>NC_072453.1:13682502-14019762 GCF_027596085.1 Anoplopoma fimbria
TTTTTTTTTTTTTGCCTCTGTGGTGTTTCAAGCAGAGTGACAGATCGACGGGCGCTTAAGCTCTCACACGGCTCAGCCTGCCAACATCATCAGCATTAGACAATTAAGCCCGGCTAGCTGAGAGAGAAAAAACAAAATATATATATATATATATATATATATATATATATCTCCTCTGTAAATATTTACTGCACAAATCTTTTCCATTCATTCACCAGGCACTAACAAAACCTTACTGTACTCCCTCTCCCTCTCTTTCTGAGTCCCCCCCACCACCACCACCTCCTCCCGAACCCCTACATCTGTGATTCATTGACTTTACAATTTACCACATGTCGAGATGGGAGAGGTCGAGCCTCCATCTGAATCACGGCACAAATATGCAAGTGATTTATTGTTTTAAAAACCCTGGGCCGATTTAGTGCAACTCCACTTTCCCTGAGCATTACTCCTATTGGCAGACCATGAACAATTACAGTTCGGACTAATTAAGCTCCGAGAATGTGCTGTGCACCACTAATGTCTAGCAGGCCCCAATTTTTATTTAATGGTGCCAAACTTTGCTTCCCAGCCCCCCAATCCCACCCCCACCTTTCTCTAACTTAACTCCTCAAATCCAAAGCAGATTGTGCTTTTTATGACTGTTTATTGAGTCGGAGAAAGAAAAAATAAGGACCTTTTCTTTCCCCTCTCCTCACATAGGATGAGACAAACAGCATAGTGAGAGAGAGAGAGAGAGAGAGAGAGAGAGAGAAGAGAGAGAGAGAGGAAGAGATGGAGCACAAAAAGGAATAGTGGGAGAGAGAGAGAGAGAGAGAGAGAGAGAGAGAGAGAGAGAGAGAGAGAGAGAGAGAGCGGGAGCAGCTTCCGCCATACTTTGTAAACAAAAGTGATTTGCAAGACAAAAGGAGCGCAACCTTCCAACTAAACTCGGAGTGAATTTTGCGGCTAGAGGCACAAAATGTTGCAGCGTTGTGCCACGAAACCCCCCGTGGACACCAATTAGGCCCCATTAACATGTAAAGCCAATTTGATAAGGTGTGGGCCCTATCCTTTAAATCCGCATTAAACTATCTATCCTCTTGTCACAGCCAAAAATCCATTTACAGCAGCCGAACACACATAATCCATATGATATACCATTGTTATGCTTATGCTGCTGCCACGTTTAGGGAAAGATACTGTCTGTCTGTGTCAATTATAACAGATAAGGCCACAGCAATGTGTGCACGTGAGCACAAAGGAGGTGGCGTTGCATTCACTCCTCTGCATGTTCATTACAATAATCTGACCAGAAAATCCTCCATTATGTCTTCCTAAAAATAAGAATGATAAAGGAAGAAGTCAGCCCGTATGAAAGTGGATGTGTTTTTAAGGAGGTGAATCGGCGGCAACATGAGCGAATCCTGGCACGACAACGAAAATGGAACAAAGAGGGGAAAAAGGGGAGAAAAGCTATTGTTTCAACCACACAAAGCCTTTCCAGCGTCTTGTAGTAGGATCGCCACGGGTTCTGGGAGCGTCTTTTTTCACTCTAAACACAGCGGTGGATGCTCAGTGTTGCGTTTTCATCCCCCCCATTTACCCCCCCGCCCCCCTTCTGTATTCTTGTTCTTTTTTAAACTACTCATAATTATACGTCGAAACTCAAAACCTCGGCCAAAAGTCTCCAGGCTTAGAGAATTACGGGGCCAGGGGTGGCGTCAAATATCTTAACATTCATAAGTCCGAGAGGCAGTAAATAAAGCCAGTGGATTTACGGCCCTGCAGCCCGATGCAGGAGAGCTGGCCGCACAGATCCTGCTCTCCCTCCCTGAGCCTCGGCGTCTCCAGACCTGTTGAGGTGTGATGTTAGCCCACAGCACCGCAGTTAACCCGTCGCCTTTTTTTTTTTCCACAAGCCCTGCGTTAGCATCGGCAGGAAACAAAAGGTAGACGGGGAGAGGAAGAGAGATAGAGAGAGCAAAAGGGAACATGGGGGAAAGTGAAAAGGAGATAGAAAAACCAGGGGGTGAACTGGGCAGGCCACTTCTCCAATTCAACCTGCACCCAGTGATCCAGCAGGCCTTTGTGTGAGGTTTGGGGAGGAGGGAGACGGCAGAGAGAGAGGAGGAGAGGAGGAGAGGAGGAGATGAGGAAAGGAGGGCTTTTAAAGCCCGGGCACAAAGTCATGTCAAATTGCTAAATGATACTAAATTGTGAGCCTCCTTGGAGTTGGGTGGTAGGAAAAACAAATTGTTACTGATTATTGCTCCCAGGGGTCAGACATATTATGGTAACTGCCACATGCAGGTTTTTTTTTTTCACCCACTCCAGTCATGCAAAAACAACAAATCTGAGAAACCGGGTAAAATGTCCAGATAGATCAGCAGTAATGCTAGCAGAGAGGAAAAAAATCTGAATTCATAAGATTTTTTTTATTCTCTGAGAAATACGAAAATCAACTATCTCAATTTAAACAATTTGTGTTAAATACAAAAACACAGATTTAAAAAAGGCCTAGATGTTGAAATATCCACCTCCTAAAAATATAATATATCAGCATCGCCCACACCAAGAGGAGCAGAAAGAAGATAAATGAAGGGAATAGCAGCGAGAATCAAACCCTTTCATGACAGGACAGAGAAAGTCTCATTCCAATAATACACGCAGTCATATTCAGCGCCTCACATGACATGTTAGGGAGCAAGACAGCTAATCAATGTCCAGGTGAATTATTTATGCCAGCTTTAAGTCTAATACATTTATATTACAGCGGGCGCTGACTTCAAAGCGCTAATGGCCGGACACACAGGGTGCTGCAGACAGTGGGGGACGGGGCTGTACAGTGGGAAGATCACCGCGAGCCCAAAACCATGTTCATCATCTACAGCCGCTGTTCAGGTACATCTCTGAATTCAGCTGTAATAGAACCTTGTCTCCTGATATGCGAATAAAACATCTTAATGATCAACAGTGGCTTTAAGATTTTGTACTGACTTTATCTTGTATAAAAGCAAGTGTAGAGAGGAAACTGACCCACAGGTCACAATCATGGAACACATATTTAAATAATAAAAAAAAAAAAGATCCTTCTTTTTCTGAAAATAGTATTTCAGGGGTAGAATTAAGAGTCAACACTGTCTCGCCGCAGCATCCTCCAGACGTTTTACACAGTTAACTGCTTTTCTAACTGCTGCACAGGCACAATGAAATGAGCGCTCCTCGGACTGGTGCTGGGCACAGCGCTGCGATAGGCACAAAGAGAACTACAAAAACCTCTGCCACCGAGACAAGGAAGAGCCTCAGTTCAAATCATGTGTGTTGTGAATGTGTGTTTGTGTCAGTACTGATGAGAATAATGAGTGACTAATTCCAACATACCAGCCAGTAGCGTTAACAAGGCTGGCTGACTAAGAGGGAAAGAATGGCAAAATGTTCTCATAAGTGCATATGCTGGGAATGATAAATTCTTTTTAAAACTATAAAACGCGCACAGACGTAAAAGAGAATTGTGTAAGCAGCAAAAAAATATTTTATGTGAAACCCTGAAGCGATCATGTTGAACTCAGAAGCAGAAATTGTGTCAAACACAAAAGAAGGCATTATGTGTCAGATATGCATTTATTTTTCAAGGTGTGCACAACGCAGATTTTTTTTGTTTTGTTTTTTACAAATATCAGTTTCATTAGCCAAAGCTGAGGTGGTGGAGGGGTCATATTTCTTAATGCCTGGTCTTTGCCTTAACCTTGTAAAATGAGATGACAGGTCCTAAAGCAGCAGACTTGTAATTGCAACCGTTTAAAATAGGGGGGCTAAAAAACACCCATGGTTGAGAAAATTATGCCGCTTTAGGATTGCCATTGCCCAGTGGGACTAGCGAGGTGCTGAGCAAATGAGTAAGTGTGCATAATTATGGCACGGCTGATTGTGTCTAAATAACATGAATTTATTTATAAATATGGGTTAACATGGCACATGCTTTTTTTTTTTTTTTTTTTTTTTTTTTTTTTTTTTAGGACAGTGGATTCCTCATTAGAAGCAAAGATGGTGCACATGCCGAGCACAGCAGAGTTGCACAACCATTTCCATTCAATAAAGCACACTTTAAAATAAATATAAATAAGAAATAATTATTGTTTAATGTTTTATAAAAAAAAAACACTATCAAATTTTAATGCATGCACCTTTCACATAATATCTTTATAGGTTTTGACACATGCAAATCACTATGAAAAGCTCATTTGCATATTTATTTGTATTTGTGTGTTGTTGTTTTTTTACATTGCTACACACTACTTGCAGCGTGTCAGAGAGCCAGTGTAAAGGTCTGAATGCTCATGCAGCTTTGTGAGAGAAAAAAGGGCATGTTTGATGAGGCTGTGCAAACACAGGCCAATTGCATTATTCAGTGGGTTAAAAAAAAAAACATGCAATTGTAGCCTGGAAACACATGAGACCCTGCAGAATAATAATAACAAGATAATAATAATTATTATAACAATAATAGTTTGACCATTTCTAGTGCCTTTCATTTAAATTTCAGGGAGAATATATATATAAGAATGTCAAGTGCACATGACCTGCCACAAACCCATAATATCCATTTTCACTGCCTTGAATCCCACTGCTTAGCTTTGTTAGCATGTTAGCTTCTGGGGAGCTGCACTGTACACTGCATGAGTTTCACCAAAACTTGGCTCTGCATTATTTTTCTATCGGCTGCACTTTTTTTGCAGGGTGACAACACTGTGAGTGTGTGTGTGCATGTGTGCATGTGTGTGTGTGCATGTGTGTGCATGTGTGTGTGTGCACATACAGTTGTAAATAAATGAACTTACTGTGCGTGCTGTTGGAGAAAGTGATCCATTGGGGAGGTAGGGGCTTGTGAGATCGGGGATCATTATAAACGGATAGCCCGGGTACGGTGGGTTCTTGAACAGCCCTCCATCTTGCCTTTTCGCAGCTAACATGGCGGGGGGAGGGGGTGGTGGAGGTGGGGAGGGGGGGGGAAGAAGAAAACTTTTTCTTTAATATAAAAAAAAGGCCTTAATAACTTTTTTTTTTTTTTTTTTTTTTTTTTTTTATTCCCACAAAAAAAAAAAAAAAAAAAAAAAAAAAAAAAAAAAAAAAAGATACATTTGAGGAAACAAGGCGGAGGTAGCTGCTGCCCCTCCGTCGGATACATTTGAATGTCATGGTGTGAATAAGGAATAAATAAAGCAGAAACTCACCCTCCTCTAAACTTTCTCTTGTTTTGTCTCTGAAAGTTTCAGATCTAGGCGGAGGCCGTCTTTCCGCCTTGAGATAGAAATGAAACAGGGATTTGTTACAGTTAACACCGCGCACAGTGAGAGTGCTTAAACTTTCAATTTCCTTTTTTCTCCTGAACTCTCTAAACAGTCTCTGTAACAGCCCTCCTCCTCCTCCTCCTGCTGCTGCTCCTCCTGCTCCTCCTGCTCCTCTCTGGCTGACCAGCGGCCGGGGACCGAGCGACCCCCGGGTTTGTTTGTTTTCTTTAACATGCAACTTACCTCTGAATCCGACGAGCTGTTTTGATTCGTTTCCGACTCGTTTACGAGAGAAGACTTGACGTCGGCTAAATCCCTTTCTGCCGAGGAGTTCTCCGAGATTTTCTCTTCCTGCTCGCCTTCGTCTTTGAAGGAAATCATTTCATCGTTTGCCCCCAGATCGTCCCCTCCACCGCCGTTGAGCTGCGGCATTTTCTCCCCCGTACGAAAAATATTTTAGTGTTTTTTTTTTTTTTTTTTTTTTTCTGAGGAGGTGGTAAGGGGGCAAAAAAAAAACCCACGAAGTTTTTTCTTTTTTAAAAACAACACCCCACCACTGATCTCGGTGATCTAGGAAAAGAAAAAGAAAAAAAAAAGTCCCGAGTTTAAGTTGTTTTTTGGGGAGGGGGGAGTTGTTCTTGTATTGGCGTTTTCCAAAAAAGCTCTGGCGGTCGGTGTACAAAAAAAAAAAAACTAAAAAAGAAGAGAAATCTTGGCAGGAAAAAGGAAAGCCGGAGAAGGAGCCGAGCCGCTCGGATTGAGTGAGTTGAAGTTGGTCGGAGTGGTTTTCAGTTCAAAGGCGGCGCTGATTGACAGATAGAGAGGGATGGAAATAGAGAGAGTCTGGATTCAGGATTATTGACAGGGAGAAACACACAAGAAACTAATGAGATTCAAACAGGGAGGGACTTGAAGTGACGTTTTCATAAATAGGAGGAAGAAAAAAAAAGAGAGGGAGGAGAGAGAGAGAGAGAGAGAGAGACTGGAGGAAGACGGCGGGCGACTGCAGTGAAACGCATGTGAGGAAGAAAAAGGCAGTTTGGGAGCAGGACAGTGATGGTAGAATAGGAGGAAGATAGGAGTTGCTTGTGAATGTGGATTAAACGCACATATGGGCGGTCTCCCGGTGGAGGAAGTAACAAAAAAAAAAGAAAAGAGGGTACTTCCTCAGGCTGTTTGCAACCAGTTTGACTCCACCGGTCCCGACCAGTCTGCCACACTGGGGTCACATTAAGTTACAGATTAAAGTTTATTTATTATTTATTATTCAGACATTCAGTTTTTACTTTTTTTTGTATTCGTCTTTTTTTTTTTTTTTTTTTTTTTTTTTTTTTTTTTTTTTTTTTTTTGTGTGTGTGTGTTTATAAAATAGAGGCCTATCAAAGCGGAATAAAAGCTCTTAATCCAAGCTTGTTTTTCCTATTTTATCTGCTTTGTCAGTGCCTTAGATCTATTTTTTCATTATATTATATAATGTTTCCTCAGATCTATTTTTTGGGATAGAGGGTGTTATTGCATCCTGCTTTTCTTGACAGGTGTGATGTCCTCTGGGACGAACCTGAATCCCCTCACTGGCAGCGCAGACTGGGCTGGCTTTTTTTATTTTTTTATTTTTCTCTTCTCCCTCAGCAGCCAGACTGGACACAAATAACTGATGCTCCAATTCTGTGTCTCATTCTAACACAAATACAGCCTAAAATAAGACACATCTAAGACAATTCTTACTGAAGGTGATTGCTGTTAATTAAAAAAGGAAGAAAGATAGAATTTGACAGTTTAAAATTATAAGCTATATATTTATCCTAGACCATATTTAGTTTTTGTGACATGCTTTTGTTCATTCCACATGCCCTCAGTTATTCTATGAACACATTTTTTATTAAATGTGTTTTTATTATTAAAATAATAAGACAAAGAAAAAATGCAAAATATCCAACAATTTCTTCTGAGTAAAAACAGATTAATAAATGATAAACATAAAATAACATACACAAAAACCCTGCTGTTGCAAATAATAATGTATATAAAAGCAATAGGAGAGGGGGAAAAAAACCTGACGCCTGCTCCAGCTGAACAAGGGGATTGTGCACGAGCGTGTGTTTCTGTGTGTGTGTGTGTGTGTGTGTGTGTGTGTGTGTGTGTGTGTGTGTGTGTGTGTGTGTGTGTGTGTCGCTGATGAGCTCAGCACCGGTGATTCACTAACCTTATCTCATCAGCTCAGGAAATGCAGTTTCTATTATAGCCGATATTTGATGGAGCAATCACAAAATCAACAATGAATTTCAAATGTAACTGCAATAAATAGAGCTGATACATACATCCAGGTGACACTTACACTGTATTGCAACATGGCTGGCTCCTTCCACGCAGAAAAATAAATCACTATAAGATCAAAACGAGACATAGAATTGCTGATTAAAAAAATATTGTTTCATGTCATGGCGCTGTTAGACGCATGAAAACAAATGTTATGACAGTAATTCCTCTGTATCTGCTCTCGGCAGTGTTGTCAAACAGCAGTGAGGAAGGAATCATGTGCACAGTGTAGCACTAAAGTGTTGTGAATCTGCCTACCAACGCAGCCAGACCAGGCAACACCATGAGAGCAGACTATTCCGCTCAGCGATCACTGGTGTGCTCTATCTGGGAGAGGTGAGAGCAGTGGTCTCTGGCTGCAGCCCAGCCAGCAGTGTCAGGGAGCAGGGAGGAAAAAGGGGAAGGGATAGCCGTCTCTGGTTCTCATCCAGTGTGTCTGTGTTTAGGCAGCCGGTGGAAGAAGAGGCCCCCCCCTGCCGCTCAGGGCCCTCCAAACCTGAGCCCACACAGACCAGACCAAAGCAGAGGAGCTCCAAGCTGGCCTCTCCCCGGATTGCCTCAGCAGGCACCTGAGAGTTTACCGGGGGCTGGCAGCGTGTTATCATGCCTGCCGTGGGGACACCTGCCTCTGATGCCGCCCCGGTGATCCTAATCTACAGGACCCTTTAATAAGATGATGATAGGCTGCGTTGCCACTGCTGCTCTGAATGATGGAGCACGGAGCACGCACGGCTTTCTGTGTTGGCATTATTCATTTTGTGATGGGCTTTGCGTGCTCACCTCTGCTCCGTGTGCATGCTGTTTATTTGGTTTTTTTTGTTGGTACAACTGGGGATTGTCTCGTCCGTGCTCTTCCACGTCTCGGAGTGTGGAGGAAGTCAGAAGCAGCTCCACTGTCTGATCACAAGACTTCCGCTCTCGGTTGTAGTCCTCACTGGCCCTGATGGTGAATCTATACACTGATTCTGACCTCAGCATGTTTGCATTGTTCACCACTGGATTTGAAGGCGGCACTAATCAGTGGTAGATTTAATTATAATTTCATCTCTGTGGCATATGCAAATTTAAACTATAATAATAAATGCTTAAAACAAGCACATGTACATGTTATTTTCATTACTTATTATTGTGCTCTATATGTTTCTGGGAGCTTGGAAGATAAATATTGTAATTGCTTAACACATTTTTGCCTCTTATATCTATATGTATGTTAGATTTTTGCCTATTTAATGCTACTTTTATATAGGGCATAAACAAAACATAATGATGATAAATAAATTCCAAAATGCATTTGGTATTGACTTGAAATATAACAATATATACAATGCATATACAAGATGTACCAATTCATTTTGCTTGAATGTTCCATGTTTTTTTTGTGCATATTTTTAGGATTGCACTCCTACAGGTCGCAAGAAAGCGTTCCACATAATACACATTTCTGCTTTAATCATTTTTGGATTTCAAAGGATTCTTGCGACATGATTTATTTTAATGTTGAATAATTAAATAGTCAATCCATAGTCAGTAAGCACTGTTTGAATAAGCAGAGTGAGTAGGGGTGAGTGTTTAATACTGTGAATCTCTTTAAGTCCTCTAAATCCCTCTGCACATATGTTTATGTTTGTTGATCCTGTGGTTTAAAAGGGAATAAATAAATAAACGAAATAGAAGCTGTCAAATTGAATTAACATATACTGTATGTGCTTCCTAGTTTACACAGTCTACATGGGAAAGCATATATATAATATTTTACAGATCAATTTATTGATTCTTTGTCATGACATTATGCATTTGGAAAGTACAACTTTCACTAAATGTTTTATTTTATTTTAATTTAACAGCGTTTACTCTACTTTTACATCTGTGGCTAAATGAATGACTGGGGGGGGGGAAAGAAGAAGAAAAAAATGCCTGGTCAAATAAATTCTAAGTAAGTACTCAAAGAAACAGATGTGAAAAATCCTCACAGAGAACACCAAACTACTTTGAGAAATCACATACTTTTCTGTGAACACACTCATTGTTTCATCTCGAGCAGGGAAGGTAGCAGCAGCACACAGTGCACCTCCTCTGTGTTTGCAAACAGTTAATTACCCATCATGCATCCAATGTTGCCAACCACACCAGCTAAAAGGTCTCTGAATGCAGATTATCATATTACTGCTGGACATGTTCTCTTTTTTTCCGCACAGAAATATGCTTGTTTTATGGTAACTGTGGTTTGATTTATTCAGGTAATGAAGTTTGTTCACTTGATAATAAGTGAAACTTAACATTTAACTTTAGTTGCATTTGTCATGTGCAAATTTCCTCTATTGTTGGGAGGGATGCTGTTAAGTATTTTGGCATTTTACATGTCAGCATATAATAATAATAATAATTTAACTTTATTTATATAGCACCGTTTAAAAACAAGGTTTACAAAGTGCTTTGACAGACCAGCCAGCAAGACAGTGCATAGCTCATATAAATTCTATCAGCAGGATAATACCGTGGTTAGCCATAATTACATGTATACTAATGGTCCTCATCATTTATTGGAATGGACAGGAAGGAAAAATAGATGTCTGATTTACCTGATTATAAAAAGACTGTTTCAACCTGTATATTATTCATATATTAATATATTATTCATTAGAGTAAAAGCAAATCAGACAAAAAATAGATAGATTGTGCTTGAGTTTATGTGTTTTCTTATACAGTGTACTTATTACTGTGCTTGTTAAATTCAGCACATCACCGTTCCTTATGAAGAATATTTTCTTATTTTCATTACTCTGAGAAATATTTGTATTGTATTTTATATTCTTTACATCAAAAATATGTAGAAGGAGTTGCTTGCTTGGAAAATGAATTATTATTTATGTACTGCATATATAGCTTATATATTTTTCAACCCTCTCTCATTGTACTTGTAGAAAAGGAGCTTCTGTGCTCCCTTGCCCCTCAGCGCTCTAATCATTTGACACAATAGGACAATACATTTGATGAATACAAATAAAGCTTTATATGCAGGAATCATTCTCTTAAGTCCTTGAATCTAAAAAGCAAAAAGCTCAGAGTGTTATTTTGACCGAGAGCTTTGTTAGGGTAATATGTTTTTCACATATAGAAACTGTTGCAATTGTTATTAGTGAAGTCTATGCACATGTACAGAAATACAATGTCTGGGGGAGTTTTGTAAAGCACTTTAGTGTTGAAACACATTATATTATATATTTTTTAATAAATACATTTCCTGTTGGTTTACAATCCACAACTTAAATCACAATGAAGACAGCGGAGGAAGAGAATAATAGTGTAATGAAGAGTGAGTCACATTGGCCTGTGACTCTGCACTCATCTAAAATCAATACCGCCCTCCAGAGACGTCTCAACTAATATAACAAACAACTCAACGAGCATTTCATTAGGTTAAAAGTTTGTGAATCAATAACCTAAAATCTCAGGATGCAGAGCCTCTTTTTTTCCCCCCCCTGTAATAAATCCCAGCATTGGGATCAGGAGTGTTCTTGTGAACAGCCCGGACACTCATGATTAATGCAGGCACACTGCTTTTCATATCACTGTAGGTATTAGACTCCAGCAGGAGCCGAGTGTCTCCAGGACTCATCCCCACAGCATCGTGGGAACCGTACTAAGCCAGCTACGTGAGCTGTCTCTCCCGTCGCCTCCAAAATAAACAGCCAAGCGCTTTTCGGAAATGGACGCGATAGTCATTAATCAGGGTCCGAGGCAGGTCCTGAACTCTCTAAACACGGAATCCGCCAGAGAGACGAGGTAACCGACAGCACAAACACCGTTCACCTGTCCGTCACGGCAGCATCTCGCAGCGAGAGGAGAGCCAAGCAGCTGCTGGCTGGTAAATGTTACTTAAAGGTCAATGGTATACTCGCCAGCGGGTTAATGGTTTGAGTCATATTTTCACACTGGCTTTACAGTCAGGTAGCCAAAGAGATTTTATAGGCTGATTTGTGTCTTGATTGGGAGAGAAGATGGTATGTGTTTGCCACTGGACTTTCTGTGGACTCATATGCAGCACAACACAAACTCCAGTAAACCACCTGCATGGCCCACATGATGGAGCATTTTATCACACTCTCAGACTGTATAATGAAACCAGAAAAGGAATCAGAGATGGATAAGCTCCCACGGGTGTTCTTCATTAGAATGTGTTCCCTTGTCAAGAGAAGGATTTAAGCTCTCAACTCATTGTTTCCAGTCTTGATCCCAAGATCTTGATGGATTGGAGTTGCTTCGTTTGTCAGCCAGTGAGCCACTAATGAAAAAGTCAGACAACAAATTGAATCTCTTGACCTCTGTGTTTTTAAACCTTTGACTGCCAAAACAAAAGGCCAAAAGAAGCAGATGCACGGAGACAAATGCAGAGAAAGTGGCTTCCTGTTGACCCCTGCTTTGTGATTGAGGAGCAAATAGAAACTATCCCTTTCTCTGATGGTCTTGTATGCAGGACCCTCCACATCTCTGGGCTTTTAATGGGGAGAAGCCCGTTGTGAGTGTTGGTTAAGAGACTGGGAGCATCTCATAGAAGGCACTTTCTCAAACAGGAAGCATGAGGCCTTTTTGTGAAAGAAGTAAAAGAAGGAGTAGTGTCATCTTCATGTTCCTGACTCATTAAAATCACAGTGAGGGCCAGTTGACATTTTGGGGCCTGAATGAAGGGTCATTATGTGCTTGATGGAGGCAGGTTGTCTTTGTGAGACGTTGTGTTGGAGTTTTGAGCAAAGTTTGTGAGCATTTGTTGGCTATTTACTGTCTAAATTGGCATTTGCATTCTTTTCCGAGCTTTACAGAGGCTTTATTGTATGCATTGACATTCATCCAATTTTGTACAATCAATGAAATCATATGAAATGGATATAAAAGATAATATATTACTTCTTACTTCTTGAATTCCAGGGCACATTCACTGGGTTCAGGGCTATTTTCCATGTTATTCAAGACACTTCAATTTAATCAAGGACAAGGTTTGGTTGCAAAGGTTCTTCACACATTATTGCATTCTCTTTACAGAAAATCAAATCAAACCGCGGAGAGGAATTTAAGTATTAAACATAAAGTTACCTTTTTCTCATTTGAACTTGTCACCGCTGCTCATTTGCCGAGTTATAAAGTAGCGGCTGTTTTTCTCTTTCAATGCTATAAATTATTGGAAAAGCTTTAGTGCGGAGAGACAATTGCATTTTAACTCTCTACATGCACAGTTATTAACGAGCAACACTTCGGAGACGTGACCTTGAGGGAAATGAGTCGGTTCTCAGTACAAACCGGAGCAGGGTTGTGTTCATTTGGCTATGTTTTCATTAACAGAATGGAAGATGAGCCCATTAATGAGGCATCAGTGTACGTTCTCTGTTCAATGCGAGTCAAAAGAATCTAAACACCATCCAAGGTATAGTTGATGCAAATGGTCACTATATCCCAACAAAGAGAACAAACAAAGAGAGCTGAACTAGAATCTATTCATTAGACTGAGAACTATGGCAACGTGTAAATAAACTCATAAAAAAGATTGAGGTTGTTCAGCCTCTATTAGTTTAAGATTTAAGAATAACATAAGGAGGTCGAGAGAGTAAATTAGCAAACTGTACATACAAATGCATATACCTCAAATCAGTATATATTCTGCGTAAGCTGTATATCAGCTGTTGTTTAGTCCAGTAATATTCTGTATGTAGGATTTTTTTTCATTCATTAACATGTGCATTATACACCCCCATAGCTCCACACATCCCACACTCTAGATGCGTATACTATGCACACTACAGGAGCACATGTCAATGCAAGCCTGACACTGGTGATAAAGAGTATTCAGATAAAAGTAATGTATTAAAATCTTAATTAAAGCTATAGGGAATGTAAGTTTGTTCTTTACATCCCAACAGCAATGAATTAATAAAATGATCTGACAAAGAAAATGAAATAAATTCAGTATGTTGCTGTTGCAGGACTGTAATAAGCCCTTCCAATCATTTGATTGTTTAAGTTCATAATGATCATTTTGAGGGAGTGGCTTATGAGGATAGCCTGAAGGGGCGGGCTGGCAGTATGGCGGACCTTGCAACTGGGGTTAATGTTTCCATCTGTGTGGTGAGTATCAAGTAACATTGGGGAATTCCATTAAAATAAATTAGACATACTAAAAATGTTAAGTAAAATACTTGAATAACTGTTCTCACTCCCAGCGAGTTGGGAGTGAGAATGCCTCTTGTTACTTTCCATCACTGTCTGTAGTTCTTCACATAGAGTTGTGATAGTGAAGATAAAAGCAGAAAAACTTATGGTTCAAAGAATTTAATGCAGAACTTTGTGTTCAACCTCAAAATAAAAAAAAAAGCAATAGTAAGCAACATAAAGCAAAATAAAACGCCTAAATTAGTCTGTTGTTAACTAGCCTTGAGCCTGCAAACAACAGAATAAAAAATACCAAAAATACGGTAAAGTGAATGGACACGGCTCAGAACAAACTCCCTCACCAGTCGTTGTTTTTTTTAGATAGAAAAGAATTGAAGCAGAGGAAGAAAAGCAACAACAAGGACAACAAAATAAACCGAACAACACATTTAGTGGTGTAATTCCTCTCTTTTTGTTGTCAATATGACACAGACTGTACGCTCAAAGCTGCTCTGAAAGGTCTGTTGTTTGAATGTTTGACTCTAAAGGAGGGATGTGGGTGTATGAAGTTTAAGGGCACAGTTGGTTCAAATATTGATTACCTCTCAGGTATTCCTTTTCCCCCAAAATTGATCACAAAATCGTTCATTATCATACAGATAGTTCTGTTTTAGGCAGATCAGATACAGCTTGAACACACACATGCACACACACACACATACACTGTTAAGGCCCCAAAGCCTCATGCTCCCCCCCCCCCTTAACTAGAGTTTTTTGGCTGCAGCCCTTGTGGTCTTCTTCAAGGACCCTAATTGAGAAATTAATGCAGAAAAATCAATTGGCCTCAAGTTTTGTGTCCAATAGACTCCTGAAGGCTTCAAGTGAGCAGCAATCAATGCTTTCCACATGGGTGGCTCCAAAGCCCCCTCACTCTTTTGTTTATGTGCTCATAGCTGGAGGATTTTGATATGTGAATTTCAATGAAATAAACACTAATGCATTTTTCTACCTTTCCTCCTATCCCCTGTGATGCACTATGTGTATACCCTGGCATGAAATGATCTCTTTGGTCAGCACTTAAGCATCGCTTAACACAAACAAGCTTCCTAAGAATTGGGATGTATTGTGCTGAAATTGTGCCCTTACCGGCAACACTTTCTGAGCCGGCCTTATTTACACTTCAAAATGAGGATCTTTTAACATTCTGTGATCATCCGCGGCATTGTTGAGGCGGCGTGTTTTGTGCATCCCTCTTGCCTAGAGAACATCAGCTCATTTAGGGCCATTTTAAAGCACTGCACATCATCATCAGGTCAATGGAAAAGCAACCTTGAATTCCCTTTGACACAACTGTCTTTTTCCAACACTCAAACAGCGTTGAGTGTGCATCACTTTGTTATACGACTCAAGGCAAAAGGCAAAATGGAAAAAAGATGAGAGGTAAAAATCTTTAAGAATTGTAACAATTTCACCTCAAACACAACCGGCTTTTTCCTGCTCTTTCTCTCTTTTATGGTCGAAATCTCGCCATGAAGAAAAACGGACATTTGCTCGTGGTTGTTGCACGGGGGAAAACGAGAGCCATGTTCTTCTTTGTGCTCGTTAACCACCTTCCAAATTCATCATAAGCCCAGAGATCAGATCACAGTAATATTTGATCAATATTAATAAGGATAGGCAAACTCCTCCAGTAATTACCACAGTCTCTGGGCTTTGATTTCGACCATTACTAACGCCTCTGCATCTTTAGATTAAAAAAAGCGACCCCCTTTTATTTCATAACATTAAATCCCGACATGCATCTTCTAAAAGCTCTAATAAGACAAAGATAAGATTTGCATCCCCATACAAGTGTCTTTTTCAATTGATTATGAAGCCGCCATTGATGTGCGAGAAATTGATGTTTTCCTCTGTTCTTAAGGGCGGCTAATAGAAGGGGCGGGCTTCGAGGAGGAGACTTTGCTACTTTGATCTTCAATCAGTAAAAAATCCCACTTCTTCTTTGTCAGACTATATTTGGTAAATAACAGTGACAATCTGCAGGGCCTAGAAATGGAGAGAAGGAGAGAGAGGGAGAGGAAGAGAGATGTGTTGAAGAGATAAGAGGGGTTGGTAAGTGGGAGAAAGAGGGAGGACAGTGGGAGAAAAGGACATAAAGAGGGGGAAATGTCGCTTGTTTAATTAAGTGTGTTAAACAGTCTTCATCATCCTCCTCAAAAACCACCAGAAAGTATTGCGTGATACAGTCCTAAGTCTTCAAAATAGCTGAAGCCTTCTGGTGCTCTCACCTCACACGGCCGATGATGAGAACTTTTTCTTGACATATTCATTTTGGGCAAATCTGCCCCCGTGTTTCTGTGAGTGACTCTACATTATGACACACACAGTAGGCTTCTAATTAGTCCCAATGAGAAACAACAGGTGGATATGTGAAAAGGAATAAATCATTCAGCCAATATGGCTGCCATCAGGACTGTTTTTTGTTCTTTATGTATCTGCAGAGAGGAGTTGTTGGTCGACAGATGCCCAAGATGTTGTGTGCGCCCCACGCATATTTTACAGCAAATCTTTTTTATTTTGCTCGTGGCTAAGTAAACGTCCTCTGGGCAAAAGGAAATATGTATTTAAAAAAAAATGTCAGTCACCTTTAAAATTCACAACAAACACTTTTTAATTTGAGTTTTAATGCCCAGAATTAGATAAAAATATTAATACCAGTCTTGTATCTGTATTGTAAATATGAAGCTGGAGTCAGCCGTAATTTAGCTTAGTTTAGCATAAAGTCCAGCTACGTTCCCATAGAACTAAACAGCATTCTCAATTACGTTTCAAAGGGAACATATTTACTCCGGGATTACAGTTGCAGTTTTAAACGTGTGGTTGAGGTATAAATTGAAATAAAACTAAATGGAAACAAAACTACTAGGTAAGGTTTAGTAGCAGATCATTATTTTTCTTAAACAAAAGTTTGTCATGTAGCCTGATGTTAAATGTCACGTTAAAATAAGTCAAGGTTAAATTTGAATTTACCATGGGACCAGCGGCCACTTGGGTGAAAGTCCTGTGTTTGTTTGACCCATCCATCAACCCTGAACCCCTCCCTACACGGACTTCCATGGACTTTGTTTAGAGACGTATTTGTGATAGGCCTGTGTCAAAAACAATTGACAATGCAGTTTTGTTGTATGTGTACGTATCTTTTAGGAAACCAGGTTGTCCAAAGATAGGAAACCAGGTTGTCCAAAGATAGGAAAGCCTCAGCCAGTTGTTCCAACATACAAATGGAAAAAATATCAGCCCACTTATTGTATTATAGTATTGCTCTAGCAGGGGTACTCAAGTAGAAATGATGAGGGGCCACAAAAAAATTTTCAGTGACTCAAGGGGCCATTTATTGGGACCGTGTACGTCCGATAACGTATCATAACATAACGTATGTATAACATTTACAACATTTTTAATTGCAAAACTCACTGATCAACACCTAATATCCTGTTAATTTAATCCGTACATAAACTATGAAAAAGACAATTTGTGGTTTTCGGGGCGTTAAATGTACTGTCTTGGCCAGGCTCAGTTACTTTTGTACCATTAAACAAAAGAGATTCACAGTGTTGATTAGTGAGTCTTAGAGTTGCTGGTAGAACCTTTTTGGGGTCTGGCTACTTGTTTGTATCCATTTGCTTCCAGTCTTTTATGCTAAATTAAACTAACTGGCTGCTGGCTTAACCGCAAAAACATGAGAGTGGTATTGATCATCTCATCTACCTCTCGGCAAGAAAGCAAGCGTTATTCCCAATGACAAACTATTCCTTTTAGCTTCATCACATTAATCATCATTATAAATTTAGAAAGAAATCAAGAAATATCCAAACTCATATCATCCTCCTAGAGGGTCCAATTGGTAAGTTTAATTTGTTATTTAAGAGCAACCAAATAAAACACAGAATTTTAAATAATGCATTACATTACATTACATTACAGTCATTTAGCAGACGCTTTTATCCAAAGCGACTTACAGGAAGTGTATTCAACATAGGTATTCAAGAGAACTACTAGTCACCAGAAGTCATAAGTGCATAATGCATGTATCCAATAAAGGTAATATCTGTTCTGTATACTAAGAACTAAATTAAGCTTTCAACATGTTGTTGTTTGTTCTACCATAGATTCATATCTTTTTAAAGAGACAGGTGAAGTGCAATGTGAAGTCGGAGAACCTGTTAGTTGTGAAGGGTACTCGATCTATCAACAGGTGAAGTTCACAATATATACATACATATATATATATATGTGTATATATATCTATATGTATATATAAGCTGCATATGAATTAGAAATGAGAAAGGGTTGACTAACAAAGGCTTGAACACTGATATTTAAAAAAGCCCAGAGTTTAGTTGAAAGGGACATGAGACAGGAGGCGGGAGCTGCGATGGTGAGCTGGATAGACAGAGCTGGAGATGAAGCCAGAGACAGAGGGAGCTCAGTGGGAGGTGGTGGAGAAGCTGGGGGCAGGCTCCAGGCAGAGGAGAGGGCAGGGAAGGATTCATGGCCCAGGATCAACAACAGCACACTCAATAAACCCCAACGGACGCCAGGGAGAAAACCTAATATGCCTTCAACACATGCAAGCACTCATTTACAAATGTTTACAACCTTAAAGGAACAAAAAAAAGGTGAATTGATGCCGTTCGATAACAACCCAGCAACGGCCAAACAGCAAACTGGGGATAAACCTGAGACAGAGGGCAAATACAGCAGACAGTAGTTTATTTATTTGGTCTTTAATATTATTTTTCAGACTAACCGTTTTTTTTTCACCTTAACTACTGTCAAACAGTGGAGAATGTGAGAACAATCAACACAGTATTGTGAAGCGCAGAACAGTCTGATTAACACTTTCTTTTCAAAGTATCACATGAAAGCACTCAAGTTACAAAGTCACAATGTTATTTTTGAAACATCCCGACCAGTAAGACTTCACAGAAAAGACCAGATGATTTAAGGGTGACAGGTTAAGGACTGACTCTTTATATTATTATACTATTATTATATCCTAATTCAAGATCATGCTCATAAAGCAGCTCTGATAAAGTGAATTAGACTTCAAAACACTTGAATAGTGTGTTTTTAAAAAGATTCTGAGAAAATCCAATTAATATTCCTGTTTGAAATGACCTTGTATTCATTAGAATAATTCAAAATGGTTTATTTATCTAGTGTATAGTTGCATATGTGATTTCCAAATAATGAGAGTGCATGACCTCACCACAGTGTAATCGTAGTGCGATATTGATTTTCAAATGTATGAGTGATTCATGAATATGGATTGCAAGAAAAGTCAAAAAAATGAATTGTATTTTAGACAAGACACACACACTACTGATAAGTCTGAATCCCCCCCCTAAAGTGAGAGGATATAAGGTTGTGAATGTGGCGAGGCGCTGCTGCAGCCGAAAAGCTCCGGTGAGGACTGAGGGCTTCGTGTAGTGGTTACCGGCTCACTGAAGCCTCTGACCCAGCGACCACCAGCCTCTCAAAAGTAACTCAAGCCAAAAGTGAACATAAGAGGCTCTTTCTTCCAGCCCTGTTAGAGCTCGCATCCGTAAAAAGCTCTGCTGGGTAACTCAGTCTAAAGATGGCAGAGTCCTCAAAACATCTCCGGACCAAAACTATTAAAACTCTTCAGAAAAAAAATCCACAAAAGTAGTCCCTGTCCCAAAAAGAAATGTTTTATATAGAGTAATGAGGGCTTGATAAAAGTGCACTGTCGCTTATACGGCAGAAATAATTAGGTTTTAATAAGTTTCTCTTGTGCCTTTACTCTGAAAACAAAGCTGGAAAGTGCTCATTTCAGTCCTGTCTTTCCTGAGTGGCTTAAATTCAAATAACAGCAGGCGGACAAAGAAGATGTAGAAGAAAAAACTTTGACGTCTTTCTCACGGAATGAAAATTTCAGAAGGGCTGTTGCTCTCCGATCCCTGCAGGTCCATTAGTGGCCCCATAGCCCACCACGACGGGCGAGGAAAACCTGTGTCAAAAAGTCTGTTTTCTAACAGAGCCTCATCTGCATATTTGAATAATACATAGTGCTTATAAGCATATTAAATGGAATGTGGCCATGCGTTATTTGAAGGCAGAGATTAGACCTTCCCAGTTAATTATAAAGATGTCAAATGTCAGCGGGTGAACCCCCGCCCTGGGGTCACCCCCTTTAGTTTGGTGATTATATGCACAAACTATAGATAAAGTGTCATCATACAGGCTATTAAGGTGCTATGGCTTAAAGAGAGGCTTCCACTCGCCTTTATTACTATGCAGAATCTGTCAGGGGAGGAAAACGAGGACACACTCTTAATGGTTTTCTCAAACAACTACTACACTCGGCCTTATATTTTCCCCTCGCACACTTTGAAACTAAGATTAATAGAGAGGCTCAACTGATGTTAACTTGCTAAATTAGCTGGCTTAGACCTTTAAGTTTCTGAAATCTTTTGAGATATCCTGACCTGAGACAATAGTGAGGCTGCCTGTGTGCATACTTGTGTGTGTGTGTGTGTGGGGGCTTGTTTTGGTCATTACTGTACCATTAAGGCCCAATCAGCTCAGCGAGGGGCAGCCTTGTGGAAAGCAGCGCGGGGCCTGAGAGAGTACCTTGGGTTCACCTTGACAGGACCGCCAGTCAAACGGGGCAGCCCTCTCTGTGTTCCTGTCAATCTGACTCCCCCTCTGAAGTTCATTTAAAGGGAGGAGCAGCGGCTCACTAGCTCCTAACAGGTAAGAAGGGCTCATATTATCAGCCCTTAGAGAGAGCAGGGCAGAAGTCTGATGTGCTCTTTCAACTGTACTAAACTGTCTGTACTGTAGCTCAGCTCGCTGACTGACTAGACACCCGCGCACACACACACACACACACACACACACACACACACACACACACACACACACACACACACACACACACACACACACACACACACACACACACACACACACACACACACACACACACACACACACACACAACCATACAGCAGCTCTGTCTGCAGATTGGAAAACAGAAAGAAAGAGCAGAAAGTGAAGGAGAATAGGCAGAAAGATGAGAAGAACTGATTTGCATGTGGAAATGGAGATGTAAAGAAACGAAAAGATTAAGGGTACGGGAATAAGGATGAGATTAAATCTCGGAGAGCGCGGCTGCTTTGTGTGTGTGTGTGTGTGTGTGTGTGTGTGTGTGTGTGTGTGTGTGTGTGTGTGTGTGTGTGTGTAAGACAGAGAGGAGGGGAGAGCGGGAGGGAGTAGAGGGTAAGAAAACAAGAGAGGGAATGGTATATTTTCAATGGAAGGTATATTGCAATCCACTTTTCTGATTTTTAGGATTGCACTGGGGGGCTAAGGAGTTTGTTTTGGTTTGGGGGAGCTGACACAACATCCACAGCTTCCACCGTCAGGCAATCCCCACCACACACCACACACACACACACACACACACACACACACACACACACACACACACACACACACACACACACACACACACACACACACACACACACACACACACACACACACACACACACACACACATACACACACATACCCCGACATGAGGCCCCAGCCCAGCCCTTCCAGCTTCCTCAATATTTCATGGGTTGAGCCCATGCTGACTAACTCAAGGCCATCCAAGCTAGGCTCCCTAACCGACCAAAGCGCTGGTAGTCTGCAGAGGTTCCTGGTTGCCGATATCCACGATCATGGAAACAATAACATTTAGCTGCAGTTCCCAGGAATCAAATGAACGAGACAAAGAAGAACACAGTGAATTCAAGATGACTGCCATGAAATGTAAATTATGTTGTGTTTTTTTCCCCTTTTAGAGTGCAGCTCAAAGAAGGGAAGGTAAAGGTTTTAACTGGAATCACAACGATTTTTTTTAATCAATAAAAAGCCAAACAATATTGCACATTTTGGAAGGCTGAACCCAAACACAATTACACGTCGGTGCATCTTTGATAGCATCCTGTGGGTCTCAAACAGGTGAAAGTTCTTGAGCTAAAACTTGTTTTTTGGATGATTGCACGAAGTTACCTCATGCAAGGTTCTTCAACTTTTTTTGGGAGGAGCTTTTTGTCTCCATTTTGGCCTCTACTTTTTACTATCACAGTTTACTATCCAGAAATGTATGAAATAAAAAGCCCTAACTGGTCACATGCTCCATTGAATTATTGAACACACTCAAACAAAGGGTGCTCTTACATTCGTTTGATTCTGTGTGAGGGGTCGGGTGGAGGATAGTGGTAGCTACTGGAGAAGATTTGTAGTTTAATCCCAACTGGAGCTCAACAAATTGCATATTCTATATTTTCTGCAATTGTCTACAAATTCTATACAAGGACCAACACTAACAATGTGTTTGTCCATCCTCAATACTTCTGACTTCTTCAGCATGTCTGTTGCTCTGAGGCCTGTTGGTTCCTATAGAGACTTTTTGGTTGAAAGATATATACTTTCATTAAAAAAAACTTGTAAATCAATTCCTTAAAAAGCTGGGGATTCTGTATTAGCTTTTTTTGTTGCAAATGTTTCTTCTCTTTGTTTTTTGATGCACTACCAAGTATGTAATCAGAAGGATGGTGTATGGGAAATTGACTCTACATAAACAAAATGTTCATTGTGATAAAGGAAGTGATACAGTGTGGCTGAATGGTGCATTTTTTTATTAGTTTTTGGGAAAGTTTGGGGCTCTATGGCAAAAAAAGAAAAAGCTACATGAGTCTTTTACTACATAGAGATAACATGTTACCATGGTGAAGTCATTGTTGGTTTTAGTAGATTTTTTAACAATGAAAGAAATATAGAATATCCCCAGGCTTAATATTTGAAAGTAATTTGGAGAAAGTGTTACATTAAGTGTTAAGGGTGATATAGATATAGATATTGATAGATGACCACTAAGCCCCAGTGGGTCACCTTCCAGCTGGTGATGAAGGTGACATACAGCAGCAGTTTATCCCCTCAATGAGACGGTGGAAGACATGAGGATCGGGATCATTGTGTTGTTTGTAGATTTTAATGACAAACCTGAAACTGTACACAGTTCCGGCCTGATCTTTGTTTTTCCGAGTCTATTCATCGTGAATA
Organism: Anoplopoma fimbria; assembly: GCF_027596085.1. Taxonomy (NCBI): domain Eukaryota; kingdom Metazoa; phylum Chordata; class Actinopteri; order Perciformes; family Anoplopomatidae; genus Anoplopoma; species Anoplopoma fimbria. The sequence goes on from NC_072453.1 coordinate 13,705,371, forward strand.
TCGAACCATCAAACACTTCAATTTTCGCCACTCTGCCTTGTTTTGTCGAGATTTTCTTCAAGCCGAGTGTCATTGGAGAGTAAACTATGTGTATGCTTTCAGTCCTTTGTATTTTTTCCCCCTCCGCCTCCCTTTTCTCTCTCGCCGGATGCGTGCGAGAGAGCCAATGCGAGCTTGTGTGTGTTTGTGTGTGTGTGTGTGTGTGTGTGTGTGTGTGTGTGTGTGTTGTGTGTGTGTGTGTGTGTGTGTTTGCAAACGAACGTGTGCAGGCTTTGTTTTTCTTTTGAACATCCCTTTGATGTTGCTGTTTATTTATTTATTTCTCTTCCTGCAAAAGGCCCTTTCTCGGCGGTTAGGGCTACAGCGGATTGGGCGCGCGTTGCTCTGAGTGCCATCCATCAGCGAGGAGCCTCTCTGACGGATGAACCGGTGACCTCGGCTGCCTATAGCACATCAGCTTGAAGCCGAAGCCGCGCTGGGGGATTTTTTTGTTTTTAAGGAAAGGTAGTGTAACCAGGAGGGCCTCTGCTTCATCACCAACCTGTCTGGCTGAGTATCAGTGTGCGTCACATGTAAAACAACTATTTCATCTCTGGCCAGGAGGTATTACTTTACTTTGGTTTGGTTTCCCAGTGATAAAGGAGCTCTTGTAGTTGTGGGTGTACTTTTTGTGGCTGATTTGATACCTGTGCCTTCTCTGCTCAATGGGTTTTAATATGCTGGTGGTATTAAGGCAAAGCCCGTCCATTGAACATTTGTTGTTATTCTTAAACCCAAATGGAAAAGAGTAGGACTGACCTTAATGACTCATCATAAAGGTCCCCCAGTGAGGCCGAAATGGAGCAGTAGGTACATTTATGAGGAAAGTGTCTTCTTCTTCTTTTCTTCTCTCTGAATGTTGCTGAATCTGTCCATGGTGCTGAAACAAGGCCCGTGTCAAATGGGGGTGCATGTCCCAGAATGCAATAGATAGATTGGTAGTTGACTGGGACATAATGAAATACTCTATACAGATTTACTTTATCATTTTTTGGCATTCTTGCATCTATTGGTTCTATACACAGGTTTTTTATTTTATGAACTTTATTCATTGTGCTGATGAATTTATTATCCTGTCTTATATCCTGATATAAGTAAGTCTGATCTGCCAATCCATTAAGATGAATGATGGCGTACCCACAATAATGTAAGCTCAATGCATTTTATTTTTAGTTGGCAAAAGAAACATAATGATGAGCGTAACGCAATGAATCAATAGCAATAAAGTACAGAAATGAAAGTTTTTATATTTGAAAAACATTGTCGGATGGCCTTAAAGATACAAATTCCTTGTACAGATTTATTACAAGCCAACTATAGTACAACTTCACTTCACACATTCTCATTCCTACTCACCAAATATCGCCTTTTATTCAGTGACCCTACTCTTCATACTATAACACTCTGGGTGTCCCAATAGCTTATTGTTTTGGACGTGTCAGTTTCTGCTTGTTACATGCATGGTGTCTTGTAAAAACGAACTACCCTGTTCACAGGAAACGAACAGTTTACGCTTGTAACATGCATACAGTCTCTTTCCATGATAAACCAATGTAGGACTACTTAGTTTTTAAGTTTAAATACGCAACAAAAGTACTTGGTTAGGTTTAGGCAACAAAAGTACTTAGGTTAGGCCTAGGAAAAGATTGTGGTTTTGAGTCAACATAAGTATGTTTCTTGTGTAAAATAAGTAAGCTTGTTATAATTATTATTCACTGCTGCTGGCTAGCTGAGAGCTACCAAACAAAATTTTGTTGCATCACTACAATGACAATAAAAAACCTCTTATGTCTCTTTTATGTATAAAACTACAGTAAAATTCCCACTGGACATCAACAGTGGTTCCTTGGGTTTGTTTGAAGGAACTTTACTACCCTCCCACCTGCCCTTCACAGACTTCCTTTCTCTTTATAATACAGTTGCTATGACGGTCTAATAATGACGATGGAGTAAGAGACCCATACAGACGCTAAAGGGGGTCTGCATTAAAAGCTGAGGGGCACTGACCAAGCAGTAGTATTTGAAAAGTTCTTAGTAAGAGCAGGTTATTTAAGGACTTATATAAACTACTTACAAATAAAAAAATAAAAGAATTGTCCATCTCAGACTTAACTTGACCGTCTTCCTCCTCCAAGTTCACACCCTTCCATCCTTCTATGTTGATTTCTTGTCCTCTGAAGCAAATCTCTCAGACCATGGCTTCCAGGTTCATGTTCGGCTTGTCTTTGACCACGTGTCTGGCATTCCTTGGATAGGGACTTCTCTGGTGGATAGCCATCATCCATCAGTCTGTATGTCTTAACCTGTGGAGCTAAAGCTCTGACAGACACCTACTGAGACATCCTGACAGCTGAAATAAACCTGGGCCCTTGCGTACTTTTGTCTCTGCTTACTCCCAGAAGTGTGTCGACTGGCATGCATTTCTCATTATTTAAGAAAACTCTATGCATACATTTCCATTTGGCTTTACATGTATTTATTAGCTTATTCATTATCCTGCTACTTTGAGAAGAAAAGTATGTTAAAATCTTTTAAAAGCTGTGTAAGTGGAAGACAAACTATTGAATCAAAACAATGCAAGCTTGTAAAGGCCTGTGGACTTTCACAGGCACAACTCCATCTACTCTGCCCTGGAATTTAAAGCGAGCCAGAGATACTAGACAGGTAGGGTACATATATAGCAAACTACTTATCATTAGATCCCTGAAACTTGAACTCGCATTCCTGTGTAGCTGTTACCATTTCAATGCCTTCTAAGCTTTCCCTTCTCTAAATTCCTATGGCTGCTCCTACCTGGCAGACAGACAGACCTGCAGTATGATGCTGTTTGTTTCCTTCAGGTGCTGTTAGAATAAAAACTCACATTCACAGAAGTTTTGGTAAAACAGGTAAAGTTGTCTTTGATACCCGAGTCAGTAACTTTGCTAAATTCTGAAGGAACATAGACAGTAACGGTATTGTTCAATGGCTCGGTTAGAGCAGGCATTGATGCCAGCTGATTAAATGTTAGAGACCTAATGAAATGAAGACTTTACCTTCCTGAGCGTCGGTGAATTGTTGATGCAACAAAAAAACCAAATACTTAAAGAGCAACTTAACACCAAGGATTAATTGTCTCACTGTCTTCTGGTTGAAAGTTTCAAACTTGTTTAACCTTGGCAGAAATTGTGTCTTGCTCATTTAATCGCGCGAATGTTTAGTCACCAAGTTACGTTACCAAGTTACGAAAGTTACGTGTTGTAATAACGTTATTCAAAGTTGCTGGATGTGTCAAACAGAGGACTATCACCAAGGAATCCGCTGTTCCTGCCCCGTATGAAATCACAAGTAAACATTGACTTCACACTTGTTACATACATTTTAAACACTTGTAACCTAACGTTACTCTTGGCTATTGTTATATATTAATGCTAGTTACACTATTACGGTTGTAAAGTTACAACTCAAATGAAATGGTTTACATAATGTGGCTAAACTGCTGCTTGTTTATTTCCTGTCTGATCGCTTGACTATTTCTTGCTCCATCGAACTTTTGGTGCTTTGGTGATGTTGCCGTGTTCCCAGATCTCAGCAAACACTTGCTATCGCAATGGAAAAAAGAATAACAGCCAAATTCACAAAAGCAGGGCCCAAGTAATAAATTGGATTTTCCATTTAGAAAGTAAAGATACCGTTTTATGGGGCCACAAATAATCAACATGTTGAGGTTGCAAAAGCAGACTGTAATAAAGTTACAAATGGTTACATCTAATACCAACAAAAAAATCTTTCAGTTGTTACCTTGGTGAGATCCAAACAAGCCCAGCATCACAATGATGTCTAGATCCGCTTTAACTCTTCAATGGCAAAGCAACTTTAGTACACAACTTATGTGTAAATAAAGTAACCTTCATGACAAAACCTCAATGCCGCTAAATGACGACAGCCAGCATTGTTAGATGTTTTACATTGTTAATCTCCGTTGACAACAAAGGCCAATGCTTATCTGAAAGAGTGTAGAGAGACATACGGAGCGAGGATGCTACCTGACAGTAGGTCATACATAATCAACACAATGGTGCAGACGTCCACTCTGCACCAATAGGATCCCAAGGCCACAGCGCAATCACACAGCGCTACACGCCGCTGGAGATGAGTGCTCCAGCTACTGACCTCCCTGCATTCTTTATGGAATGACAGGTATCCACAGTAAAAAAGTTCTTAGTGAAACCATCTTCCGCTTTTTACTTAATTTGCCATCCCATTGTCCCGTATCGCAGAAAGACCACTCACATTAATGAGCCCTATGAGTCTCCATTGAAAGGCTCTAGATGTGGGCAACTGTAAGATCATTCCTTGTCCTTCAACCACTGTTATCAGCTCAGCATCCAAGCTTACATTTGATTTCAATGGGTGCAAACAGAGGCTTGGTTGAGCTTGTCTTATCAAAGTCATGAAATAGGTTTTTTGTCCGTTGGCATCATTTCTATGGACTGCACATTTGAAAACCATGAGAATGCTCTTCATTGACCACAACACCCATACTGCTATTGAGTCCCCATAGGGGTGAATACCCCCTTGCCACCTTTTGTGTGACAAGACCTCCAGATAGATCCAAGGTTGAAGATATATAAAGAGCATGCAGACAATTGGTTTGATTTGTATGGACTTGGAGATGGAAATGGAAATCAGCACATTTAGCTACAGCCTCACCAAATTAGAATAGATCAACAGGCAATAAAACAACAGTCAGTTATTCAGTTTTTCTTAAGAGACCAAGTGAACAGTGTTGTAGTCCGCTAAAGCGCGTTTGACTTTGTTTGAATGGTTTTTTGTTCTTGCGGTGGTTCAGTCTGATTTCACAATAACGTTACACAAACAAGGAAACAAAAAGGCAAATCCTAAATAAATCCATGTGGTTTCAAAGTCTGGCCAAATATTTGATCGAGCTTTCAGTCATTCTTAAAAGGCAGGTATGACAAAGAGAACTTCTACCACTGATAGTCATCACTCAAACTGTACAAAAACACGGTTACTTATTTAATACAAATGAATTGAAACTACTATTAACCTAATGTTGCTGTTATTTTTTAGGCAGGGCAGCTGTCTGAACTGAATCGTTTTCCTCTTACACACTATAGACCTAATATTTTTTTATCATTTCCATAAAAGTGAAAGATGAAAGTAGTGATGCATTTTAGAGAATTATGACCAGTTTGAAAAATGTAAATTAAAGATATGCATCAAACACAGAAACCTTTTAACTGTTCATGTTGTCACTGTAAACAACACTGGGTGGTTTAACATAATGCACTTATAAAAACAACATCTTTTTAAGTGAGATATATTTATATCAGTTTTGGGCTCAGAGTCTGTATTTGCATTGCAGTCTGGGAAGGCGTAACTGAAGAAAGCTGATTGCTGTCAATCTTCTGTTCCTCCAAGTGGCCAGAAAAAGACGGGGTTTGATCAGTTTACTTCTGTTTATCTGAAGCTACCACACTACGCTTGATTGGGAAGTAGCCTGCTCTCTCTGTGAAAACACCTAAGTATGGTTAGAGGAAGATAAATGCTTATTAACATTCGTTTCAGCTACAATTACCAAGACTTCACTGCCCAGATGTTGTTTTGTACCAACTCAGACAGAACGAAGGTTGCCAAAGACAAAGCACAAAGCCCTGAGAACCTTACTGCTGGGTGGTGTGCAGAATCTGCCTGCCGAAGGTCTCTGGACATTTTTTTTCTCTCTCTCCCTCTCTGTCTCTGGAGGGGACTGTGTGAATTCAGCATTTTGATCGCAGAGTGTAATCGAGCGTCTCCTTGTCTGGAGAACCGCTGAGGGATTGAAGCGCGATCAATCACCCCTCTCTGGACTGTCCGGCTGCTTTACATGTGGCTGAGTCCGGGCTGCTCGCTGGTGGGAACAATGGAGAAAGAAGGCGTGAAAAGTTTTCAGAACGCTCGTGACATGTTTGCGTACGAGACCGAGTTGATGGTTTTCTGATCACCTCAATGTAGCATGACGTTTAAGTTCACCTAGAGGAATATTCTAAGTGTGTGCCTTCAATAGGAGAAAACAAAACAAGTCTTCAATGTGTTTTAGGAGCTGGTTGTGTTGGATTTGTACCAGCAGTTCCTGCAAGAAATATGTGTCCTTCACTCTATGGAAAAATGACATAAACAGGATAATCTGATGCAGAGTTGCCCCATGAACGGTCCTCAGTTGGGTCAACCTTTGACTCATATAAGCCAACAGAATAATTAATATATTTTGACCCACTCCTACGTCAGTCAAAGAAAGGCCTTTAGGCCAAAAGTGTTGTTGGCCTGTTTAGCATAAAATGAGCGTATTAATACCTTGAGACTCAATTATTTTGCAAATAGTTTGGTTGGCCATACAGGTTACGAGAAACTGCCGACTTTGAAGACCTCTAGCAAGAGACAATGCTGGCATTGCACTAATTATGGACAGTAAGACATGGATTACTCTACTTGAAATTATGTTTCCTTCAAAACATCTTTGTGATAGTATTAAACACACATTAGAATTTTGTTGTATGCCAATTTATAGATCATGTTTTTTGTGTTGGAATTATTTCAATATTATCAATCAAAATTAAGAAATTTAAGTTATCAGCTTTCACTCGATTTTGTGTCTTTTCTACCTGATTTAATTCAAAAATTTTTTAAGTAAAAGTAAAATTACAGTCATGACACAAAACCTTGCGTCCTACTTCATAGTACAGCGTTATGATTGCTATGATTTGGGTTCAATCCCACCTCTATGTCAGCTCTTCACTCTTGGCCGGTAGATCCAGACGATTCTCTTTACCCATAATCCTCCTGCTGACTCCTTCCCCTTTCTCTCACCTGATTAGAATTTCTGCCGTGGCCTTTGGGATTGGAAGATTTCAACATATTTTATTTAACTGCTTTTGTAAGCCCTAATATTCAGCAGCTGTGATCTATGGCTGAATTACAATTTTCAGGGTCAAGGAGGGACTTGGCTGTGGATAAGGGGTGGATACAACTGCTGTGCTGGCTGGGGGGAGTGTGTGTATATGTGTGTGTGTCGGGGGGGTGATGGAAAAATGGAAAAACAGAGAGAAATGGGGAAGGAAGAATCTCACGAGTTGTCTTTAAAAATGAATGAGAAAATGGGTAATCCCAGAGTCACAGCTTGAAAAGAGGGAAAATCAATATGGCCTCTCAGTTCACTGGGGCCCTCGCAAGTCCTTGAGATGAACAAAAAGTTGTGCATTTTGTTGCCACATCCATACGTCTCAATAGAGAGGTGTGTGTGTTTTGTGTGTGTGTACGCCTGAGTGAGTGTGTGTGTGTGTGTGTGTGTGTGTGTGTGTACAGTAAGCTGTTTTAAGAGATGGTGTGTGCAAGGCTGTATGTGCAGTGAAGAAGCTGCATGCGAGGTATTTCAGGGAAAGTTTGGTTCATAATTTGGGGTATTAGTGAATATTTTGAGTAAATGGAACTCGTATAAACTGTACCGAGATTGTTCCAAATCCTCAGCTGGTAGAAAGTCAGAGAAAATACACATTTTGTAATGAGAAACCGATAAGGACAAACCAGGATTCTCTCATGTACTGTGTTTTGAGGCGAGTGCGTCACTATTTTCTGAGAGGCGGAGGGATATGAGAGGACATCATACAGGTTCTGTGACCTTTGGACTCCCGATTCAATTGACCCCATGCACCAGCCAGAAACAGGCCCCCTAATAAGAATCCAATTCCACTTCCTGGCCTACGCAGAGAAAACTGGCCGGCGAGCTCTGGGATTGGATGCCCTCTCATGAATAATGAATTGCCACCAACCATCTGAAGCGGAGGTTTCATGGGGGGGGGAGTAGAGTAGTAGTAGGTAACAGGCTGCTGGGGGTATTGGGGGGGGCATTTTTTTTTCCAGACAATGCAAACACACATTCCTGTCTCTCTCTCATCCAGTCACCCTTCCATCCACCTGCATGTCTAGGAGTGAACAAGTATGTGCACAGCTTCTCCATCCATCCATCCATCCATCCATCCCCCACTCCACCACCCTTCTCCTCAGTTGCTGTCATGCTAAGCGATGCCCCCACCTTCCTCCCCTCCCCAGTTGATTAGCGAGCTCTTCAGTAGCCTGTCATGGCGGATGTGCTCCATCAAAGCTGATCGACTCCCCGTTTTCCAGAAAGATGTCGCAGGTTATCAGCGCACGCTCAGATCTCCGGCTGCGGGAGGAGCGTGACTGGCAGGCCGTCTTTTGAAGACAGTGATTCCTCCACTGATGCCTCCCAGTTGGAAATTTAGAATCGTGTCTGCTAAGACACCATATGCAAAGTAAATTACTGTACAGGGGCGAACCCGACTAAACCCTCCTCTCTCTGAACGTCCAGGCCACTGAGAGCTTCCCAGGCAAACTCACCTCCTTCGTGCTCAACACCATGTTTCTTCTCATTTGTCTCAACCATCTTTCGTCCACTTTGAAAATGGACAGCAACCCGGTGGAAACTACGCTGAGCATAACCAGATATGAATTGGCTACTTTTGCTTGAGTACGGGCGAAATCCATCCAACAAATGTGGGGGAAAAAAACATCGACTATCTTTACCATCTATATTGGCACACTTTACTCATTAACATACAGTTAGAATTTAATTGAAAGGGCAAAGGGCACAGAAATACTGACATATAAAATAAATGAAAGCAAAAGCTTCTGCCACTATAAAACAGCTCCATTTTCTCCAACCCCCCCATTATCATGCAAATGACATCGCTGGTTACAACTGTATGTCTTTGTAGTGGTAAAGTGTTAATTTCAGTTCAAAGGCTGAGGCAGTATTCTACAGGGAGAGATGGATGAAGATGGAGGGGAGTGGGGGAGGAGGGGCGTGTGCCGTGTGGTTTAGCCGGCTCAGCCTATGTCTCTGACCCGGCTCTTTGTGTTTCTATTGTCTCCATGGCAAACAGAATTAGAATAAGAGTCTCCTGTACAAGTCTAGGTGTGCCCTTATAACCAAAAAGAAGGCACACAGCGCTGCAGTAGGTTTGAAAACGTCAGCTCACGGTTTTACCTCCTCACTTGTTTTGTTTTTTCTCTGTTCAATGACAGCACTCGGTGGCTGGAGGAGGGAAATGCAACTCATGACGCGGCGTCTTGGTTACTGAGATTCAGAACTGCTTTAATGACAGATGTTTAACAACTCCGACACCGTCAGACATCTCAAAATCCATCTTTATAGTTTTAGGAGCAGCTCAGAGTCCGAAGGAAACAAGAAGAACTCAAGATTCTGGTCGCCAGGAGAAATGAGTCATACGGGCGTTAGTTAATCAGATATCGTGCATACAGACAGTCCAACCTTTTTACAACCGAGCCCTCCAGCTCCATCGGAGCCACAGGGGGACACATCCTGCGCGCACATGCACACAAACACACATCCATGTATGTATGTATGTATGTATGCCTTCTCAAATAATGGGGAGCATTGTCATTTCTTTTGCGAGCACAAACACCATTAAAATGGTTGACAGCGCTGATGGGGGCGAAAGAAAAGACAGATAAAGGGCCGAGGAGAGAAAGAAAGCCATTCTGCTAGGACTGGTGCCGTGTACAAACGGAGAACATGGCTCCTCTTCTAACATCCGCACACTAGAGCGTGTGTGTGCCTTTTTATAAGGGGGGAGGCTTCCACCATACGTGCAGCGGAGCATGTGTGCTTTTCTGTGTGCTGAATCAAACAGTGGAAGATTCATTGTAGTTCTCAAACAGTGCCATTGTGGGGGTTTCTTGGGTGGCTGATGTTGCAGGGCCTCCTTTACTACATGTGTGTTTGTGTGTGGTGGTGGTGATGGTGGTGGTAGGGGGGGGGGTGGCAGCATCATGGACACTCCTGGAGACGAGGCGGCCACCCTCCCGTCGTCATCCCACCACTGGAGCTGTTTATCCCGTTTAAGGCCCGCCCTTCTCCAGGGGGACAGACAGCTCAAACGACGCTTGTCACAATCCCTTGTCGTCTTAAATAGCTGACAAACATCAGGCTTTTTTTTTTGTTGTAATGGAGGTTCATCATAGAGGTTCCTTGTTGAGAAACCTTTTTTTTTTTTTTTTAACTCTAACCTACTAGAAACGACCACAGAGAACGTGAAGGACCGCTGAGCTGGGCACCAGGCATGTGAGCGAGACAGACTGACGCAAGATGGAGGCGTAAAAGATGATCATTTCCACTGATGAAATAAGAGACCGAAACATTGCTTCATGATAACTGGTGCTATCATTACCGTATTAAGTGAGGCGCAGTGGAGTGATGATCTGAATGTGGTTCTAGTGGTAATGTTTCAGCTCTCAGCGGACAGCCATGCTGGAGATGTGGTTGGTGTAGAAAGTGAACAGGGACACTCAAACGATTCGAACCTCTCTCTGGCAACAAGAGCTTCAAAACCACTTTTCAGACATCAAATAATTAATTGCTCGCCCCCCCGTCTCTCTCCTGGTGTCTGTATGGGAGACACAGCTCAAGTCACTTAAGGAGGGTTAACACCCGTCTAAATTAAATATTAAAAGGTGTCTGTACCTGCTGCTATTGTTGCCCCTTGGAATAAGATATAACCTATTTTTGACAAGTTTTCATCCTCAGCCCACTGCGGTGAGACGCTTGTCGAAAACCAAATCAGCGAACGAGGGGAGTGGTAGCGGGGCGTGGGGAGGGGGGGCCCACTGATGAATAATCTAGTTCATATTCCAACGACACTCGCCGCTCAGAGGGAGAGAAAGAAAGGGATGAAGAGCGGGAGGGAGATGTGCAGGTGGAGAAAAAGAGAGAGCGATGGACGGAGGAGGGGGAGATGAAAGCTGGGGGGGGGAAAGCGAATGATGAGTAAAGAGGGAAAAAAATTAGAAAAAGAGGAGAAAAAAGGAGGAGTGGCAGATGATAGCCAACGTCTGCCAAGGTATCACATGACAGTGCTCCTGTTTAAATAATAAAAGAGGACGGGGGCTCTAAACAAATCGTTATCTTCCCACCTCCATGCATCCTGCCTTACCTCTGCCCCTCCCTCCATTTCCCCCGCTTTTAAAAAACTTGTTTTAATGCCATTTCTTAATGAACATAATAGCTCGGCGCTAATAATGAAAAGAAAATAAAAACATCTGAAAACGCGGAGGGGCCCCCGAGTTGTCGCCGGTGCTCAATTATTTCCTTGTCAAGTGGGTCTGTTTTTAATGAGGCCCTGTGGGACTGACGTCTGTCAGTCAGCCCTGACTTTTTGACACCATTACAACTTCAAATAGAAGCCGCCGCCACGCTGCCTTCCACCGCTCACTCGCTAGCTACCGCTCATCTGACAGGCTGGGAGGGAGGGAGGGGGGAGGACAGGGAGGAGGAGAAAAGGTGGCAGGAGAGGTAGAGAGAAAAGGGGGAGTGTGAGGGATGGGGAGGGAGAGAAAGCCGGAGATAGAAAGAGAGAGGAGGAGAAGAGAGCACGACGGCACGTAGGTAGGCTGCACATGCAGAGACACGCACGCACACACGCACACACACACACACACACACACACACACACACACACACACACACACACACACGCACACACACACACACACACTGTGAACTGGGTGAAAAAACAATCACTGAGGGTCATTATCAGATGAGGTTTGTCAAACTGCCAGGGATTTCACTCCCCCCCCACCCCCAGCTCCATGCTTCCTTGTACACTTCCTTCCTTCTCCCTCCTCTTTCCTTCCTTCCTCTTTTTTCATTATTCCTCCACTTTAATGATAAGTCTTGGTGGGTCGGCCCCGCATGGGACGGTCAGAGGAACACTATTTTGTTGGCCATTAATTTGAGGCTTTGAAGCAGACAGCGGCACCGCGGCAAGTGAGGGCCTGTGTGAAATTGTGGTGGTGGTGGTGGTGGGGGGGGGGGGCTCACCACCCAGACACCCCCGCATCTTGGAAAATGAAGACCGAGGCCCTGAAACGGAATAGCAAATGTCCTCGCCGGGAAACCACCACAACGACCACAGGAGACACACATGAACACTCCAATACTTAACTCTGTGTGTGTGTGTGTGTGTGTGTGTGTGTGTGTGTGTGTGTGCGTGTGTGTTTGTGGTGTGCACAGCGTTACCTTCATGTATCTCGACTTTCTAAAATCCTCCAAATATGCTCTTAAATTTAGATTTGCCGAGGCCCCCTGAAGAATGGCTTTCCCCTGAAGAATTAAGCAGCAGTAAACTCAAGCACACGTTTCTTTTTCAAACACCTGCAAATGTATCACATCATCAGTCAGCTTACAGGTAAACACAGAAACAAGGACTGCATCACAATCTTGACGAGAAATATAAAGAACAAAAAGTGCCAGTTTCTAAAACAGGTTTGATCCATTTATAAGAACGGAGGAAGAAGAAAAAAAACCTTTAAGACACAAAACATCTCCGTTGGTCCTGGTTTACAGTTTACTTTTATAGTGTAATCATTTAACATCCAAAAAAAACACATGGTTAATGTAAATTCTGGATACCTTTTAACTTCATAAAATATACAGTCCTAACACAGAAAACTTTAATTGTATTTATAAATAAATAGGAACAGAATCACTTGTATTGAGAGCAAAAAGAGAAAACTATTCATGATGTATATTTAAAGGTTAGTACATACAGCATGATGCTTATTATTTACCACAATGATTGATACATTAAAAGTCGTCTGCAGGAATGAGTTGTGAACGTCAGTGTGTGTTTGTGTGGTGCAGGGGAATTGTACCAAATGTGTATATAAAGCTAGTTATTATGTGTGAAGAAAACTTTCTCTGCGTTGTATTTACAGTATGTAATGTACGTGCTAAGGTTGGGGTCAGTTCTCTTTTGTATTAAAAACATATTAAAAGAGTAGATTTTATTTCATTTTTCTCAATCTAAAAACTTTCTTGTTCATATATCCTTTCTTAAATGCGTTCATTGTAACAGAAACGATGTTTTCACCTTGATTGACTGAGCCGAAGTTGAACTGACCTCAACCTTTTTATGCGTGCATCCTCTCTTCCTCTTTTCACGGCTGCTCCACTCGTCTATTTTGGGCTCTGCTGAGCTTTTTAAAGAAGCAGTGTGAACAGCATATCTTATCTGAAGGCACTCACCTCTGTGCTTTGTAGGAGCTACGTGAAGAAGAGCTGGATCCTTTAGTTACAGAAGCTCATACATACTACAGCATGTTGGTGTTAATAACAAACATGGTGTAGACCCCCCCCCCCCCCCCAATCCATGACTGTCACTCATGCACATGCGAACATACATATGTGTGCATGTCTTTCTCTCCATCTCTCAGACACGCACACACAAACATTCTGAATAACACTTGACCCACCTCCATCACAAGCAAAAATAAATCTACATATATCTGCTTTGAGTTACAAAAAAAAAAAAAAAAAAAAAAAAAAAAATCCCAAGGCCTTGTTCACCTGGGAACCGTTGGGCTGCAGAAGTAAGCTGAGGACGACACCATGAAAAATATTAACTATCATAAAAACATCTCCCCCCTATTGTTGTCCCTCGAGATGTATGAGAGAGCCTGACAGAGAGAGAGAGAGCAAAACTGAGAGCAGAAAAGAAAGAAGAAGAAAGAAAGAAAGAGAAAGCACAGTGGAAAATGAACGTAGAGAGGGACAGAGAGAGAGAAAGAAACAGCAAACAGGAGAGGAAAAAGAGATGGAAAAAAAGCTCCCTGTCAGACGTTGGAAACAGTGATTCATGGGGACCATTTGTCCTAATTACAGCAGAACAACGCTTTTGTCGCTATTAATCACGCATGTGTGTGTTTGTATTTGTGTCAGGGGAGGAGTGTGTGTGTGTGTGTGTGTGTGTAGAGGGGAGATCAGTGGCCTCGCAGATTGAAATAGATGGCCAGGATGATGGTGAGAAGGATGATGGCTCCGAGGATGAAGACCAGGACCCGATTCTGGATGATCCTGCAGACAGAGAGAGAGAGAGAGAGAGAGAGAGGAGAAAGAGAAAGGGCGAGAGAGATCAGGCAGGGTTCACAGAAGTCATAGTGCGTCTACAGAGAACACGTAAAACAGTCACATGTTTATGTGCAAACTAAATGACCAGCCATCAGCTGGAGGCTTATCATGTTTAACAGCCAACATGAGGTCTGCACACACGCTATTTAACCGGTGAACAATCACTGGCATGGGAGCGTAAAACACACACGATATTTCCAAAACTGCAGCACTTTGCAAACACGCTCGTAGCATCTGTAAAGATGCCATACTGATCCGTGTACACACACATTTTAATGTACAAAACACTTATAAACAAGCATGAGACACAAACACACGCACACACGGGCTTTAAAACTTTATTTGCCCAATAAAGTGGAAAAAAAAGTGGCCCGGGAGTCTCCTGGAGGTAATAAAATCACTGAATTACTGATGGAATTTGCAATAAAACGACTCACTCTTTTGCACATTAACATTTTTCTCACTGTGACCTAAGTAAACTTGACAAGATGGGGGGGCTTTGAACCAAAAACACACAAACGCTGGGAAAGGAGGGCTGGAGAGAGGGAGAGGGTCGCTGGTGTGCAGAGGAGTTACAGGCCTCTCAACTCATCTCACCAGCGTGTTCCCAAAATTCTCCAGAGTTTGCATCACTGCACATGCACGGGCACAGACGAACACACACACACACACACACACACACACACACACACACACACACACACACACACACACACACACACACACACACACACACACACACACACACACACACACACAAACACAAACACAAACACAAACTCCGAACCCTCCGCTGCTCCTGACAAATGAGAGAATTATCACATTTGCTGACATGTGGAGGAGAGGCCGAGGAGGGGGGCACTGTCCACTTCTCTAAGCAGGAGATGAATAGCCCATGCTGTGGCCATTTATCACTGGGGAGGGGGGGCTGGCTGGTTGCTCAGTCACCCTGCTACCCTCTAAAGCCCAAGTCTGAGTCCGACACACCAGCAGAGCTCACAGCCTCCTCCAGTCCACCAGCTCGGACCTGCAGTAGCCTCGACACTTAGTTCAAAACCCAATGCTATAGAGAAAAGGGTGAAAATGTGTATCATTGTTGAATTTCCTTTGTGTGTATGCTTTTTGCAGTGAAGTGTCTACATACAAAAACCTTAAAACTATAACCAATCACTTGTAACACACGCATTTTTTCACTGGATAACACAATAGAGTGTCCATAAGAAATGGATGTCGTCACCGTGACGACACACATTTGTTTGTTAACTGCTGTTTTGAAGCCTCGAGTTTTGAATTTAGGCTGTCGCCATCTTGTTTTTTTGCAACCAGGAGTGACACGATAGTGACACGATAAACCAAAATTGTTTCAATTAACTTTCTTTTTTATTTAACCACACTGTGAAAGGTTAAAATTGTGAGACGAAAAACACACTGGCATCAATTACAAGGTAGCTACATGCTAAAGAATACCCTGCTATATTGTCTATTTCACTCTAAATAGAACCAAAATTTACTAAATGAACATCATGCTGTACTCAAGAAGATTGGAACTGGCGACTGAGACCATAAACTCATGTTTACTGAAGTTATAAATCAAGTGAGACGTTTTTCTCCTGGACATCTATAAAATAGGACTTCTTTCTGCAACCAGAGGAGTCGCCCCCTGATGGCTATTAGAAATAATACAACTTCTGAATTGGCTTCACTTTTTCAGACCCGGAGGTTGCCGCCTGGACAACACCAGAGAGCTCATTACAACTACTGTTTGTGAGAAGCACTGCTTTATAAGTAGACAGTTTATCCTTGAATAAATGCATATATTAAGCGTCAGGCGGTATACAGTAAACACAAGTAGCAGTTATGGTATATTTTTATATCCTGCTCCTGTCTTAAACCATGCTGTGTAACCGTACACCCCCCTGCCCAAAAGCAACAAATTAGTAATAAAAAAATTAAAAAACATCAAACCAAACTGCATATGTCATTTGTTGTGGTAACAAATGAAGCAGTATTAGTGATGCTATGATGAGGTGGAGATGATTGGCTGAAGCCAGCTGGGGAGATCCCACTGAAACACTAATCAGAGCATGCTTAGCAAGGCCACATCTCCCCCCATTAATTGACATTCATTATTTACAATGATTATTTATCCCAGCCAAATACCCAGAGGAGGTGCTTGTGTGTACGTGTGTGTGTGTGTGTGTGTGTGTGTGTGTGTGTGTGTGTGTGTGTGTGTGTGTGTGTGTGTGTGTGTGTGTGTGTGTGTGTGTGTGTGTGTGTGTGTGTGTGCGTGTTGGGAGAATCCAGATCGCTTTGTGTTGTTTGTTACTTTCTCAGCTGGGGAAAAGAGGGTAGCATGACGCGAGGCCTCAGGGTGGAAAAATGAACAGGAAGTTAGTTTTAGCCTCATGGATGAGGCGCCCGGGTGCTTAGATAAAGGGAGAGAGGGAGGGGGGGGGCCAGTTCTGTAAAAAAATTGCATTCATTAAAAGGAGTCTGATTTGGTGGCAGACAACGCGGAATAACTTCAAACAGTAAAATGTTCAAAGCAGTAAGGAATATGACAGTGCTGCGATTCAAGAACTTTTTCTCGGGGGACAGATATTCTAAAAAATACTTACTTTGACCTAAACTGGTTCTCTGTACACCAATCTAACAAAACATGTCTTGAAGTCTAATGTAAAGCAGCTGATCTTAGTTGCCGCAGCTCGAACCCCCTTAAACAGAGTCTTGATGCAAATGTAGCACTGCCCAATCAAGAACTTCTAAGGTTAAATTCAATCTTTCCACAACTCAAATTTGAAGCATGCCTTTCACTTTTCAAGCTGTGTGTTTTAATCCACAGTGAGCAACAAAGCGGCTCAACCAGTAATCATTCACTTGCACTTTTCTAATGCTCGCAATAATTCAAGTGAAAGGCAAAGTTTTGTGAAGGTTATGAACCAAGGGTCACCAACCAGAGAACCTGTAAGTACAAAGACAAACACCCACACACAAACACCCACACACACACACACACAAAGTGATCTAGCCAGACAGACTGGGAGGAGTTACATGTAGCAGAGGGGGGGTACAGTCATAATTCACTTGCGCAATGATAAAACTAAGAAATAGTGTCTGTGACACTGTAAAGAGCCACAGCGTTTTCCTCTGACAGCTTAAGGAGTGAGGATATTGATGTCATCACTTTCCTTTTATCACCCCACAGGTAAGAAGGCTGGAAAGTTACTACTTATGTTACATTATTTCAAATAATTTTTTTATTTCTTCAATCTTTTAAAGTGATATGAATCAATACTTCAAAAGACAAATAATACATTTTATGTTTTTTCATCCTGCATTTAATCTGTTTCCAATTGGTCACTTATAACAACTTGCGTCTATAAAAAGAAAAAAGGACAGACCATTTTCATAATCCTCTGGACATCTCATCTGCATGCTGTCACATGTAGATTTAATCTACAGATTTATATTCTGTATCCAGCAAAGCACTTTGAATGAGCTCACAAGTCACATGAGTTTCTACAGTAATAGTCCTTTTCTGTTTAAATTCATCAGGCAACAGAGGCAGCTAGAATAAAACTTCCCCCACAAATACCTGCCCCCCTGGCAAACCCCCCAAAAATTTAATATATATCAAAAAAAAAAAAAAAAAAAAAAAATCCCCAAAATTGGGAGGTAGGAGAGTGAAGAACATGGTTTTCCTCTGCCGTATGGTTGATCCCATCCTGACACGTGGCCAGACAGAACAGAACTTATCAAACCGGATCCATCCTCAAGCTTTGACACTTGACATAGAGGTGGGGGTGAGGTGTGTGTGTGTGTGTGTGTGTGTGTGTGTGTGTGTGTGTGTGTGTGTGTGTGTGTGTGTGTGTGTGGAGGGGAAGGTTTGGGGATGTGTGAGTGATGCACACAGCACACGTACAACGCTGCAGATGTACATGCTGACACACATATACACACTCCATACACACTTTGGGAAGGCTTACCTTTATCCCACTCCCTACTATGATACTATGATCCCCAAGTATTTTCTCTATATCTGCCCCCCCTCCCTAACTCCGGAAAAAAACCCACTCATATGCTGACAGACCAACGGTAACTGTAACCAAGACGCCAGCCAATAACAGCACATGATACTGGTCGTTCTATTGGCTCCTGGTGTTCCTTCATCGCAGGCAGCCAGTCAGCTAACACCTTACTAGACAGAAACACTCATATGTACAGCACTAATGTCAGAGAGAGAGCGAGTCCAAATGATGAATGCAAAGGAGAGCAAAAAGTCAAGCAAGCAGGAAGGACAGAAACGGACAATAAAGCAGCTGAGAGTGGAAAAACAAGAGAGAAAAAGAGTGGAGGGACAGAAATAGAGAGGTGGAGTGAGGAAAGAAAGACAGAGAGAGTGAGACAGAGGGAGAAGTCCGTTTACCCGGAGAGGCAGAGCTGGAGGAGAGTCTCCTCGGAGACAGATGAAAATAATGAGGACTTTTCTGTCAGGAAAGATTTACAAAATCGTACCAGTGTTATTAAAATTTAAAATCTACCGTTTTTTTTTTTCTTTTTCTCCCTCCCTCTCTTCCTTACCCTGTTTTTTCCCTCCTCTTCCAGCAGCACAGCCTTATTACCAGCTCTAATGAGCACCGGGATACACCTCAGCTGTGTGTGTGTGTGTGTGTGTGTGTGTGTGTGTGTGTGTGTGTGGTGGGGTCCAGGTCCCTAGTGCCAGCTCCATCAGCGCCCCAGATTCCCCAGTCCCTTCAATGACACACACACACACACACACACACACACACACACACACACACACACACACACACACACACACACACACACACACACACACACACACACACACACACACACACACACACACACACACACACACACACACACACACACACATTCACACAAATTCACACAAAACACACAGCTTTTGATGGCTCTCAAGAGATGGCTGGACACGCACACGCACACACACACACACCTCTCAGACAGACAGATAACACCCACCAAAAACAAAAACAGTCTCACAGTCAGACAGACATAAGCAGGTAGGCCCAACCCACCTCAAAACACACACACAAACACACACACACACACACACACACACACAACACACAAACATGAACACACTCCACCAAGAGGAAACTTAGCTGCAGAGTTGCATCTCTCTGGCCCTCCCCTATCCCTCCTCTTTCCACTAGTAGACCAATAAAATAAAAATCAATGGCTGTCTGAGCCATTCTGGCTCTCCTCCCTCCAAACCCTGGGAATATACGGCATGGGAAAGGAGAGATGGAGGAGGGGGAGGAGGGAGGGAAGGATCAATGTGTTCACAAATGGTTTGAGTGATGGACATGGAGGTGGAACGCTGGTGGGGGTAAGTCCTAACTAATGCATTGACTTGTTATAACAAACTAATACAGATAAATGTTTCATCACAGAAGCATGTGTGAGCGGGCACACACACACACACACACACACACACACACACACACACACACACACACACACACACACACACATACACACACACACACACACACACACACACACACACACACACACACACACACACACACACACACACACACACACACACACACACATACATACTGGTCTGGGGCTCACACACAAACCTGCCACATGACAAAACAAAAGGTAGAGATGGACCTGCTTTCAATCCCGTTTGAGTGAAGAAAGGTGAGAAACGTGCGACGCTTCAATCACGTGACTGAGACGAGGGAGAACGAGGGAGAACGGGGGAGAACGAGGAGAACAAACCACAACAATCAGATCGGGTTCATGTTGCTCTGCAGAGATAATGACTTGACCTGTTTGTTGGAGAGATCCGATCCCGCCACGTATGTTTTGCCTATTGTCCCCAAGGGGGTGTTCAAGATAAATGATGATTGTTCAAAACACACACACACAGACACACACACACAGCTGGAGCAGGTCTTTAATTAAAGCTGTTTAGTGTAATTATTTAGAACCTCCAACATCATGTAATTCCCTAAAGACAAACAATATTTAAGAACTTGGCCACACCTTCACACTCACACGTTACAATAGTCTGTTAGTAACTATGTACCATGGTGTGATACTGTATAGATACAGTACCAGTCAAAAGTTTGGACACACCTTCTCATTCAATGGTTTTTCTTTATTTTTATTTTTTTCTACATTGTAGATTAACATCCAAACTATGAAGGAACACATATGGAATTATGTGGTAAACAAACAAATGCTCAACAAACCAGAATATGTTTTATATTTTAGATTCTTCAAAGTAGTTGAATTTGAAGGTGTGTCCAGACTTTTGACTGGTACTGTATACGTCTACTAACATAAATCATATAGTTCATGTTTCCCTTAATGTTTTCTATTTCATATAAAGATACAGTCTGAAATATAAATATAAAGAAAAAAGGTCGACTCTCATCCAAAAATACAAGATCGTAACCTTCTACTACTCCGGCAAATGATTGACAGACAGATAACAAGCCACTGTAATACTTGAGTTATTGATATATTTTGATTATGACTGGGTTTGTTTACAACAGCAATGTTTCTAACATTGGAGTAAAATAGGCTTGTAGTTGAATTTATGATTTATGGACCGCAACTAACATTATTTTCATTGTTGATTAAAATGCTGATGAATCATTAATTCATCTGACCAATCATCAAAACCCATAAATATTCTGTTAAAATGAAATAAAACATAGAAATGTGGTAAATTCTCACATTTGAAATCATGAAACAGTCAAATGTCTGGCAATATTTTTGCTAGAAAATTGTTGGCTCGATTTATCATTGCAGCTTGAACACAATTCATTTCTATTAAAACCAAAGCATTTATGTAAATAAACCTCTAATCTATTTTGCGATTGTTGCTTCAACTTTGTTATTTTATTATTGAATGTGTGTATTGCATGTGTGTAGAGTACTGAAGATTTAAAGGTAAATACAAGCTATGGACATGTATTTAAATTATCCTGTGAACCACATTTGGGTTCCAGTCATTGGGAATAACTGTTCAAACAATAGTGGACATTGTTCTCAAAACGCTTTTTTCTTTTAACAAAATATAAAACTGAAAGATTTCTTTACATTTATCTTGTAAATTAAATAGTTTCTGAATAATTTCTGTTGAGATCATTGATCCCTAAAAAAGACTCCGACCTTTTCTTGACCTGTATTGACAAAAATGTGTTTTTTTCACAACTGAGAAAACTGACATAAAAGATGGACAGGTTTTTTTTAGGAGGACGTGGTCCGAGCAAGGTATTTCATGTCAGCCTGATTCACTCTCCCTCTCTCTCTCTCTCTTTGGATCCCCCTTTACTCCCCCCTCTTTCTACCAACTTGATGCAAGAGAACAGCACCGGGGCTCTACAAGTTCATCCATTTTTTATTTGGCGGCTAACAACCCCGGCCAGCAGCAGCCTAGACTGGGACCCATTTTTCTCCCAGGAAAGTGTTGCAAGAAGGAAAAGAGGGAGTACAGAAGAAGTCTGAGAGAGAGAGAGAGAGAGAGAGAGAGGAGGGATGGAGAGAGGGAGGCAAAAAAAAAGAAGGAAAATCAGCGTGGGAGGAGAGCGTGTATATGCAAGAGTATGTGAGACATGAAAAAAAATGGTGAGAGAGAAAAAAGGAGGCGGAGAGGGAAATGGAAAAGAGACAGAGTGGGTGAAGGAGAAAGAGAGAATACATCGCAACTGTGTCTGGAATTTTTAAGAACTTTTTTTGCCGGCAGCAATTTTGTGTTGCTGCTGCAGCTTCTCCTCATCCCAGGTTGATGTACAGGTGGCTTTCTGAGCTCAATACATACACAGATCATTCACCTGCCTGCTTACCTGGCTGAACCCTCGCCCTCCTCCGTCTCCCCCCTATCTGCTCCATCTCCATCCTCATCCTCTTTCTGTCCCCTCTATCGGACATTCAGTCCATTCATCCTTTAGAGCGATATATTGCTTATTTTCCTCTCACTTTTTCTCAACTCCTGTTTCTACTTCCCTTCATTCTTGCTGGAGGCGTTTGGAGATAGGAAGTAGTTTTTAAATTATATTTACCCTATGTGCTTGTCATGTCAACGGTTTATATTCTACAGGAGCATGTCAACAGCCCATATTTAGTGTACAGCTGTCAATGTAGGTGCTGAAAAACAAATACTCAAGGCTTTTGTAATCAGTTCATGTGTGTTTAAGATAATGGGTTTCAATGCTTAGGAGCTGACATAGAAATTAGATTAGAGTATTTGAATATTTGACTCAAAAGGAATAACAGCCCTTATAATCAACTGGTTGTTAGGGCAGTATGGTAACACACTTGGTAACTGTACCAAATGAAAACACAGTAGTAGAAAGAAAGGGCTTTACATATTGTGTTAAACATTGAGAGGTGGCCCATATAATTTAGTGGTACAGGTATTCTGGGTTGGAAAATATTGTAATTGTGAAATAGTAGAGGCATTAAAGTATACATTTAACTCATCAGGGAGGGTTAGAGTTAGAAGTGCCCTTTGCAACTCTGTCATGGTTGCTGTTAAATGGGCCTGGGATGGAAAGGAAATCCAGATCCATTACTTGTGCTCTGTGTTCGCTGCATGGTTTTGCTCACAGTATGGTTGGATTGTAATTATAAAGAAATAAACATATATAACTGAGGCCTTCTTTATTCCACTACAACTTGACTTGGTGATTATAGAACACGTAGATTCAATTTTCCTACGTGATAACACAGCATTCCTCACAATTTATCCTTTCTGCTAAGAATTCCCAAAACACAAAATCCCCCCTTGTACACATCCTGCGAGAGCCGAGGGCCAGCTGCAGATCCGATTACTGGCCGCGGTAAAAAAAAAAAAAGGGCGTAACATTAGCCATTGGAACTGTAGGCCCTCCAAAAACTGTGATGTCCATAAATTTTTATTGTTTGTTCAGTACTGAAATCTCATTAAAGCACACAAATCATCTGTGCACACCACTGCTCAATTGCAGTAAAGAGACGGGGGGAAAAAAAGGAAATGAGACAGGAGAGGCAGAGCTGGGATGCTTCGGGAGCGTAGGACACCTGAGGCACTGGTTAATGGCATCTGCATGCCTTGTTACTGGTACAACAGAGTGACACAGATTGGGGGCAAAGAGACTGCTTATGCATCACAGTGTTACTTTATCTAATTACTGCACAGCTTTTTCTTTACACAACTTCTCAAAGTGAGTGTTTTTGTTGTTGTTACTTTTACGGAGAGATACTAAGGATGTTTTTCCTGTTGGTGTTCGTGTCGGGGAAGAAGGGAGTAACGCATCTACAGACTGACACCTAACACCGACTCTATTGTTGTGAAATTTGACCCGACTTCTTCAAGCTAACTCGTGAGATGTTTGGACTCACAATGTGAAGATTGTCACGACACACAAGACTTCCCTTTTTATCTTTCAGTGTAGAGAACATAATTTAAAGATGTGGTAATTAGGTCAAGATTGTACATCTGTTTCCTTGTCGTGCCTTTTCAATGTAGTTATTAGTTTAAACTGTTTTATACAAGTCCGAATCAAAACCCCTACCTTCACAAGGACTTGTCACGACAGTTTCATTACGTCAGGTGCCTAAAACTGGTTTCTGCAAATAACAAAACCATTCATCAGATAACTGCTTCAAACTCTTTAGGCCTAAAGAGACGTATGTTTAGGATTCCACGACAAAGAAGCGCTGAGGATATTAGTGTTTATGTCTGAGTCTTTTTTATTAACTGGTAAGGAAGCTCGTCAGCGTGGTGTTTGTTTGCCATTTTAAAGCAACTCTCCAAATATTTGCTTCAAGTCCTGTGTGGTTTTGGTTCTGCATCCTGTGTGTCTCCAGATACCGATGATGTTGCAATATTGCCCACCAGCATTCACAAACACAAACACAACCACAACACACACACACACACACACACACACACACACACACACACACACACACACACACACACACACACACACACACACACACACACACACACACACACACACACACACACACACACACACACACACACACCCCCACACAAGCTGACCCTCTTCTTATACAAATGTACAAAGAGCTTGCACTGGCCAAGTAAAAAAACATGTTTCGCCTGCAAACATCCCTTCACGTTTGTTCACATCACCAGTGTTTCTGGACAGTGTGCATCTCTGCCTGCATCAATTTACGATGCATAAAATAAAAAGAAACACTGGTTTACAGATCCGTTACACACGAGCAGGCTGTAACCTGTAATTAAAGTGACTTTAAAAGGCTGCAGATAACTGTATGCACGTTAAACCTTTCCATGAAGAAGAAACATAATGTCTCCCTTTTTTTATATTTTCCGTGCTGATTATAACAAACTGCCTTTTTATTAATGCTGATGCATGGGACAAATGTATGAGGAATCTAGAGAACTGAACGATCTGTTGGGTCAAAATAACAATAGTAAATGTCACTGAGCAGTCCAAGTGGATCATGCACCTTAATTGTTGTACATTAGTCATTTTCTTTCAGAAAATAACGAAGGGACTAGAGTAATTTACTGGTTATGTATTGCCATCAGGCATATGACAGCAACAGACTTCCAAAACTAGTGAAATAGGGAATAAAGGCAGATTAAAACAACAACTCATCTAGAGTTGTTGTTTTAATCTGCCTCGGATCAGATATCAGCAGGAAGTCTGCCAGTAAAGAAAGCAACTTTAGTTCCTCTGTTGGTCTCCTGAGGTTAAAGGTCAAATCTGCATGTCAGTGTGGACAGACTGCAAACCAACCAAGCTAAGATTTCATATCAGGGCCACGGCTGAGCAAGAGAAGGAGCCATTTCTTGAACTTGACCTCGTGACCGTCGAGCCACTCTCTCCCCTCGCTCTGTCCTGCAGGTATAAAAGGACTAAGCCAGCCAAAGGTCACAGTGTCAAGACTCTGCTTGCACGTGTGTGAGAGCAATTTTGCGTGTGTGTGTGTGTGTGTGTGTGTGTGTGTTTTGTGTGTGTGTGTGTGTGTGTGTGTGTGTGTGTGTGTGTGTGTGTGTGTATATGTGTGTCAGCAGTGAGAGGGTGTTGAGTAAAATGTGGGAAAACCTACAGGAGCGGATCTGGCAATCTGGTGTGAAATAACACAGAACAATTAAGGATTAGGTGAACCATCCAAGGTCCACCTTGTTTGGACATGCAGGTACAGAGTGGTTTAACCAGCAGGTAAGCAGAGTGAGAGAGAGAGAGAGAGAGAGAGAGAGAGAGAGAGAGAGAGAGAGAGAGAGAGAGGAGACTGGGAGAGAGAAAGTAGGAGTATAATGTCATCCCACAACCCCCCATTTGACACTACAAGGGAGGCTTTAGTCAGTCTAAATAATCCATGCTGTTCCATTAAATTTGCAGACTAGCTTCCCCAGTCCCTGTGTCTAAGCTGAGAGAGGGGAGAGAGGGGAGGGGTCGAGCTGGGAAAGGGAAGTTAGTGAAAGGTAGATAATGGGGAAAAAAAACTCAAGCAACAGTTTTTTTTTTTACAGATCACTGTTTAACCAGTGTTCAAGATAGAATTAGCTGTCCAGAATGGAGAAAAGAGGTCAATAAAGAGAATGAGACCAACAGGAGGAGAAAAAGAGCAAGTGTGCACACCAGGCCCTTTGAGTGACACTGATGTGCTCATGATCGCCTGCCTCACTGCCAGAGCCAACCTCCAACCCATGAAAAATAAGCACAGTGCGACGGAGATTGTTGCGGTAACAGTGTTATTGACTTGTTGCTCCAGCTGCATTTGCTCGGTGCTCTGGAGGCCCGATCAATAGACTCTGTGCTCTGAAGCCCTGCTAATCAGGGCCTGCAGCCTCGCAGGGTGAGCACTCTGCAAAAACTCAGAAAGAGAGAAGAGGAGGGGAAGAAAAGAGGAAGGGATAAGCGAAGAAGCAAGAATTGGGTAAAGATACGGGGCAAACAAAAGAGACAAGGACTTTGAGGGCGGGTGATGACAGCCTGTGTTATTTGACCAAGAATTCTCCTTCAATACATTTCATTCCCTCTCTATCTCTCTCTCTCTCTGTCTCTCTCACTCTCTCTCTCAGCAGCAGTGTGGGCGTTAGGCGCCACGAGAGATGCAGATTGCTGCTTCACCTATGCTTTCCTGCGAACCGCGGTTCGAAAGTCAAGGGGCAGTCGGGCTGCTTTGGGACTTTTGGAAATGCAAGAGCCAATCCATATTTGCAGAATCCAGTTGTGAGATCTCAAGAGGACTCCATGAGTGCTTAACGTAAATATAGAAGGAGAGAGAGTTCACCTAAAGCGTGTTAACGTGATTATTCAGGACGGAATCTGAAGGACAGCCTATTCAGAAAACAGTGTGACATACCTACCTTGATGACACAATGGCATGCTTGGTGTTGTAAATAATCGAAAGACGAGATATTCATTCTGACTTTGTGGCATTTGCAAAGCTGACAAGCATACAAACAAGGCTCATATGGACACAAATCATCTCCATCTGTAGCCTTCTGTTCAGCACATCACAAGCCCACTATGGAATGCAATGGCAAATTCATGGGGGAACTGTCCATCAAATATTAACGATCAAGTCGAGCGAAGTGGGTTTTCTTACTGCATTTATTTTTTTATCCCCACTGCTATCTATGGTCACTGCCGCTGAGAGACTTCCCTCATGAAATGGACACAGAGAAAAGGAGAGGATAGAGGGAGGAAAAAGGGCAAAGAAGGGGAAGGGAAAAGGCAAGAGGGGTGTATGGGTGTTCAATATTTTCTTTTAAAGGGGCCACAGTCTTGTTAGCTTCAGCGCAAGCAGGGTCTTGATACACAGGTCCCAAGGTGTAAACACAAACTTGTACACTGCTTGTGTCATTGTTTTTTCTCAACAATTCTTTCTGTTGTGTTGTCAGCTGGCGAAGTGGGATTCTTGCGCCCAGTGACACAGATGTGAAGGCAAGGTGGTTTTCACTGACACTGGGCTTTTTTGTTAACTTTTTTCCAGTTTTTCTGACAAACTCAGGCCAATAACTTAACTGTAGGAATCAAATTGATGGCTAGATCAAAAAAGGCAAATTATTATTACATTTCCGTGCAAAAATATTAACTTTATGAAATGAAAATCTGCAAAACTTCCCTTGTGGTTAATGGCCGCGGTGAGAGGTCCGATTTAGAGGATGCAAATCAGATAGCAGGACGGCAAACAATAAAAAAAAAAAGACAAACCACAGAAGAAGTACTGAAACAAACTTTCATACAAATATTCAAACAGTTCTAAAAAAAGAAAAAAAAGAAACACGCTGTGATGGAAATATTGAAAATGCTCATCAATGGAGCCCTGTTCTTGGTCTTTTTTGCCACAACCCTCGCAAAATACCCCCACGGAATACCAACACCCACCATCACAGCACAAGTGGAAGTGCAGGGTCAGCAGCATCCCCTCTGGCCTTGCTGACCAACAGATATTCTAATAATCACCTTCCTTCTGTTCTGTCAAGCCTCCAACCAATGGATCCCTCGTCCTGCCTTCGTCCTCCATCTCCACTTAGACTAGGGGCTTTACGGAGCGGCACTGCTTCGATACATTAAAACTGCTGCCCCATGATCAAACGAGCAAATACCTCCCGGGTCAGCAAAGGGCTACCCCACGTCAGTTAACAATGCAGCATTTAAACATCAGTCGTATGCAAAGCGGCTGGTACACAGGGGAGGAGATGGGCGGCAGGAGAAAGCAGAGAAGCAAGGCCTGGACTGGAGAGATAATGAGCGCAGGAGCACACGGGAGAACATCAGCAGCTATTTAGCGCTATCGTGTCAGCTCCTACACAGCTTTATGATATAAGATGTGAGGCTCCATCAGCATCATAACAAGGATGAGCTAATGATTGAGCGTTTTTTTTTTTTTTTCTCGGTCAAAATGCAGACTTAATATTAATGTATAGGATGGCTGGTTTCCATTTGCTTCCTAAATCAGAACTTTTATTTACTTCAGAAGATTTCTCCAAGTTTGTAATAAATACTGGCTCAGAATTAAAAGTTTTGCCTTCATTGTTGTAACTGTGGCTGTTTTGATAAAACGACATCTATGATGTTATTATTTCAGGCAGAAAAGAAGAATGAACAGAATATAACAGAAAACATACATACAGGTGTCGGTAATATTAACCCATGAACTCTACACACACAGAGACACATGTGTGCAGGTTCGAGTCAGCATCAGGCGTCCCAATGAGAGCAGAATATCTACAAAGCCACTAATGCAAAAAAAACAACAACTCACTGATACTGTGTTCTTTTTTAAATCTTTGACAAACAGGAGGGTGCATCTTTTTTTAGTGTGAATAACCCTTCAATGAAGCTTACGGGTGAAGAGGTGAAGAAGAGTTTTTTTTATTCTGGCTTATCCCTCTCTCCCTCTGCCTACTGCTTGGTTAACCGACTGACCTGCTGTCAAAGGATCCTTTGTGAGTGCGCTTTGGCGGGAGGCCAATCAGATCCTCCGGCTTGTCTGTCTCAGAGAGGGAAAATGGCGCCCCTGGTATGCCATCAGCGGCAGAAATGTGCAGACAGTCTGACTGCTGAGGCAGGCTTGGCTTGCTGTGGCCCTTCCAAAACTATGCCAGAGGAATTACCTGCTTGGCCCATGGCCAGAGGGACTCGTTCTACAAAGGGCTGGTGGTTATTTATCTGTTTATTCACTTAAACCTCATGCACACTGGCACTTTAAAAAACACAGTTCAACTCCTTCACATCCACTTCCACAGGTTCTGACTACATTCTCCTTTGAACTACACAGGTAGTTTCAAGGGGTTTGAGTTAGTAACAAACAGTTATGTGTCAAAAGGGGTTCCTATGCCAAAACAAACCTGCATGAAAACGTGTACTGAATGACTGCCTGGTCAACTTACTGCATCTTCTACCCACTACAGTATGCAGGAGAGAGGTTTACTTTTACTTTACCCACACCCATATGCACCTTCCAATGCCTGCTTCACCTGAAAACACTTCCTGTACATGCCCGTATTTTGGCAACAATGTTAATTACACTGCAAAAATATGATTACTATTACTATTTTTGCACTTATGGAAAGACTCAACATTTTTCACTCAATACGTGTTTTTGATATTATTTGAAATATACAATGTTAGTTCATCATATATATCTAAATATATATCATATATATAACAAATGCACACGATTTCTGGTCATGGTTCGTACAATTCCTATACATACATTGAATATCCTGAAACTAAATACATTTTTTACAGTTTTAAATGACATTTTGTGTCCATATGGATATAGTGTCGAGGTGAGACTGTGGGAACTCCCACATTAAATAACAAATCAAACACTGACGCCAACACAACTCTACATAACAAGATACAAGTTCTGACAAAGCCCTGGTTTACACTAAACAGGGATAACATCTTGCTCGCTGCACAACCCCTGTTCATTTCCACCATGTTAAACCTGCCAGAGACGAATACAACTGCTCAACAAAGTGCCACTTGTGACACATCACGCGAGGAAGAAAGAGTTTAGGCTCCAGCTTCAGAAACAAACCCTCTGACAGCGGGAGATGATGAAACAGAGCAGATCCAAAAATGATTCGCGCACTCCTCAGAACCTGCTAAACCTGCTGCAGCCTGGAGCATCCCTCCCCCCATCCTCCCCCAGAGAGAAAGGAAAGGGCCAGAGAAACTAGTTAAAAGAAGGTAGAAAGGGATTGGATGGTGATGAAGGGATGCTAGAATATTCAGTATTATTTAGGATTGTAAATTTCCACGAGCAAACACGAGGCCCCTTGGATTGTTTACCTCCTAATGTAAATGTAATGCCAGCAGTACAGTAAGTATGCACAAAACGACGAGTCCATCTCTCTCAAGAAAATCCCAAACACACGCCTGATTGTACTCACAAACATTTCCTCAAGCACTGTGACATGCTGAACGACCGCATTTCAGATGACACACTCAGCAGATCATAAACCTCCACATGTTTAGACCCAAACAGCAACGCCATTCTTGGCTGCGCTCATGTGTGTCTGCGAGCTCGTGGGGTGGGGTCGAGGAGGTTAGTCGAGACTTGCTCATTTCACACTGCGAGGTGAGCCAGGGAGCAGTAACAGAATCTAGCCATAAAACATGGTGGAAACGGGGGGGGAGGGAGAATGACTGTAGTATAGTACGTGTCCAACTGCCACCTCTTCTACACTCCCTCCCTCCCAGCTTTTCTCACAGTTATCCATTATCATAACGCCCGTCTCTGTGGGCACGTCTGACACACAAGACCCCTTTTTTTTTGCGTGGCTGCTCTCAACTCAACCAGCTTCTTGCTGACTAAGCAGGTGGGAATGTATTTGATACAAAAAAGCGGAAAAATCCATTATATAATACTCTGTGATTTATATTAAGCCTGTTGTGCGCCACTGAATAAATATTGTGATTTTTTCTTTTTTATATAAACATTATTTTTAACTATTCTCCTGTTGTGACACATAAAGAAACATATTTTGATTAACAAACACTGTATTGTCATTTAAAATCATTAGTCAACTTTCCTTGGTCAGCTGGTCAAAGCTACTTGACAACTTGAAAAAAACAAAAACATTATAAAACTAAACTAAAACTGAAAATGCACATATTTACATGAAATGTTTAAACGTGGTGGGACAGATCTTTTCCATATTTCTCCTTCAGAAATATGGGCCTTCTTGAATTTAACCCTTTCAGCTCTGTAGCACTATCAAAGTCTCAGGTTCTCCGGAGGGGGTCCACACCTCAAACGGTGCCTCTGTCGACAGAAATAACCCTTATCCCCATCAGCTCCTTCATTTGGGCTAAGTGTATCAGCTCACATAGCCCACGCAAGGAGAGGCAATTTGATGGAGGTGAAAAAAAGACGAGAGTGGGAGGGGAAAGACAGGTGGATTTGAGATGAGAGTTAAAGAGCAAGAGTAATGGGGGAAAGTATTTTTTATTTTTTTTAGCTGGACTGTTCTATCACATAAACTGATCAGTTTCACAAAATACCAAAAGCAGATAAATTATGTAAGACTCTCAGATTCTTTTTTTTTTTTTTACTGATGGGGTCATCGGAGTGATCCAAAGGGCACTTGTTTGTCAAGTGTTCCAGTGACTGTGCCATTCAGAAGCGGATTCCAAAAGTTTTTCTATTCTGGTCTGCGCGCCACACTGGTGTGTAAAATGAGAGGGAATGCAATGTTTTGGGAAATCTAATTTGAGGCCTGTGTTTGTTTTCTTGGCCTTATTTTGCAACCAGGAGGCTGGCTCCAAAGCAGCACAACTCTCTTTAGTCTCTATAGTTTCACTACAACAATGTCCAACACCAACATCCAACCAAAAACCTTATATCCAATTGAAGAAAGGAGATAAAAACTGCATCTTTTCCCCTCCTGGGTGTCTCTCAGTAACGCTACAGAATAAAGCAGAAATTTAATTGGGAGGTTATTCACCATGTCACAGGAACATATGCACACTTTCGTACATATAGACGTATTTAAAAAAAAACACAAATATTAACAGCCATCTTTTGGCAGCTAATTGCGATGTGCTCCCTGTGGGAGGACAGAGAGGTCCTCGGTCGATAATTAATCCTCGTTTGGAAAAGTAAATGACATTCATTAGCAGGGAATCGAGCCAAGTGCCATTATTTACATGGCAATAATCTGGAGCGTGCTGGTGGTGCTCTTTTAATGTTACAGAAATAACTCTGGGACAGGGGATGAGTACAGTTGCTTTCCTTCCTTTTTTTTCTCCGTCTTCGCACCCAGGAACAATTAGGCCCGGGCGAACAGATGGGGACGCCTCTGAGTGAGAAAGCTCCTCTGAACGGCTCTTCATCTCCTTCTTATCTCACTCCCTCATTCGCATGCACCCAGGCATGTGCACGCACGCACACACAGCAGACATAAAGAAATACTCAAATAAGAGCACGCACACGCACACGCACACACACACACACACACACACACACACACACACACACACACACACACACACACACACTCTACACTTCAGATATATACACGCACACATTCGGGCACACAAGAGAGCATACCAAGTACTGAGCATACTGAGCTAACTTTTAACATTAACTGTCGAAAGACGAGCCTCTTACAAGAGGCTAAACAAGAACTTTGAAAATGTCGGGCACATTTAAAACACTGAGCTGAGACGGTTAAAACACAAAAGATGGCCGCAGTGCAGATATTCAAAGAGATAAGAACCCTGGCTTTCACTATGGATGAAAAGCAAAGTTCAACATGGCAAATGTCAGCTCTTTTCTGACAAGATATATGTGTTTTTTCACCATGTTTATTATTTATGAAGTGTACTTTTTGAAGTTATAATTGAGAAAACCTCCTCCTCTTTGGTTACTACTGTAGGTTCATAGACAGTGCGGGCTTTGTGCACATTTGCCGAACCAAACACAATAGATACATATATGTGTTAACACTGCTGAGGCTGGTGTAACGATAACAATGTTACACAATGGGCCATTTGTTGCACAACCCTGAGGTTTTCCACAATGGTACTAGCCTCTGCACAATGTGCTGCTAGGGACACATGAATGAAGAAGCAATGAATGAAAAGACAAAGCAGACTCATCGTTAATACTGCTCCTAAAAGCTCAACATCTGTAGGCCTGTATTTTAAAAATGAGAAAAGCAGTATTATAAGATGTATAGACGAGAAAAAATGGTAATCCGCTACTCTATGTTACTATGTTTGCTACATAATCAGCAATTGCGTGTATTATGTAAAATCGAATTCAATTCAAGGAATTTTGTCCTTATTTTCTATGTTTTTCATCAATAATGCATCTCTCAAAAACACAACAATTATTTACTGCTTGTACAGTATATAACATTTGAGAATAATCATATACTATACTTTCAACATGAACCCCAGGAAGAGTAGTTAATGCCAACAACAGTCGTTGCCAAGACAACAACTAATGGGGATCCAAATAAACAATAAACAGTGCACTAATTTCATACCATTAAACCCAAAATGTGATTAAAACACAGCCTTTCAAACACAATGGTTCATTAATGGTGAATGTTTTCATGTCATTTCAGATATGCACTGAATGGAGGACCCCCTTTGATGCTCTCTTTTATGTCTTTACCTGTAATTGTCTGTCTGTGCAACTGTAAAGCTTAATTTCTTGTAAAAAGCTGCAACCTGAAGTAATTGATTGGTGGACTTCTGTGGAGAACTGTCAAGTCTGTGTCATTTTACAACACATCACCCCTCACTTAATCTCTTTCCAGTATCGTTATCCCTGCTGACCTGGATCCTGCCGGGCTTCTCATTCTGCTCAGCATCAGGCAGCAGGTCACAGCCATGAAAACTAACACACCTGTTATTGTGCGACCGGCTACCCATCTTTGTCCCCGCTAAGTACAATGATTAAGGTATCAGTCCCTGGGGAG
The DNA here is from genome assembly GCF_027596085.1 of Anoplopoma fimbria. Taxonomy (NCBI): domain Eukaryota; kingdom Metazoa; phylum Chordata; class Actinopteri; order Perciformes; family Anoplopomatidae; genus Anoplopoma; species Anoplopoma fimbria. The sequence goes on from NC_072453.1 coordinate 13,738,850, forward strand.
CCCGGTGACAAAAACAGAGGAGGCAGAATTGAGCGTATGCATCGCAGACTCACAGTTTCAGCGTGCTCTTATCCTCCGCGGACACAGGGGATAGATAGTCCCTGCCCCCTCTGGTAACGCTGCTAGACAGGGAGTGTACCCGTAAGATAAGGTAACATTGTGTTGTGTTTGGTGACACCAAGGAAGCAGCCGTGAGCCCCGTAGGGCCTCTTCCTTCATCATATTCTGTTACGTCTCCAAAACAATGGGCCCCGTCAAAAAGACAAAAAATAAATATCTCTTCATACCTCCTTCCTCTCACAACTAAATCTAAAACATCTATAAACTAATAAGATTCATGTAAAACAACCAACCCATGTGAGGTTACAAAAAAGGGCTTGGTTAATTTGGAACTTTTTTGCTCTTTCAGTAACTACTGAATTAATGAATGCATAATAGTGGCCATTCTGTAAATAAAATGGTTGTCTCCAATTTGTGTCCAAACTTGAAATTAAACCTACTTGCCCTCATTCCTCCCTTGACGCTGACCAGATGCCATGTTGTTATTTTAGCTATGGGGAGGACTGAGGCCTAGCGTGACCTTTCCTCGAGCCGTAAGGGAAACCTCCCCAAGAAATCCGATAAAATCCAGGATGGGGGCTGCTAATTCGTTCGTCCAGCTCGCCACACTTCCGCGACCTCTTTTCCTTCAGCCACCCCCCCACCAACCCCCAATCGATCTGCTTATCTCCCAAGATCAAAGGCTCGCACCGCCGTTGTACATTTAGCCTCGGCTGGTTCCTCCCACATCATGTCTAAATATTAATGATAATAAAGTCTCACACCCATCCCTGTGTCAGGCAATTACAGCCAACATTGATCCTCGGTTCTCTGCTCCAATTAGAACTCACAGCTCGTAATGTGTCCTAGCACATCAAAGAATAACAGCCATTGATCCACTCCTGGATCTTAACGTTTACCGTTAGGAGAGAGAGGGGGGGATGTGGCGGTGGGGGGGAGCAATACTCAGACTAGAGAAGAAGAGGGGAGAGAAGAAATCATTTTATCCAGTCAGTCAGGTAAAGGAAGCGCTGAAACTCAGAGGGTAAGGCATGGCAGAGGGGGCTCAATAATAACGGGCAGTATGGCAATTCAGAAGGCAACTCGCAATCTGGAAAGACTTCTTCACAACAGCATGGCCAGACTTAACACTGAAAGCTCCTCACTCTTTTATTTCAAAATAGAACTTATCGCTCAAAAAAAAACAATGTTCAAAAAAACAAAAGATGCAGTGTTGTCTGCCCATCATAACTGCACATCACTCAGAAGTGACTGAAAAGTCCATTTGTAAGTTCAGCTCAGGGCCAATAGCCCTAAATCTTACACATTCACTGCCAGACTTTCCGGATTATTCCTAATACTTAATATCGATGACTGACTACAACCAAACTTAATAAAAAATACAATACAGGTCTAAGTGGGAGGAAAGAAAAGCTTCAGTAAAACATGAGTTGTCATGTCACCTCCCACATCTATGCCTTTAGGCCAATTATCCTTGACAACCGACCTTTTTGACATCTTAAAGTTTGAGGAAAGGGAAATATTTCAAATCAACGTAAAGAATACACTGCCATATAGCATTCTACAGCAGACCACGCTCGGAGAAAGGAACAGAATCAACAAAAGGGTCAAATCTGACCCATTGAGTCAATAGACAGCGACATGTCACCATTAAACTAGGGACATTCCTTGCACAAATGAAGCTTAACAATCCCAGTGTTGACACCATTATTTGACAGGGCTTGTTGTTATGCTCTTTCTCTGCTGGACTGATAGCTCTGATAGTCCTGGCCTCGGGCACGACCTCACAGCCGCCTTTGTCACTGAGCTGGAGGAAGGCTTAACCATCGCTCTGGGCTACAATGATACTCTTCATGGCACCATAATACACTGAAACACTGTGCAACTGGAATGCAACCCAATGGTTTGTATACCTACAATTAATTGACTGACCATGGCTGGCCTCTTGACAATAAGCTGAAATATGTTGAGCAATGAGGTAACAGTGAAAAAGAAATGAAAGACGGGGACAAAATAACTACACCAACTTAATATGTAACAATGCTGTAACAGTGCTGGCATCAGTCGTGAATCCTGCATTACATACTAAATGACTATTAAAATCTGAATGGGGAATGTGGACTGTTGTCTTAACATGTAGAGGTTAATTCAAAAGGTCAAGGCAGAGCAACTGTGTTAACTATTTCTATTTTCATAGTAATATAGAGCACCTCATGCAAATGTAAGTGAATGAACAGCAAGTTAAGATACTAAATAAAATTACAACAAATCTCTCAATTGATAACTTTCCAATACTATTATGACAAACCGGACGTTATATCACAAATCAATTAGTTGTAAAACGCTAAAAGTCTACAAAGCCACCTTATAGGCGATACTAAATGTATCACAATATTTTTTTTTTAACTCTGTGAACCCTTAACACATTAAATTTTCTTCCAGCATCTGTTTGTGTACCATATTTTTTCCCTCTTCTCAACCCACTGTCATCTGACTGTGGTATCCCTCACTATTATACGCTTTGCTAACATGGTGCTTTGCTTCAACTCTGTAGCTGGCCTTAACCAAACGATGTAATTAAAGATTGGTGAAATGAAACCAGTGTTTAGAAATGGTTTATGTCAAGTCTGTTCCGAAATGCTATACCACAGGGAAACTTTTAAATGAGATGGGTGTGCATTGACGTCTTGTTAAATAAAATAGAGTCTCGGCCTGAAGAGTCAGGCAAAATATCTAACCGACAGGGCCTCAGTGTCAGCCAGGTCAAAATACGAAGGGTGTGTACAATAGTAATGCAATGGTTACGGTAGGAAAACATTTGTTGTTGGCTGGGATATCAGGCTCCTCACATGTGTGTTATACTCAGTGATGCATTCAGGTCAGCTGAGGAGAATGAGGAGATTGGCGGGCTCCATAAACAGGCTGGGAAAGTGACACTAGGATGCTAGGCCAAGACATCAATGTCCTCACAACTTCCCTTTAACACTGAAGCAATGTTAGCCCTGGCGCCATCAGAATATGGGTTGGGGTTTAAAGTTTACACGATGGCTGACAGGATGTCCCTGTGACCTAGCAAACACTCAGAAAATAAACAAAGCAGCTCTAAATTTTGAGAGGCAAATGGTTTGCAGGGCTTTAAGTGATAGTTTAGAAAGAACTGGATATTTATGTGGGGGTTATGTTTGTGACTAGCAGGCTAAGATACGTGCCATCTATAGTAGTTGTGATGTTTATGCTTAAATCAGCTCTATGTTGTACACTATATAAAGTGCCTGGGACTTTGAAAGAGTTATCTCTTGGTAGAGTTGTTATTGTTATAGAACCAAAATAATTGTCAAGAGAATTGACTTCATGAGATTTTTCTAATTTAATTTTGATCCATTAGACAATAGTTTGTGTTTACGGATTTTGTAAATTGTGATTATCATTTTTTTTCTTCCTGTTGCCAGTAGCATAGGAAATAATCCTGAGAAATAACACTCCAGAGAGTGAAGGGAATGACTTGATAGGTCAGCCTTTTTTCATTTTCACATCGCTGCAAGAACCTTGGCAGATGCAATACGGGCAACTGAACTATTGGACTTTGGACGGCAAAGTGTATGTATGTGTGTGTAAAAAAACAATATTTGTGTAACATTACACTGTGGGGGAAAATCTAATCAAATATATATTTGCAAAGTTTTCAGTGCTGTTCTGTGAGCAAGGTTGTTCAAGCTGAGACAGATCACGGCGGGATGATGTTGACCCTTGAGGTGCAAAATAAGATCCCTGTCGCCACAGAGACGTGAAGATCCTGGTGTGAGTGGGGAAGTCTTCTCTCCAGTTGGCAACGAGCCTGGCCTAGCACTAGGGTGCTCAGCCAACAGCTCCTCTACTCTGTCAGACCCCCCTCCCCACCTCTTCCTCCACAGACTCCTGGATGCCAGTCTGCCTGGCTGGTGTGGGCCAAACAAGCCCCAGCCATCGGGCCAAAGGGGCAACGGAACTGTTGCCAGCTGGGCCAGCACTTCACGGCCGAGCACCACTCTCCAAACAAACAGTGCTGTGGGCCCCAAGCCACGGGCAACATGGAACCTGTCATTACCAGCCGTGCATGGCTGGTTCACTCCCCAAAACCCAAGCCAGGCCAAGGGCTCGAACGTGTACTGCACTTGACTCAAATTTGTCAGCCAGGGTATGTCATGAGAGAATCTCTTTCCACAATTATGCTAGATCATCAGCATATCAAGGTATATGTGTCCATTTGACCCTTCCCAATAGTGTTGACTGTAACTGTCTACACTTTTTGAAGCTATAGGAAGCATCATTTTAAAGCCATGACTGACAAGTTGCAGACAATTACATATTGAAAAACTTGAGAGTGGAAAGACAGGGCATGCCAAACAGTCCCTTAGGATTAACTGCATACCATCTAATTATACAACATCTAGAAAACTTCCTATGGTCTTTGGGCTAAAAATGGACTCTATGGGCATTGGACCTAACTTGGGCTTTCTCCACTGATCAGTGTTCTACAGGCTTTTGTGGCATAACTCTGCTTTGTCCTTACGAGTTTGGCTACAACAGATGATGGTTTGAGGCATCCATCATGAAGTGAGGGAGGAACGTTGCAATCCGATGTCCGACCAAGCTTTCCATGGAATGCTGGGACCAAGCGACTAGAGAGAGACTGAGAGTAACAAACAAAACAACCTGTGTCTTAAATTAACTCTAAGAAAAAGTGTTTTGGTGGGTTTGGTGATAATTCAATCGTCTCCACCCACACTTAAGCATCCAACACATCTCAGTGGTCATGCCTGACTCATTGTCAGAGCCTGCTCTCTGTTTTGTATAATTGTCACATGTGGTATCCCAAACATCCCTGACATTCTGATGCCGCTTTTCATTTTTTGAATAACAACAAACAACAAAGACAGGAGGTGGCTAACATTGGCTAAATGTTAATACTGCCTAAGCAGGCTGGGTCAAAGGGTCTTTATAAATACGGTTGCAATGATCCAACTTTTCCAGTCCCCATACCAATACCTGATTGCCAATACGATACCAGTGTTTAATTAATAAGCTATAAGCCTAATGTGTTGGAGTGACTAAAACCATACCTTTATGTTTAAGGCATCATCAGGCTTGACTTAAACATTGCTTTCTTAACTATGTAATACAAAATGTAACAAATACATAGAAATTTAATGAGTTTTGATTTATTAAAAATTGCAAGCAACAAGCGTGAAACTTATTTGATATAAGCTAACCCTATCCCAGCACTTTTACTACAATTTAAATACAGTCTATAGGCTGCAGTAGCAATTTAAAACGATGGCTTCTTTGTATGAAAATCAGTCATTTTCTAAAGAGTCAATGACCAGACTGAATTGGGTAATCATTGCGCAACAAAAGTTTGTAGTAATTTACTTATATGTTATACTGCCATAAAGAAAATTATGATATTGGACCACTTAACGATTCTTTGAGACAAAGTGTCAAATATTAATATTAAATAAATATTATCAATAGCATTATATATCAGAATAACAAGGCTTAATAGTGTATTGTATTATTTTGGATGGATCTTTGATACAATGCAGATAAGTATAAAACTTCAATAAGTGAGAAGGAATTTCAATTTTTACTCCATTTGAAAAATGAAATTACTGAACTAAATATAATTACTTGATGACTCAAGAATTGATTTCCTTTGACAACAGATGGAAAAAAGATTGAGATTTAATTTAATAGTTAACTGCACATGGGATTGAATTGGGAATAAGATATTTTTGAAGCCTTGTTTTCTTAATGCCCTTCACAGCAAGCAACACCAAACCAAAATACACGATGGGTTGGTTGATGGGGTCTGTCCTTTTGCCTTCCAGCCTTTGGGATAGAAAAAATCTTATTTTTGTGTAAAGTATAAAGGCACTTAAGGTCAGGCTTTTTTTTTTCTTCAAAAAGAGACCAGTGCTCTGTTTAAGTATTTTGACAGGAGCTCCTCTTTAATCCTGATGCCTACAAATGCCTCGCCTTACAACCTTTTCACTTCCTTGAAAAAAAGTGGTCCTCTTTTTATTGTTTTGCCCATCGTGATAAAGGGGATCTTTTATGCCATCAACAACATGGCAACAATGTACTGCCTTTGTTTCATTGCACCATCCTGGGGGTCTGTTAGGATGAGATACAGACATGCAGAGGCGCAGTAAATGATTGATGGGTTGGAAGAAAATATTAAAAAGAAAAAAAAAAGAAAACGAGTCAAAATTCAGTAAATATTTCAAGCTCTTGCACCCTGCCAAAGAGAGATCTGAGGGGCAACAACAATAACAGCAAAAACTATACTTAACCATCTATCCTGATGCAAACACGACTTAGACAGCTGACTTAGATTTGTTGAGACTATCACTGTTTTGAAAAAATACTTAGATATCTTTGTCTGGGTTATAAAAAACTATACATAGTGGCAAACTAGAATCTTGAGCCCCATTGGACTTGCTTCCCTATTAAGTTATCAGCTGTAATAATTTAAATTTAACGTAGTTCAAGAGCACATGGGGCTGAGGTCTTCCCTTTCCACTGGTGTACGCCACTGTTCAAAGCCAGCAAATTGAACTGTACAAAGATGGTGAGAGAAATAAACAAAATGAGAGCTGACTGAAAGTTCAGGGAAGGTATGTACGGTGCAAGTTTTTGGGCACGAGCCACTTTATCCTGGCAAGGAATGCTGCCCAAGAGCAACTTATCATGGCAAAGGGATCCCATGTCCTGGCATGGCTCAAGATGGAATAGTGCCTGACATGCGCATATGGGTACAGTCTATTGCAAAGATATGGGAAACAAAATAAGCTCCTTTTCTATTTGACACATATACTGGCATCCAGTCATGCTGTGGCATTCCACAATATTCCAGGCAGCTGTTGCATCGTATGCCCAAAAGTATGCACAATGGCTTGCTGGGAGGGAACAACAGTCAAATAAGAGACAATGTGATAGGTTCTAATTGCTTCAAAATGTCCTGAAGAAGGCCCCCTATTATCTATTTAAATCGGCTGATAATGGGAGGCTAGGAGGAGGAGGAGACGGAGAAGGGGAGGAGGAGTGGGAGGGGGCGACCTAGGCAGAGGGAGAAAGCTATCCTCTGCGCTGCTGTCGCCTCATTATTTTCCGTCTTGACGGACGCCCGCGCTCAACCCCTGGATGAATGGCCCTGTGCTGAATAAGTTATCGCCAGACACACAAAGGGAAGAGTGCCACAAACAACACAGCAGTACTGCAAAGCATGAATCTCTTTTTCCTCTCCTTCTCAGTCTTTTCTCCCCCCCTAACACGCACACACACACACACGCACACACTTCCCCCTGCTCCCTCTAGACGAAAGGCAGGCCCTGCCACAGACTGAGATCTCACCTGTAATTTCTAAAGAAGCTCACAGTAGGTGGGGGAAAAAACATAACGGATATAATAAAATGAAAGGGAGGAAGGATACAGGCATCTATGTGCTGAAAAGATATATACCTCCATTCCTCCATTTTGTTTCATGTGTCCTTTTTGTTTGTGCAACTCCTCAGTGAAGACAGGGACCTCCGTTGGACAGCATCTGAAGATGGCTGAGAGGATGTTTTTTTTTTCTTCTTAAGATAAGGCCCACAGCATGATCAGTGAAAATGGTTTGGTTTCATCTGATGTTTATTTTGTTTCCCTTTCTGTTGTTTGGACGGCTGGGGCCTAGCATATCAAATCAAGATCAGGTCTATACAATGCTCCCATGAGGGGGTGTGTGAGTAGGGTTCCCTATAGCTGCAAAATGGGAGTAAAGAAATTATGACAACGGGAAACAGTCCATTCCCAAACGGTTATGGCTGCGGTTGTAGCCACCAATCCCTCTCCCTATAGCTGTCACTCAAAAGTAGCCGTGGAACTTTTGGACAGGAGAGCCTCTCTCCCCTCTGACCGGGAAATCAGAGGGTGCCGTAGCCCGACAGGCGCTCGACGGCAGATCAAACAGGGCGGGTACCCTTGGAGTGACACCTGGAGCCACTTCAAGGGATGAGAGCGCCACTGATCTCCAGTCATCTCGTCAGAACGACAGTCTGTCAGGGTTAAAGCAAGGGGAAAAAAAGAAGCTCCATCAACTAGGATGGTACGAGCGAGGTCGAACGAAGCTTCACCTCAATGGCACGGATGGCTGACCCTCGAGCGTTTGGAGAAGTGACGGTGCAAAGAGGGTTTTTTTTACAGAATGCTTAATTTTAGCCTTGATGTTCATCAGTGGGACAAGGTGATGGCAAATTGTGCTGATAAAGCAGTTTCACTCAAGATATAACCACAGTTTCTGCTTGTTGTGCTTTGATTGTAAGGGCCGTCTACCTTAAAATGAATTAGAGAGTATTCACTATTTATTATCCTTAAAGATCGCCGTCTGTCTACAACGAATTCCTTCACCGCCATGTGTGGAATTATTTCAATCAACTTTGTCCTGACCTATCAAAAAACAGAAGCCCCCTATAGGCTGGATAATAGAGAGGGGGAGACATGTAGGAAGAAAAAGGGGGCTTTGGCAGCCAGTTAAGCGAGTCAATCCTCACCAGACAAATGCATCCCTTATATAAAACAACAGCACGTCTTTGCCCTTGTCAACAACCCCTTCTTCTATACAACCCAGGCTTGTGTGTGTGTGTGTGTGTGTATTTTTTCCCTTTCTGCAAAAAACGTCCCATCAGCACTCTCTAATGGGCGAGGTGGAGGAAGAGAGAAAAAGACAAGAGATAAAGCAGGAGGGAGAGCGAGAGAGAGAGAGACAGAGAGAGAGAGAGGGGTGGCAGTGGTGCTTGTTTGGCTCAGGAGCAGTGAGTAATGAGGCTGAGGCGCACCCTGTCATTCTCCCAGCAGCAGCCTGTAGCCACACACACACACACACACACACACACACACACACACACACACACACACACACACACACACACACACACACACACACACACACACACACACACACACACACACACACACACACACACACACACACACACACACACACACAGAGAAACATTAAAAAGTATCTCCAAACAAGACACTTATCTGACATTCAAAACAGAAAAGTAAAGTAACTTCATACATATGAAACAAAACTTGAATTATAAATCTATGTATCTTTATTGTTTCCCCCTGAATATAAGATGGGCCCTCAATGACCAGCAAGGTCTTCCAGTACTCAATGCTTGTCCGCCAGCAATAGAAAATACCTTTTTTAAGGCTAACATGCTACCCTTAATCCACTGAACATACCCATAATATGAATACATGCACATACAAGCAACAGCTGCGCTCAAGTTAATATGTATAAAGTTTAGCAAGGGGTTGCAGTGAGGGCAGATACGATTCATGCTCTGGCACTTTGCTCCTTTGCCAGAATAAAAAAAAAAACAGACTGGACATGAAAAGGCACAGAATGCTTCCCTGGAGGGGGCAGAAAAGGCCAGGGATAGGACTGACCCAGAGGGGATGCAGCAATATGGGGGTAGTAGGGGGGGGTGAGAGGGGTGGTAATGATGCCAGCCTGAACAAATTGCAAAGCAAAGGGAATGTGTTTAAATGTAGTACATGGAATTATCGTGGCAGCAACACGAAGAGGAGATCAGAGAGAGCGGGATCCACTGGGAGTGATCTGCCACTCTCGGGACAGAAAAAACACGGAGCTCGGCTATGGCTACTGAGATGAGTTCAGCTGTAATACAAAGTAAAATAGAATGTAATATAGGACAAACATGTCTTATAAAATGTCACAGATATGGGATAAACTCCAATAATCTGATTAAACACAGAATAAGAAGAAACATATGAGTGTGTAGGATTGTAAATGCATGTGATATGGAGGTATAATGATAGAGCACAGCGCCAGAAAGCCTGCCACTGCTCCACTGGGTTGACTCGCCTGACCCCACCACATTGTAATGTTTTTCCTTTGCTCTTCGCAGCCTAAAAAAAGGCCAACACAAATAATTAAATGAAAAGGGGGAAAAAAACAGGAAAAGAGGAAGAAGAAAAAACATCTGAACTGCAATCTTCCACAATCTCTCAGCTTCAATTAAAAAAAATCTGATCTTTTTTGTCAACTTCATAACAAGAATCCCACCACAGCTCACTGGTAGAGTTGAATTCCATTAATTATGTGACCTACATATCCCAGTAGTTAATATTCCAGACAGACGGATGGAGTGAGAGAGATATTTGCCAATAGAACAGGATAGAGGCAAAACTTCCAGATCTTATCAAAAGTTTCCCTCTCCAGATGTTTTTTTTGGGGCCATGCACTTCGGTCTCTTGGCTCATGACATTGTTCGCGTGAGTGTTTATTGGGCCAAGCAAACAGGGAAAGAACTTCCAGTGTCCTGTGAATAACGCAGGCAGGAAACTTCTTTTTCTGCCAATTAGTCATATGAAAAAGGTTTAGTTTACACGGTACATCAAGACTCAGGGACTTGTTCTTATTCAGCTAGACCATATTTGCACTGAACTTGCCACGGGCACCTGCAGTGGATAATCAAAGAAATGAACTGGGCTGCACATTAAGACAGCTTGTCAGGACACATCTCAAAAAAAAGGAAGTTGGTGTCTTGGTAACAGTGCGGCTGCATCCGCTTGTGAGCTACTGCATCATCCTCATCCCCGGCTCATGGGCTGATCTCTTAATCAGTGTCCGGAGTGTGCATGAGTCCTCTTCTGAAGGCTGAGGCTCTGTCCGTCTTGCCTGCCCATCGCTACTGCCAGTCCCAGCCATGAATATGGAGCTGTTCTGTGGCCGGGAGCTTGCTTATGTTTTCTGTCTGATATCTAGGCCCCATTCCCATTTCAAAGGGAGGTCCACCCGGGGCCTTGACTTTTTGATCTGCCTGGCGACTGAGTCGACCACCTGCATGTGGGATCAGCTGCCAGCGAGAGTAGACAACCCCTCTGCTTCAAAATAGACATCCTCCCCCCTTCTCCGTCCTCCCAGCTTCATTGCCCTTCACTGTGCCCCCTCCTTCCGTGAAGCTGCCAGGAGCCCCAGTGGTCCTAACTGGGTCTGGAGCCGCATCCCACTCCCAACTGATCTGACCGTGGTGGGTGAGATGCTTGAGATGTTCGGTATAGCAGCAGGAAGGCTCACGCCACAGTCACAGGGCCATTTACGAGAAGCCGTAGTGTCACCAGGCCTTGTAAACAACAGATGCCTTATCAAAAGGTCTGTGGCTTCTCTAATCAGGGGTAGTGATCCACACTGTGAGCTGTAACCCGTCGCAATGCAGCGAAAAAAAAAATCTAAAACCAATACTCGAATTAAGAGCGTTCTAAAACAGATGAATTTCTATTCTAAGATGCTGACGAGTACCTGCTTATGGGATTAAGGTGTTACCTTTGGATTTACCTAAATCACCAAGTATTTATGTATTTTTAATAAGAAATTCAACCAATCGAAGTTGTGACAAGGCGATGCTGTAGCCAAGATATTTTTAAGGTTCTGCTGGTGGTGCTAAATAGGAACTAAATGAAATGATAATAGATCATTTGATGATCACAGATATGAATATGATATCAGGATTGCCTCTCTGCCTCATTAAGATCACTGTGCCTGTCACATTATAATTAAAACCCAAAGGATTTCAGAAAATTGAATTAAAAATTAACTAAGAGTGGATGCCCTGTATGCCCACCACTAGACCACTGACATCCACGGAGTAAATGAAGACAGCTGACATGAGACAGAGGCAGATGTTTGAGAGACTCATCATTACGACCCAGCCAATCAAGAGCACCTATACAGTGTTTTTATACTAATTACCCTCCTTAGCAGTGATGAGTTTCACTGTCAGAAATTTGTAAGATTCATTTTCAGACAAAGCAACAGCTATTTCAGATGTGTGTGCTTCTGAATGTTTCTTACAATGAGTGATATTCACAAAGTCTTTAAGTTAATTGGCTTTCTTGAACTCTGACAGCTAGCTAAATGAGTGTCTAATTGTTTCTCAGCTGGGGTGAAACTCCAAGACCATAAAGACACTTCAAGAAGAGGTGTGAAATAAAAAAACATCAAATAAAATAGGACTCCATCATCCCTTTGATCTATTTGTCTCACAACTGATTTAGGCCAACGTGTTGACTGATCATAATCAACTTAAAATTACTGGAGTAATTATGTATCTGCTCACTATCACAGTTAAAAGGCAAAACATGCTAAATCTCTCAAAAATATTGTAGTGGCTTTTACATTTAGCTAATTACAACAAAAAGGAGCACCAACAAACAAAAATATGGAATATATGCTTGCATATGTGTGAGTGTCAGGTTTGTGTCATAGGTAAAAAGGTTATAAATACAACGGGTTAGTTCTACCTCACTCACTCACCTATTTGTAAAAGTCCTCTACTCCTGTTAGACCTAAAGGAATACACTACTTCTATAGCTGAGACAAACAAGTGGAGGATGACAGAGTAACCATCCCCAACCCAAACAGCAGTGTAAAGAAACCACAAACGCTCTGACATCGCACACAAATACACAATTAATCAAAAGGCAAAAAACTGGGGGAGCAAATAATGACATGAATGGGGAAATGAGAACAAATTGCCTTAAAGGGGGGGGTGGTGGTGGTGGTGGTGGTGGGGGGGGAATATAATTCAACCGTCCTGAACTTACTTTTCGCTCTCAGTTCTCTATCTCTGGTTATAAATGACTTCAGATTTGACGTTTCCAGCCCATAAGCTTACAACAAAACACACTTCCTTTTATTCAAACAGCAAAGAAACGAGAAGAGAAGAGAAGAAGAAGAGGGAAAAAAAGGACTTTTTGTTAAAGAATGACTGGGGGGGAGGTTTATGTTGTGCTGCTCCCGTCAAGCAGAAAGGCGGGCGGTAGTCGGAGAAGGCTCGCAGCCGGGGCCCCACTTTGGAAGGCCCTCATAAATCCTGATTTGAGCGGGGCGCTAACCAGAGGAGGGAAAGGCACGTCAAGCGAGGAGGCTGGAGAGTAGGAAAGGGGGGGGTGGCAGTTTGCCTCCTAAAACGCTACGTCTGATTAAGTCTTCCCATTAGGTGACAGCTGAACTTTAACATTAATATGATAATATTGAAATAAGTGTGTTATTTACTTCGGCAGCAGAGGGGGTGGAGGGAAGAAAAGAGGGGAAAGGAGGAGGGAATGATGAATGATTTCTGGACAGCTTTGGGTGACGTGCCCAGGCGAGCTGACCCCCCCCCACACACCTCCCCCAGATCCTCCTCCTCTTCTCATAATCAGACTTGACAAAATGGAGACATATGCAGAAATATTGGTTACAGTCGGCGTCACAGCCCTCCTCAGGCCTTCCCTCTCTAGTAACTGCCGGCCGCCCTGTGAGCCGCCCTCCAAATTGTCTACGGGCACTGAAGCATCTATTTCAATTGACACTTCCTTCCTGGCCCCAGGATTTTACATTTAGTCGGTGTCATTTACATATTACTCTTAATCAAAATCCACAGTGGGCGACAGGGAGAAAGAAAAAAAAAAACAAGAAAGAGGAAGCGAGAAACAAAACCGTGGCGTCACGGTTCAGGGGTAGGCACACAGGCACTTTATAAAATGGAGATGTGACAAGACATTACGGTGTGTGTGTGTGTGTGTGTGTGTGTGTGTGTGTGTGTGTGTGTGTGTGTGTGTGTGTGTGTGTGTGTGTGTGTGTGTGTGTGTGTGTGTGTGTGTGCGGATGAGACTGTGAGCACGTGTGAGTGTGTAAGGTGGCGGGTGCATAAGATAATCCAAGGACTATTGAAATATTTGCGTGTGAATGCTTGTGTTTGTGTGATTGTTGGGGGGCTGCTTTGTACGAGAGAGACAAAGACTGCAAGTTGGATATGGGTTGTAAGTGCATTTTGTGAAAAACAAAAAAGGCACAGAGAAGAAAAGAATGGAGACATGTACAGTGTGTACTGTGTGTTTTCCAGCCTTTTAGCTGGGCTGATATTTTCTCAGTCTACCGAGGCACTTAACACCAACACCAATGCATGTAACAGAGCAGCCATTCACACAGTTTGTTTGTTTGTTCGTTCAAACATACAGTAAGTTTCATATAAATGGAACATGCAACTAATTAGAATTTATGATTACACTGCAGAAAAAGCACCAAAAGAGTGCATCTAGATATTGCGGTTGCATCTTGTTGTGTAGTTGTTTGATAAATGTCTTAAAAATAAAATACATAGAAGTGGACAAAATCAACTAGTCACAATTTAACTGGTGGCTACTAGTGTGATGGATTGCAACTATATTATTTCCGTTGAAATACAAATATTGTGTTCATTCATCCATTAATCGACACATTCTTCTGTTTGTTTATCCATCCCCACCTGTGTTTTCTGGAAATTCCCACTAATTGGCAAACAGTGACTAATCATAGATAGAAGATGGATCATTTAATAATGAGCGTAATTAGCTGGTGATGACTTGGAGAGCAAGCTCAGAGCACAGTTAATGCATGACACATTCATAGAGGTGCAGAAACAAGGTCCGTACCTTCCTCTTACCTTCTCAGCATGCCGGTAAGGATGCGAGAACTCTTGCCCAGGTTGGCGTCCGTTTCTCTCAGCTGCGAGGAACAGAACGGGTGAAAGACAGGTTTTAGTTTGCATTATGATCCAACAATCCACAAGGTTATTAAGCACAGTCTATGTCTACAATATACACTGCTTTTAAAACTTTTCAACATTGATCACCTCATTGTGAAATTAGAGGACAGAGAAAGAAGGTGAGGCCATTTCTTGTTACATAACCAAGGACCCTGGCAATGAACACAACATCTTATATCAGCGACAGATTGGTGAATAAACGGCGAGGGGACCTACTTTTTATTTTGGCCAAAAATATTTAATTGCTGACAAAGTGTTCCAACATTAAAGTCATCGCAGTTTTTAAAGTGGTACTTTGAGCTTGTGCAAAACTATACTGTTACACAGCCTTGTACTACTGGCCTCAAGGCAAAGTACCTTGCTCAAGGGCAATTTCATAAGGCACCTCTAAAGTTTGACACTTTATCCTTCCACCCAAAGTCGTTGGTTGCAAGCTAGAGGGATGAATCAAAGATCCTCAAATAAAAAGCTTGCTTTTTTTTTTTAATTTCTTTTTCTTAGCTTTAGGTTACTGGTTTACCTGTTTACTGTTGACGTACGTAACAAGCACAGGGAGTCCTTGAAGGCACAGGGCTAATTGCCTTGGATATTTCCCCATTCTCTCGCTCGATCTACTCCTTTTTCTTTCTCCGTCTTTTTTTTTCTTCTTCTTTCTCAGGGGTCAGGGAGATGTTTTCATTCTATCCTCTTATCAGGTGTAGGCACTTTCACTGGGAAACGGAATTGGCAGAGATGTTGCCAACAAGGTGCGAGCGTGACAAAAAAAATAAAATAGAAAAAATGCTGACACCGCACGGAGTGAGCTGCCACATACGTCTACCTGTAATCGCATTTCTAGAGGATGATGAGGGAATGTGGGGGAGAATTTTTTGCAGAGAGGTTTTTCTCTGGAGTCAGGAGGGAGTCATTCATCCTCATCTCTCTCTCTGAGATAATAACTGCTCTCCCAATAAAGCCACTCTCACTCAGTATGTTTTCATGAGTGTATTATACTGAAATTAATTCTATTTTTAGTTCCTCACTTTCATATCTCTTCTTCCAACCTTCCTCTCCTCTACAATGGCTCCAGCATCACTCTTTTCCCCCGTTTGTTCTGGCTCATCTCTCTCAATGCGCCCTCTCTTCCCACCCTTCCTTTACTGTTTTACTTTTTTCCTCTTCTTCCATCCTCCCTTTCTACCCTCTGGCAGCCTGGGTTGGTGCGATGCAGGCTGATGGAGCCAAGGATACATGTGGTACAGGGTAGGAGGTGGGGGACCCGGGGTATGGGCCCTCTGGCAAAGACAACAAGTCCTGCAGTTGCCTGATGTCTGCCTCTACCCACAGATCTGTCCCCTAGATACTTCACACTTTCTCCCAAAATACATCACTCTCTGAATCATTCCTTCTTTCCATTCCTCTCTCTCTCCCCCTCTCTCTCCACAGCCTCTCACTAAATCTCATGCTATCCTCCTTAAACTGAAATGGAAACCAACCTCAAATTTTAGTGCAGTTGAGTGTCTAAAATTAACTGTGGTTGCCGACATGGAACGAACGAGAGGATTCATATTTAATATACAGTTCAAAACAGAAAACTGCAGCAAAGACACCTTTGATCCCTTTCTAGGATTTAAACTAAACATATTCTGTCACAATTATAAAGCTAATTTGCGTCTCAAATTCCTAATAGTCTCTGAGCCATAAGAGGACATTTTGTAAAGAAAAGAGGAAAACTTCAGCCTTAAGGATGAAGAATGAGAATCTCTTCATTTTGTACTTGAGTATTGAAGTTACAATCTCAAATATCTGTGTTTTGTTCTCTTTGGCTTCACATATGGGGATAAGCGGTAACTGCAGAGGTGTTTTTGGCGCTCACTTCCAAGAGATTCAAAAAGTGTGCGCCACTTGTAATTTTTCCTGTGACTCCGCAGACACCCAGTTTGTGAGACTGGAAATGCAAGAGCAGTGGGGCATAGGTTCAATAACCGTTGCGTTACCTCATTCGGTGATTGATAATGACTAAACAGACATTTATTAAAATGAAAAATCTTCTAGATTATCACTTAAAAGTTTGTAAATTTACTGAGCATGGTGAAATTATGCAATTAATCCTTTTATATAATAGTCTGAGCTTTCAAATGACTGAATCCTACCCTAAAGATACTTATTTCTGTTTTAACTGTCGACACTGAAGTTAACTATGTGGCTAGTCGGGTCAGAAAGTGATAAGAGGCTAGTAAAGTTTGGGTTGCCCTCAAATTATTTCATTCATGGTGCCTACAATAATTTGCGATTACAGATAGATGGACAAATTATGCAAAGATCATGTCATCAATAAAGAAAGGAGATTAAAATGTGGTCACCTGATTTAGACAAGGCGAGTATTAATCATTAGGAGGGACGGAAGAAATTAATAATTTGTGAACACAAATTGCGCATTTTGTTCCCCGAATTTAGGATTCATACCCTCAAATTAATAATTTTATACTGTGGAATTATTGATTCAAGGATATACTAATTTTAGGGAATAAATATTAAAACGTTCCCCATGATACCTGTCGGCCTCTGTATGAGCCGGCCTGGAGAATTATCAATCCATTCTGGTTCAGAGTTGGGAGGGAACTGCTTTGACCCAGTGTTGAAACCTTACATTGACTTCTATTTGTACCATAAAAGCAAAACAAAAGGCCAAACCCCTGCTGAGCAGAGGGGTTTGTGTGCTTTTAAGAGTACTTGTGATTGTGTGTGTGTGTGTGTGTGTGTGTGTGTGTGTGTGTGTGTGTGTGTGTGTGTGTGTGTGTGTGTGTGTGTGTGTGTGTGTGTGTGTGTGTGTGTGTGTGTGCAAGGTCCGATTGTTCATGTGTCGGCATTAATGCTAAAACTATACCTCCTTCACCTTCTTTTTAATGCAAAAGAGCTGTTAACTGCCCTTCCATCCTGTGTCTTTACATTTTGATTTCACAAACTGCCTTTAAAGCCCTCTTGAGGGTGTGTGTGTGTGTGTGTGTGTGTGTGTGTGTGTGTGTGTGTGTGTGTGTGTGTGTGTGTGTGTGTGTGCTCATGTGTGTAAATGTGGTCGAGGGGGTTCAGCAAAGAAGACTCATGGGAAGAAGAGAGAGAGACAGAAAGCAACGGAAACAGGGAATAGTTACTCTCAGTAGACGCCGTGGACCGTTTTGAAAGGAGATGTTTGACTTCCTTTGAAATAGCCTGTGCGAGGCCCGCTGCCATGTTGTGGTCTTTAAAGAAGCTGCAGTCAGTGCTGAGCCCCCCCCCCTTCCTGTGTTTGGTCTTCTCTATCTCTGTCTTAACGGTTAAATGTATGGAGAAGCAGTGCTAAGGATTTGGGGTGGTGGGGTGGGTGACTCTCTGAGGGAAAGTGGGAAGGAGAGGGGGTGAGGAAGGATGTCAACTGGCAAAGTCATCCTCGTTCAGGTGAGAGCAAAAAAAGCGGGACAATCCTGGAGTAAGGTGCACAGGTATCAGCACTACGTAGGACATTGAGATTGTGCAATCTTATAAGTACCTGGGTGTTCACTTGAACAATAAACTGGACTGGACTAATCATTCAAAGGCACTTTATAAAAAGGGTCAGAGCAGACTCTTTCTGCTGAGGAGACTGAGGTCCTTTGGAGTGCAGGGAGCACTCCTGAGGACCTTTTTCAACTCTGTGGTGGCATCAGCCATTTTTTATGCAGTGGTCTGCTGGAGCAGCAGCATCTCGACAGCCGACAAGAAGATAATAAACAAGCTTGTCAGGAAGGCCAGCAGTGTGCTGGGGTGTCCACTGGATATGGTGGAGGTGGTGGGAGACAGGAGGATGATGGCAAAGCTATCATCCCTGATGAACAACACCTCTCACCCCATGCAGGACACCCTGGCAGCTCTGTGCAGCTCCTTCAGCCACCGGCTGCTTCACCCCCGGTGTGTGAAGGAGAGGTACCGCAGGTCCTTCCTTCCAGCTGCTGTCAGGCTGCACAACCAGCTCTGCTCCCAGCAGACCACATGACACATGACAATAAAAACCTGTGCAATACATTACACTGTGCAATAATAGTTATAATAGTTTTTCTGTCTGTAAATGTAATATTTCAGTTATTGTTGTTTTTCTACTGTTTCTTATTGCTTATTTATAATACTTGTTTTTTTATTTCATTTTTTATTTTTATCTTGTCTTTCTTTACTATGTCTCTTGTGTGCACTTTACTCTATGCTGCTGTAAGCCTGCAAATTTCCCCGCTGCGGGACTAATAAGGATTATCTTATCTTATCTCTTATCTTATCTTATCACAAGTGAGCTGAGTTCGCTGAATCTGATGTGACAAGATACGCTCAACATTTTACTTTTAATTAAATGAAAGAAGATTCAAATTGAGAGGTAATTTTGACAAAAAATATGTACTTGAGTACAATATAGTGCTATCAATAAATATGCACATTAACTTTCTTGTCAATACAACTCTGCTGACTTTGTGTGTGCACACATGTAAGCATACCCAAGACAGTGTGTGTATGTGTGTGTGTGTCTGTGTGTGTGTGCCATGTTTCTGTGTGTTTACTTGGCAAACCACGCAGAAAGTGGTGAATGTTGTCAATGCTGCTAACCAGCTGTTAACACCTTTACGGTCTCACAAACACTTGTTAGAATGGACAGATGAGTGTGTGTAGGTGGCATGTGCGTACTCACCCTTTCTCTGGCTCTTTGGATCTTCTCACGGTCACTGTTCAGGTTGGAAAGAATCTCCTGACCCACTTGTTCTGTAAGAGAAGCAGGTGCAGGATGAGGAGAGTGTGTGTCTGACATTTGCAAAAATGAAATGTTAAAAAAAAGGACTGGATGATAGATTTGCTTGTAACATTACACTTAAAAATGCCATTTCCAGATTCTTGGAATATCTGGAACATTTTACGTCATGTGTAAACAGTATCAAGACAAAACTAATATTTTTTTTAATAGAAAGAGCATTTTGAAATCCTGCAAGGTGGACAGAGAAGCTGTCTAGAAAGAGTTTTTAAAACCTTTTTGAAATGCTTTGGTAAAAAGACAACAAGTTATGGGCGACAAATACCCCAGCATCCATCCTGCCAGAGGGGTCCACCCAGCCAATGCAATATTCATTATGCCACTCTTTTTTAAATGCCTCTCATCACTTGTAGATGTAAACACATTAACGCACAGTTATAAAACATCCCCGACAAGGCACCTGACAAGCTTGTCAGTGGTCACTGTCATTTTCCTGTCCCTTGGGTTGTGAATGAGAAAAGAAAGCAAAAAGGGATAAACCAAATAAACTCCCCCCTCCCAACCACCCCCAATCAAAATACCCACTGCTCTGCCATCAATGTAACCGTACTGCTACAGTATTAGCGTTTAAAAAATGAGGGAGGCTGAGGATGAATCAGGGAAAAAAAGAGAAAAGAAGTGAAGAATCTTTGCATGGATCAAAGACAGGCTTTCAAGCACACCAAACAAATCCGGAATAAACAACGCAGTTGCTGACTGTATTACACTACACAGGTGCCGCACACCAAAGGGCCCACGTGCTGAGCGCCTGTTTTTTTTTTTTTGGGGGGGGAGCGGTGCAAAAATGGGCTACATCTGGCAGCTAAACGAGAATAGAGAGAGAATGAAATAGAGAGAATGATAGAGAGAGACAGACAGAGGAAGGGGATCGGGGAAAAGAGGGAAAAGAAAGAGGCACTGTCAAATGAATGACGTTTGTGTCTCCCATTCATCCCGTCCCTTTTTACCCCCCCCTCCATACACTGTAAGTGACTCAAATGTGTCTCTTCCTGCCTTCATTAATTTCTAATCTGGGACTAGACAGATTGAAGGATACCCAGATTAAACAGCGCAGTCAGACAGTCACATGTGACAAATAGGGCAGATTAAAAGACTGAGTGCAGGTATTAATAACCATAAAAATACAAGCCCACCCCCGTCCCCATTGGAGAAGAACAAGGGATAAACAGGAAGGGAGTTGTTGCAGAAATCTTCTGTTAAAGAGACAAATAAGTGCGTCTATCCATCCCTGTCAGGGCTCTGACTTTCTTTTTTAAATAAATGAGTGTGACAAGGACTGCAGCGGCAGAGTCTTTTTGACAGCAAGTGCATTATTGGAAAGGTTTGCAATGCATGGAAAGATGGATGAGCTAGCAGGAGAAAAGGACTCTGGTGATTGCTTAACCTGAGCAATCGGCACTCGTTGCACATATTCTGTTAAGGTATGTTTTGCAAAGACCATCAAGGTTTCACAAACGCATAGGCAACAAAAAAAAGGAGATAAACGTTGAGTACCCTTGGCAATAGGATACGTTCAATGGACAAACCACTGTGGATTCAGGTTTCTGTCTATTGTGGAGTAGCATAGTGCTGCTGCTATCTAAAGAAAATATGAGACCAAGGTTTTAAGTAGTGCTCTTTACTGAGTGGTTGTACAGACAATCCACACAGGAATGATTACCCTTGACAAACATAGCTTCCGCTGCTGAAGAATAATAAGAAACTATACTTACTACACTTAACTAAGAGGGAGACCTTTCTACACTCTTTAGACAAAAGGGCACATTCAGACCCAACAGCACAGTGACATTACATGAGTTGGTTTGCAATTCTAGCTACCAAAAGGAATATATTAATGGCATAATAACAAATCGTGTGTCACTGAAGACACAGCATCTGCTCAGAAGTGGCATTTTCAATAGAGGTTGTGTAAAATCAACAAAAAGTTCCATCATAGTTTGTTAAGATCAACATTTTACTTGGCTGTGTGGCCAGTCCTCCAAAATCTCCTCTAAAATCACTCATCCCCCAACACACACACCCACACAAACACACACCCTAACCCATTATGGATGTACAGATCGTCTCCCAAGGGAATGCATGGTGTTTATTGTCTTTATCATGTATCTTCCCTTGCATTGCTCATTCTCTGGCATGCATCTCCATCTCCATTCATCTCATTTAAGTCCTGCTGTGCACTGGACTGTGAAAAACTTCATTAGTTACAGTTAGAAAGAACTTGTTGGGCAACAAATGGCGCCAAATATTGAGTTAAAGACAAAAAAAATGAAGATAGAAGAATAATTAGAGGTTCCTCATGAAACTACTCGCATACCATGGTACACCATTTTATCATCAGCATACACTTAATGTGGACAAGCTCCACCCAAAACTGTCAATACCTGTGAAAAAATACAGCAAACTGGTCCCTCCAGTCACAGGCCTTAAATTGCATATTAGTGCTTATGATTTGGACTTGTATTGCTAAAATATGACATATTCATGTTTAAACAGCACCTTTAACTGCACAAAAATGACCACAACAAAAATGTAGGGTATTAAATAGAGGAAAGAATTTACATTTGATAAAAACAAAGCAGGAGAGGAGAAATCATTTCGTTTTAATGCTCCTGACTTGTTGCTCGTTAGTGTTTAAAATATTCCCCTCCTATTTAAACAGCTATTAACAATTTAAATAACCCTGGCCCAGAGGCCTTGCTCTGACTCACTTGTTAAAGATCCCTCATCCCCAAAGGTCCATTTAACAAGCCCATTATTCCATTACATTACACTCACTCCAGCGAGCCCTAATTCAACTTATTCCCCCAATGTAACTGTGGAAAACAATTAGTATGTAGAAAAGTTGAAGGCATAAATTAGATTGAAGGGGCAAATAATGTCTGGATCAGGAATTAGACACATAGCACATAGCTCGGTTTTATCAGCTCAACACTTCACTATTTCGCTGAAAAAATTATACGGTGGACGGAAAATATATTTACTGGATGGTTAACTTTAATAGTGTGGAACAAGCACCATAAAACCAGCCAAACACAGTTGGAGAGAAACATCTCTGTTTGCTTCGACTCTTGAATCTAGCAACAACAAGTCGATCATCAGGAAAATAATCAGCGACTACTTTGATAATTGGTTATTTTTCGTGCAAAAATGCCAAACTTTCCGAGGACTAAGCTCACCTAGTTGGGAAGATGTGCTGCTTTTCTTAGTTTTATGTGATGGTAAACTGTACATCGTTGGATGGTGGAAGGTAGTTCAGACAACATAAACGATAAGATGACATCATCTTGAGCTTTAGAAAATTGCGTTGTGACATTTGGCTGACCAAAAACTGATTTGGGAAAATAATAGAATGATAAACGAATATAGAAACTAATATTTAGTTGCATTCCAATACTTGAAAACTTCTAACAAAAGAAAGGCTTGCTTATTTCCTTTATTGTCAGGTGCTCTAAAGAAAAGGCACAGCTGATCATTCATAATTCTGTGCAAAATGGAGTCATGTCAGGTCAATACAGTTCAGAAAGCAAACAATTCTTGCACCATTCAAACCTCCACAGCCTTCAACTTTCTCCAGTCCGTGGACACATTTAATTGGAGGCATCATCTATTTTACAGGAGCTGTTTCAGAGCAGTTACACACTGTCGCAGGGGCTCTTTCTCTCTTTCTTTGTTGCGTTTTTTTTTTTTTTTTTTTGCCTTGCTCCCTCCGTCCCCAGAGCTGAAAGGGTACAAGACCTGACAGTGGTGTGCTCTGAGGCCCAGCACAGCTCCTTTTCATTAAGCAGTTGAGACCACTTTTTGAAGGTTACCACACACACTTGTATCCGGACACAAGCCACACACTCCAACAAACGGGGTAAGGAAACCCATGGGAGGATGAGGGGAAGTAAGGAGGAGCCTGGTAAATGTTAGACCATACATTTTCTCTGTCTCTCTCTCTCTCTCTCTCTCTCCCCCAAACAGACACACACCACAAACACACAAAGTGCAGCAGTCAACTTATATGCCTGTGTCTCCCAGGTGAATAAAGTTACCCGTCTTTGTACACTTCCAGAGAAGCTTTTTTTTAAGAGCTTCTCAAGTCTACAACTGCCTGGTGACAGACTTTCATCACCTCCATCAAAGCTGTACCCACACTGGGATGTATTTGTAATGCTGAGCCCACAGGCCATGAGGCTAGCGCCTTCGCACTGAGCTACAGCTCAAAATAAAGAGGTGCCAAGCGCTCAGGTCACATGGGGAGGGGGGCGTGTAGCATCTGGGAGCTCAGCGATGCTACGCTACGAGGTAACTTATAATAATAACACATAACTCTATCATATGTTATCAGAAACTGTTACTTCGCATTAAGGCCAATTAAGTATTTAATGAAGAGTCAAATAGATTCCTATTGTAAGTGCATTGTCCTCAAATGTTTCCACCCTGTGTGTTTAACACT
Source organism: Anoplopoma fimbria (assembly GCF_027596085.1). Classification (NCBI taxonomy): domain Eukaryota; kingdom Metazoa; phylum Chordata; class Actinopteri; order Perciformes; family Anoplopomatidae; genus Anoplopoma; species Anoplopoma fimbria. The sequence goes on from NC_072453.1 coordinate 13,762,752, forward strand.
GATTCCTCTTTAACAGCACACTGTATCAGGTAGGTGAGACGCAGGCAGAGTCTAAGCACTTAAAAAAGGCCCGAAACAAGAACTATTCTGGGCAGGGAGAAGCAGAGGCAGTCCACACTGACTTAGCCCATGCATTGGCCCTTCCCCTTGCATGTGTATGAGCGGTGCTGGGCAGTCAGGGTGGATTTCTGGGGCCTTTCTTCACTCCGCCAGGCTCTGTTTTATTCATCGCCTGCGCCCTGACCCCGCAGAGCTCCTGTTCTGACAAATCACTTCTGATTAAGACAGATCTCAGTTAGTCAGCCACTCAACTTGGCCTATTCATCATTCCATAGAAAATATCCCTCTCTCTCTCTCTCTCTCTCTCCTCCTCCTCCCGGCTCGTTTGCCTGTCCGTCAGACCGAAACAAGGCGCAAGAGAAATTTCCGCTGCTGTTTTAAATGGCTGATTATAGACAATTGGTAGATGGAGGGACGTAAGAGTGTCTTATGGGTGATAAGACGCAAGTTTAATGGGTATAAATGAGCGGGCCTGTCGGGGAGCAGCTGGTAATAGAACAGTTTGTTTAAAGCTGAACCGGGGTGGAGAGAACTAAAAGCTATATTTTCCTTCTATTTGAGCTCCGCCTCCTCTTTTCTATCCACCTTAGCCTCAAATTCTCAGATCTGCTTTTTTTTTTTTTTATTTCAAGCAGCAAAGTCCCTTTCAGCCGCATTCAATGAGAATTGATGAGGGTTGGAAAGGAATAGCTTGTTTTACATTTATGAAATTACCCTGACCTACACGTCCCTGTGGACATGCAGATTCTCTGACATAGCCACTCATATATCACATTGTTTCCATGATTTAGTTAAAGTGTAAACAGCATATTTACTGTTAGTGTATTCACTAATTCAGTCCGATGTCTGAGGGCATTTATATGCAAAGGCAAAATAGGCCATAATAAACTACAGCAAACTCCTTACTTTGTCCCAAGGCATCTAGACAGCCACAAAGCTATTGTGTTAAAAATTCCTAACAAACCAGATTGAATTAACCTGAACGACAACCCTGCTAGTGGCAGGCGGGCTGAGAAGCAGGAGGGCTGAGTGGAGAATGAGGGTCCCTACAAGCAAATTGCCTGGACTTAATCAACCAGTCTTACTGAACCATCCAAATGAAAACTAATGGACTTGGGTGCTTGCTGTGATTGCCCCACATGCAACAATGTGTTGGCAGGAGCATTGCTTTCTGAGGTCTTCAATTAAAAAATAGTGAATTTCTACAGACGGCTGGTCAGCCCATACACCTAGTCCCCGCGTATCCCGATTGGTCGATTGTGAAGCTCAAACAGAGCAGACTTATTAATTCCATTTCCAGTGCTGGGAAAACGATATTTTATGTGTTGATTAAACTTGTTCGAAATTGTGAAAAAAATGTATGAAGTGTAAAATTAAAAGTCATTTCTGAATGAGCTAATTTGTGTATGCATTATTCATATTCTTGACATTTGTGTCGCACAATTGTGCTGGCCACATTGCAACTAAAATATAATAAAATAAACAGTGCATGAATAAAAAATAACCAGATAAACACTAGTACGTCAAACCACAGTCAGCCTAAATAATAAAACCAGATTTTAAGTGCTTTAGTTTGCAACTTAAATAATTTGATTTTATAAGTTGAGTGGCTGTATAAATGATGACGCCACAGTAAATGAGCACTTTAATAAAAGCATAATGACCATATCTAAGCTGAAGGTCAAAGTTATGTAAAAATACAAAAGACCTTTGTCTAAAGCTTAATAGAAGAATATTCTGCTGGATTTGGAACACAAACACATTGAAGCAAATTTGAGCTCTACCAATGACGAGAGAATAGACAGACTAAATTCAGGAGAAAAAAACATGTCAGTTGGTTCTAATCAAACACAACATCTGATGTAGCAGCCGCCGGTGGAACTGACGGAGGAGAAAAGTTTGCCAGTTTGTCGGAAACGGACTCAGGGAGAGGAGGAGGGAAGAAGAAAGAGAGAACTTGACGTTCCTCTGGTTCATTTTCAACAGTTTAGGAGCGCTAATCATCACATTACTGTTGATTAAAAGGCTTTCACGTCTCTAATCAGTAAGTTGACAGGCAGATCAAAGAGCGAAACACAAATTTCTTGCCTTTTAATTATCTGTACAACACCACACCTCGGGCAGCTCTTCCCTGCCTATCTCCTCAAACTCAGCGAGAGCAGATCTAACACTACAACAGTTCATTATCCAATAAAATGGGAGATGGGGAGGAAAAAAAATACACACACACTTACACACTCACACACTCAATTACACACACCCACACACAAAGCTTTAAGGCTTGATTGGTGAAAACCTGGGGGAGGCCTGCAGTCCTCTTTATTAACATGTCCCGAATTGGAACACCTTAATTATGTTTGTCGAAATCGGACGTGGCGTCGAGCCCATTTGCATGTTTTGACAGGGCCTGATGGGAGCCTCCCTCTTTTTTTTTTTCTTCACAGTGCTGGGAGTGCTAGGAGTATTTAGCACTTTTCAACACCGACTGATAATAGGTTCTTGTTGCTTAATGAATGAAATAACTCGTTAAATGTGCTTTGTTGGATTCGCCCACCCAGCATCACTGTTTGTGAGCTAAACGTTAGAACTGATGCAAGCGCTGAGTGAAGTGCACACAAAAGGAGCCTTAAAGACTGTCTGGATAAATGCTTGATCGCCGCTCCTGTTCAAACTGATGAGGATGTGACGCCTTACGGAGCCTCACTGTTCATGCCCAGCTGTTCCCTGTCAAGTGGTTTGGATGTGAAAATATCTGCACTACCTTTAGAAAAAGATTTGGCATCGCTTTGGAGGCTCTCAAAAGTCCTACATGTAAGCCCATTCAGGATTACAACAGAGTGCTACCTGACTCATGATCACATCCTAGAAGAAAACAATGGACCACTTCCTCCCTTCCCCCCCAATAACAGCATACTAAATGAATCCTCGTTACGTCGATGAATTGTAAAACAAGCATGGTCGAAAAGCAAACAAACAATCTGTGGGGACACAGGACTGTCGGCAGCAATTTAGCGAAGGAGAAAAAGGAGGGCATGAAAACGAGACATCAAACATTAGCCTGAATGAAAGGCGCAGGCCATTAGAAGTGGTTGCACTGACAGGATCTGACAGTTGGAAACACTTAAAGATTATTTTCCTCAAACTTTGAATTAATTAATACTCATGAGCTGAGGGAGAGCTCCCAAAACACAGCGGAGAAAAAAAAAAGAGGAGAGAGCTGGGCTAAGTGTTGAGGCTGGCTGTAGAGAGACAGGTTGAAGCGCGGAGGCCAGTGGATTTTTTAGCATAAAGAATAGTTTGCTGACACTTTGTCTTAAAGATTCAGTATATGAAATATAAATAATAAAATGACTGATGATTTTATATATAAAGAAACTCAAGAGTTATTGTAAACTGAGGGAGGGACCAATGACAGCTTTTTTAGCAATAGATCATAAATACAACCATGCCTTAGTATATTTGGCAAGTGTCAATGTCACGTTTTTTTTACCAATTTGTCCTATACCTTGCTTAGCACAATTTACCATTTGTAACTAAATTTTGGATGCATTTTCCTTAATTTAATCCAAATAAAGGATTCATATCATAGCTTTATACTGAGAAGTTGTCTGATCCTTTTAAATGGCTTTTGCATCCCCAGATGTCAGGAATGAAGTTGTTGAATAACCACCACCTATAGGACGATGGCCAAAACTGCATCAATTCAAATTGTAAAACAAATCATTTCCGTTTAACTTAGAAGAAAAGCTTGTTAAAAGTACTTGCCAACTGAGGTATAAAATTGAAATTCTCGTCCTCTATTTCTCATGTGTTTTAGAACTGAATGTAAAATACTCATTTCTTGTCTCACAGTATCACTTCAACATTTTTCTGTTTCTATTGGCGACATGCATTAAATTCTTGTACGAATTCACTGCCACAGGCATATTTGTGCTCTAATGTGCAGACGATACATCAAATTCTTTTTGGCAAATCCAAGGTGCTCTGACAATTTCGTTTGAGCGAGCAACAGTGCAGCCTGTTATCAGAACACTGTGTCGTTGTGTCTGCTCTGACAGACGGCACAAACAGAAGTTTGTGTTTTACTTTAGGGTAATACCATAGCGCTTCCATAGTTGGGTAAAGGGAAAATAATACTGCCATTATGAGCGGAATACGAAACACAGAGGGAACTCACAAATGGAGGCGCATCATGTGCCTCATTTAACAATGACCAGGGCCGCAGAGTTGAAGGCAGATCATTGTCAGCTTCCACTGTGAATACACACAACATGTGAGGGTATGTCGACGCTCGTGCTTACAGTGTACATTTTTTTGTTGTGCTTATTTTACATTGTTCCTTTCCAACACACAGTCATTTCGAAACAGTTAAATCCTTTCCGGCATTTTCATTGACAGCCTAATGTGTTGAATTCCTGTTTTTGTAACATTGTACATCACTGCTGGGTGATAAGGTGTCTCCTGTTCCTCATCATTAGCAAAACCAGGCTTAAGTGAATACCCAACTCTGCCACCATCTCATACTAATGAAGCATATCTAAGTTTGAAGACATGGCAGAACTAATTTAATCTACCTTCTAAGGGGCCTTAGCGCCATCAAATTAATTATTCATAAAGGACATGATATTAAAACTCAATTGTCAACTCAGTAGCTGGCCTGTCTTTTTAACCTCCCCCCGCCTGTCGCTCTCTTTTGTCTGCGACTCTCTTTCTTTTATAGCAAATCCTTTGCTTTTAATCTATAACTGAGCAACACAAACATGTCATTGAAGCTGCTGAACAAAATTATTTCCATTTTTTGAAGTTTGCAGATGAAGGTGACAATAGGGTAAGGGAGAGTTTCTACGATTGGAGTGGCTCCCTGTGGGTTTTATGGTATGCTGATGGGGCCAGCTTTACCTTAGAGGAAAAAGACAGACGCACAGAGAGTCATCAAGTCTGTAATAACACAACCTTAGATACATTTTACTTTCCCCTCATGAATAATGTATGTCATCTTGCAAAGCTTATCTTACCATAAAGTTGCTTGGACAGGTTGGACATGAGGACGTAGCCACAAATGTCTACCACACACAGTGTTTTTTATAGCTATAGGTGTTATTTTCTCTTGCGGGGTGATGGTATGCGACCCTGTCATGATTGACGGGAACAGCAGCAGCCAGGCATGACCACAACACCATATAGTGAGAAACTAATGCCAATATGCTGATTCCTCATATAATTATGTGGATCATCTGCGTAAATCAGCATGTGGTCCCCAAACCCTGCCAGCCAAAAGAAGAAGAAAAACAAAAAAACACCAATAACTCAACAATATTTCTGTTGAGTATCCATGCACAAGTACAAAGTCTACACCTTAAATACACATGCAGACCTAAATACACACTATACCAGTGTGTAACAGGTCTGCAGGTGGTTAGAAGACAAGATATGGTTTTAAGAATTTTATGCAAGATGGAATTCAACACCAGGTCCCCAAACACGGCCACGGAGGAGCGGTCATAGGCTCTTAACATTGGCTTCGCAATTTTTTCATGAGAAAGGAAATACATTAAGCATGAGGGTCAGACCTCAAGAACACGCACAATGCATTTTGGTGGAAAAACTGAATGTATGTGTGTAATGAATGTACAACTTTTGTTTACAAGTAAATACCAAAGGGCACATTTAAGTTGGATAGACACAATGTTATGGAACTATTTTCTTTTTGAAAATGCATTAACATGTACAGTATATAGCCTTTCATTTTGTTAGACTGCATGGGAATAGTCATGACATACATGGAAACTAGCTCACTGTGGTTTCTCCTGCTCTAATTTAAGGGCATCTCTAAAGGTTTTTATGTGGAACACATATAGAATGAGGAACAGATGCAGACCCAAGCATCTAACAACTTTTCTGTGACAAATATAACAAAAGGAAAAAAAACGAAGAATGTAAAATCAAGTATATTAAATGTGTTTCCTTTGACTGATTAAATTATTCCAAGCTGCCCAAGTGTTTTTATTTAACAAAATCACTCATTTCAGAGGCCTGTCAATGGCCACAAAGTCACAAAAGTTAAGTGAAAAAGAGTTTTCTGAATGCAGTAATGAAAACCAATGTTAAACACAACAGTGTTTTGAAAAGTGAACAGCATTCTGAAATAAAATACTAATTTTGAATACTTATCTAATATGAAAAGCTTTTTAGGTGCATATGTAAGGTTCTGTAGGTTTGTCGGTGATGGAATATCTGCAAAAAGAAAGAGAAATTCCATTGGCAGCACATCTCCAGCAAACATCATCTGCATGTGCGATGGGATATGATAGAGCGCAGCGATTACACCGGCAGTATGAGCCGTGACAGTGGGCAGTCATCCCCTGATTGTAATTGAGGCCGACGCGTGACAGCCCCCCTTGTGCCCTCTCTGCAGTGGCCTGGGGCATAGGGCGTGCTGACAGAGGAGGCACCCGAGACGCTGGCACAGGGTCCTGGCCTGGCACGGCCATGGCATGGTACCCTTAGGGGCACTGACCCTCCCCCCTCTCAACCCGCCACAACTATCGCTGCCTCACCTTTGTCACGAGGCATCTTGGAGGCTAACGAGAGGGCAGCCGAGACTGCTTAACAATTCCGCCACATCCGTTGGCTCGGTATGCAAGCAGCTCTTTTTTCCCTCTCTTCCCTCAGTGTCCTCCCCTCCCCTCCCCATGCTCTGAGACCTTTGGTGAAATAAGTGTCAGCCTGAAGAGACAGGCACTCATCAACACTTTATACCTGGGAGGTATATTAATGCTGTGATGGTTTCCTGCAAGAGGGAAGAAGAAGAAAAAAAAATGCTTTGTCCTCGTAGAGAGAGATAAAGGACAAAGCCTTGGACAACTTTTGAGGATGTTAACTTTGCCAGTGTTTATGTGGATATATATTATGAAAGGCATAAGCATGAGGCAGAGACTGAAAATGATCTTATGTATAGTACTAACTCCAGACACGGAACAGTAGTATGTGGACCTGTGTTTTTTTTAAAAGGAGCTATATTTTTATAAAGTTTCTCTTGATCAATAAGTAACTGAGAATGATAGGAATAACATAATGCTGGAGCGAGAGCGAGGGAGTTTCAGAGAGAGAACAAGCGCCAGAGAAAGAGCATGTTCGTTTCTCTGTACAGATCCTCCCCACCAGGATCCGAGTTACAAATGAAACTTCACTTCCACAACAAGTGGAGCTGGAAGCCTACAGGGGCCTTCTGGTATCCAGTCGGAGATACATAATTAAAGGAACACGGAGAGGGACCATGTTATTACCAATGTTTTCATTAGGCCAAGTTAACACATTGGTCTCCCACAAGACACAGAGAACAGGCAAAGGAAGTGGATGGAATAGGATGCTGCCCGTTAGGGTCTATAACTCTGCTCAAAAACTGTTCAAATTAGTGCTAGGTCTGCATCTTTCCATTCTGGCCATAGCGCTATAGCTCTATAAAAAAACATTTAATTTTGACATCAGATGTATGAAAAAGCATGCACGGGCCTTCTTTTCCCCAACATCCAGGCTTAAATTAGCCAGGATTTCTAAGATCAGGGACTGTTTTTTAGGCTATGAAAAATGGATTAAATGAAGAGGAAGTCTGGCCTAATGAGCTCCCTGGGCTATGGAGCAGCAGGGACCGTGAGGGGAAAGAAGGGAGACGAGGCAAGCCTTTGAGGAAGAAGGGGCCGCAGCCATGCCCAAAGTATGCCAGCTTCTCCTCGCTTTAGCGCCAATGGCACAGACGGCACCTGGGCAAAGCCTGGCCATCCTTGTCCTGTGCCAAAGGAGGAGAGAGGCAGAGCAGCAAGTTTGTGTTCAACCTGAAAAGTTATTTTGCCCGTCTTGTTTTTCTGTAAGGTACCTTTTTTTATATTTGGATTTTTTACTGGTTTAATCCTTGACTTGGTAAAGGAAGAACATGATCTTCATTGTGTGTCAGCCTATATACGCCCTTTCATTAACAATACGGAAACAAATATCAGGATTGTGTAAAAAAAAATAGTTGAGATCTTATAATAATAAAATAATATATATATATATACAATACAATAGTAGTCTCATTGTAAACGGCTCTACAGAATGGTGAGTCATGAGGGTCAAATACAACATGAACCCATTAACAATTAAGCAGTATAGAGGCCAGGCCTTGGCCGAGTTAGAATCGACCCGGACCAACTATTTCTGGTCAGATTTTTCCCATATTCTTTATCAAGTCGGATTTTGAGTAAACTGATCTCTCCTCGCTCATTAGCCACACAACATGGAATTTAGGTTACGCATCCATAGCCCCCAAATAATACTGCTAGAGTTTTATAAATTAACTGTAGCCAAAATATTTCTTGAGATGAGATACATTTTAAGACAATCCTCCTGAGTACACACTGCAGTTACTATAAATGGTAATGCCAACAATTTACTTCATTTGCATTTTATCTGGATGCAACCCCTGCTCTTTGGTTCCCCCTTGTTATTGTATGATGGCACACCATATATGGAGAACAGGAACTTGTTTTGCTAACACTGATTCTGAATTGAACGACAATTAGGAAGAACGTAGATGATAGTGATTTTTCATTGTTTTCATTTTCCTACACTTTATAATTTATACTATCAGTTCAAATGTTTTGTTTATCGTGTGGGCCTTTGATGTGATGATTTGTACAGGAACATCTTGCAATATTATGCACTCAAATAAAATATCATAAACTGCAGCTTCAGAGATAACAATGGCGTTTGATCTGAAAAGATTTTGAACAGATCTGAGAGAAAAATTAAGCATTAATAGTAGAGATGTATCGATTGTATTGTATTGCACAGGTGTTTAAGGCACTGTCTATCTGTTGTAGAGTACTTTATATGTATGCAACATCTATTGTTAAATACAAAAATATTGTTTCTTCTTAAAATTTGCTGTCATATTACATTAAAAACTTGTGTCATTCCAGTGACACAACACAAAAGCAGTGCACAAGTGTAAATTATGATAAAACTAAACAGTAACTGAGAAAGTTTTGCTTAAAATGATCTCATATGTGTTTTCTGCACTGTACAAAAATACTAATTTCTCACAGAAATAAATGTTTAAATTATGGAAATTTTACTTTTTATTGCCTTTATAGGACGGCATGGTAGTTTGTGAATAGCATGGGCTCCTTGTCATAGTGTAAGACAAAAGTCATGACAGTTGTGTAAAAGATAGAAAGTATGTTGTATATTGTTGCCTAAGTCATATTTTCACAGTCATACAACTTTCTCATCACATCGGGACAGGCCCAGTCTTTATGCCAAAGGAATGTCAACAACTGTCCATGTCAGTGGAACAGAGGAGGTGGGGTCAACGGAGGGGGAAATGGAGAGGAAGGAGAGGAAAGAGGAAGGAATTATACTTGTATGTAGCGGCTCCTGGACGCCAGCCAAAATAAAGAAATAGGAGAAGAGAAAACAAAATATGGGGGAGACAAAGAACCTTCACTCACCTTTAGGAGGTATTAGTCAAAAGGACCAGAGAGAGAGAGACAGAGAGACAGAGAGACAGCCGGGAACAACAGCTACAGGAGAGGACCGGAAGGGGAGGGGGTGTAGCTGGCACATTCTTCAGCTTCTTTTCCTGACAGCGATTAGAACCTGTCAGAGCCTCTCAACCTGCCACTCCTCTGAGCCCATAGGAGGCCTGTCATTACAAATAGCCCAGATTAAAATACCACACTCCCGGGGCACAGGCCTTGACCTCCACCTCCACATGTCTACCCACACGGTCACCCACCCTGACGAAAGGGAGGGAGAAGAGGAAGAGTGAGGAAGGATGGCATAAGTGAGTGATGTTAAAAGAGAAAAATGGAAAAGTAATGGGACTTTTTGGAAGGAATACATAAGGTGACCTAAAGAAAACATAATATGGGAGATGACAGAATGGAGGAAGGACAAAAAAATGCCAGAAAGAAATATAAAGAGACGGAACAAAATAAATATGCAAGATAAAGAATGACATGAAATTTAGGTTTGAGTTGCACGTTGAAATCTGGGATCAAATCCTGCATTCGTCTCCCACACCGATTGTGTTGTATTTGTTATAGGTAATACATTTTTTTACTGAACACACACTTGTACCGCACTTGAGAGATGTACTGCAATGCAGTTTGATCGGGCTAATGGTAACAAAGCACTGAGAAGCCTTATAGGTTTTCAGCTCAAGCTTTCTGTACCCGTCGACTTGCATTTCTGCACGGAGCATGTCACATGCAAACAGAGAATAATGAGTCCAACGTGTCCCGGATCTATCTGGTGCCAACGTGAATCCTCTGTCCTGACACTGAAAAATGACCTCTCTCAGCAGGAATTGGAGAGGGGGGTGTGGGTGTGTGTGTGTGTGTGTGTGTGTGTGTCACCAGCAACGTGCTGACAGCCCAATAGAGTAGAGAAGGAAGGCATCATTAGGATTACACACGCAAATATACAACTATACCCACAACATCATGCACAAATAGTCATGTTCAGAATACTCGCATACACTCTGTCAGACATGGGAAAATGTGTGCATGCCTGCTTCTACGGAAAAAGGAAAGAAAACATCTCTTGACTGATATTTTCTACCTCAAACAGAGCATGAAGTTGTGGCCGCTGTCATGTCACAGCGGCTAAACACAACCCACCGATGATATGACATCTTAGTTATACATAGCCCTAATGTAGACATAAACACATGACTGAGCGTAACTCACCGGGCATGACATAATATATTACACACATTTTATTAAAATAGATGAGCCTGAAATTACCTGACAGTCTTGCAAGCTAAAAAAAAAATCAATGTCCATATGGTGTCATAAAGAGAAGCACCTGAAGCGGGTTGGAAACCAATTCAAAAACAGTGCGAATACCTTTGGTGGCTCCAATAAAAGAGAGAAATTTGAAATTTAACCCACAGGGACGGATGCCAAATACATCAAATCAGATCTTGGCCGAAAACTGTTCTTTTTTTTTTTGCCTCTAAATAGCAGGGGAAAAATAAAATCTTTGATACACGGACAGTGTGTGAGAAGACTGTCCTGAAAAACAGCATTCGCTCACCAGGGTGAATTTAAATGAGCAAACTTGACGAGTTAAGAGACCAGTTTTTTCTCACGAGAGAGCGTCTCCTGAGAGTAGATGACAACTGAATGATGAGCAATTAGGCCCGTCACTTGTTTAATTGTCCAAACAAGGGCTGAAGGAGACAAACAACAGGAATAAAAGCAAAACTACAAGAGGAATTTTTACATAAATGCTTTAACAAAGTCAGTGATGAGAGAAATGTAGAGCAAGACCAACCACCACAATTAAAGGACTTCTCAATGCTCAACTAAAACCTTTTGACCTGACGAGCAACAGAAATATTCTAATGTCTAAGATGAATGTCTGTGTTTTTATTCTTGCCAGAAACAGTGAGAAACTTGGATTTGTGTGTAAGCTTTTTTTTCGAGCGATAGCTTAGGTTCCTATCCTGTGTGCTCGTCCTGTATGCCTCATTACAGAAAGGAGAGAAAGGGGCGAACAGAGGGAAGATGGGATACAAGGAGGTGACAGAGAAAGACAGAGATCTCCTGTGACATGTTCAGACACAAACAGCTGATAGTTATCCGTGCACCGAGCCCAGGTTATGTTACTGTGAGTTATAGGCTTACAGCAATGATGTCTGGGATGGGGAAAAACAAAATCAGAAGACATTTCATGACAGACAACCTTTACTCTGCTGCAGGGTTGACAAGTGGCCACAGCCGAGGAATGGGTCATTTTGATGACTGACTTTTAGCTATATAGACTTAATTCTGAGGATTTGCCACATATAGCGAATACTCAGTGATGTTTATGACTTGACGAGACAGCTAACGTTTCTAAAATAATTTGTTGGGAGTTGTTTTACTTACTTTGAAATTATTCGAAAAGGACCCAAATAGTGGAGTTTCTACATCCAAAACATAAGTGTGTCTCAGTTTTGCAAGTCAGATTACCTCAAAACAGTAAATTCAATTCTCACCTAGAGGTGGGTACACAACAACACATCCTACACCCTCTTTTCTCCACTCAGGTCGTGCTCCCCCCCCCCCGAAAAAAGTACTGAAAAAGCCCCTGACTTAATTAAAATAACAAACAAAAGCCCCTGACTGCCAGCTGCACAGTATCCACACAGTATATCATACCTAGACTGTACAAGCATATAATGTATAATGTATAGCCCACTCGCCCACCACACGTGAAAAATATGTACATATTCCAAAACAATGAGGCGGTACACAAGTGCAAGCGGATAGAGAGAGCAGGAAGGAGTGTGTGTGTGTGTGTGTGTGTGTGTGTGTGTGTGTGTGTGTGTGTGTGTGTGTGTGTGTGTGTGTGTGTGTGTGTGTGTGTGTGTGTGTGTGTGTGTGCAGACAAACTCCTGATAGTGACCCCGTACCTCATCTCCAGGGCATAAATAAACATGTGTGTGTGAGCGCTCCTGTGGATTATAATCAGAGAGAAAAGGGAATCAAATTTATTCTGCAGCTGTCATTAATATTTCAAGGCTGTTACTGTAGCCCATGTGAAAGAGCATGAATGATTAATTTAGACATCACCTCTGTCACAAGCCCTTACCAGGCCCGGCCCATGATCCACCTTTGAGAATAGTAAACAAAAGGTGGGTTCTCCCTGGTTTGGGCTGTTACTGTCTGGCAAGTGGGAGGGGGGGGCAATGTGCTGTGTTGTGTTGTTGGACAAGTTGGCTGTCTTTGTGGTTTGCCTGTGACATTCAGGTGTTCAGTTGCTAGGTGTGGGGGGACAGATCAACAACTGGAAGCAAAAGTTATTGTAGGATCATGGGTGAGTAAGGACTTTATGTGGTGCATGTGTGTGTCAGGTTGAAGGGGATGGAGGTAGTGGATGCTTCTTTTGCCACTACACCTGCCTCAGCCACTGATCAGAAGACGTTCATCTATGTTTGGGTTCAAATCAAAACAACACCTTAACTTTTTCAACAGCGCAAATTTGGACAAATGGTGCAGAAGTCCAGCCTTTCCAAAAGCACCAATAATGCCCTGGCTAAATGTTTCTGACTGACAACAAAGATGACAGCACAAAAAAACAAACACAACTGTTCAACCTATTAGTCTGCAAAGCATATACATCAATGGCCCAAACACTCTGACAGGCACACGTTTACACCCTCATTCCAAGTCAATGGATGAGCATCTTTAGCTGCTGATGGATGGGGAGGCATCCATGAGGTCCTATCACACTGACATGTGCCCCATACCTGTGTTTTTCATTTGTGTTTGGGCTTTGTGTGACACTTGTCTCACAAGTGGAGATCACATGGAGACAGGATCCATCTATCAGACCGCTGATGCCACTGCCGCCGCCTCCAGGGCCTGAGGGCGTGGTGCATATGTCTGTGTGTTTGTTTGTTTGTTTGTGTGTGTGTCTGTGTCTGTGTGTGTGTGTGTGGGGGTGTGTGTGTGTGTGTGTGTGTGGGTGTGTTGGAGAGAGTAAAAGTAAGTTTGTATAGAGTCTATATTTGTTATATATTTTGTATTTTGAATTTATTAGAAAACTATTGACTCTGTGTGTGTGTTTTAGTGTGTCGTTATAGAGCAGATTCATGAGGTTTACTTATGTTTTAGAATATTAATAGTAAGTGTTAATGCTTGTGTGTTTGTGTGAGTCTGTGTGTGTGCATGCGTGTGTGGCTACCTGCTGAGCAGTAAGCCCACAGGGGCAAAGCGAGGAAGGATGACACTGATGCGATGTGCTGGCATGTGCCCTCGGGTGGTTTTGGTGTGGTTGTCATTTTGTTGTTTCCGTACAGCTCCCCCTTCGTCATACCCCGCATTATTCAAATACCGCGCTTTAAAGTTCCATAAATAAATAATTATTTCACAACTAGATGGATTGATGAACAGTGATGGAGAAGTATTTGTGTTTTTTTTGCCACAGATTTCTCGCTGTTTGGACAAAGTCTTTGACAGGCATTTTGTCTCTTGGGAGATCGAGCTTACCGGAAAAAGAAGTGCTAGGTTAGAAGGATGCTGTCTCGCTGAGCTGTGTACGTGTGCATGTGTGAGTGTGCATGTGTGTGTGTGCATGTGTGTGTGTGTGTGTGTGTAGATCTGTTCTAATTCAAACCATGGCTCTTTTGCTCTTTAAAAATAAATAAGTTCCACACTCTAAAATAGTTATCTGGATAAACTGGCTGAGTCGGTCAATAACTTGAAAGAACCAACCAAGTGTGTCAAGAGGTCAAACTCAACAAGAAAAAAGCTGAACGATACATTATACATAGTACACAATACAATGGAGTATGAAAACACCATGTCTCTGTCTTTCCAACACACACACATACAAAAAACACAGACAGAAAACGGAAATTAACATGACAGAAGATTACGTATGGGATCATACTCCTGAACTTGTTTCTTACACATATACAACACCCCACCCCTTTCTCGAAACAAATCTCCATAGCTTATGGGACCTGAGGAGGTCAATATGAATCTGAAACTTCCTTGTCTTTCCCCAGAAAAAAAAAAAAATGTGTGGGACTTGAAAGCAGCGGCAACTCGCTGACTCTTTTCTCTATAGTTCCTAAAGCCAATGCAGATCAATACACAGCCATACATACCACAACTGGAACAACTCCTGTCAAAGGTTACTCGTTTTTCTCTGTGTTTATCTCTTCATTTTAGCAGGTTGGAGGAGGATGAGGAGACGGAAGAAGAACGAATGAGAGGGAGAGAGAGAGAGAGAGGAGACAGCTGTGGAGCAGCAAGAGGAAAGCAAGAAAGATAAACCCAAAATGATCCTTCTCTATAGTTGCGGAACTCTGTGCTAATGGGTTTTGACACATCGCCAGCAGGCCAAGGAGAGAGGGGGCTGGGGGTGAGTCGATAGCGGTGCACGGCGGTGGCCAGAGGCTAGCAGCAGCGGCTAGGCCGAACCCCTGGTACTAGCATGGGCTGGGGGCCTGACCACCAATCATTAGAAAGTCAATGAGTCCTCTAGCGCTTGAAGCTACGCTAGCCTTCCCAGGGAGCCACACCACCTAGTGAGGGCCCTATTGTGAACAATCATGCACACACACAAACACACACTGTAATGCTATATGTATGGTATATGCTGTATATCCTGCATACATGCCAATCATTGATACAAATGAGTTATCCACACACAACAACGTAAACAGACACATGTTTTTGTGATTCAACGTAAACTTGAATAAGTGAAGAGCACTGACAAAAAACTTTAAACACACACACACACAAGTTTCATGACGTATGCCATGTCAGACAGCAGCAGTCTACAGCCTTTGATGCCTGGTCTCTATTATTAAGTGCGGTCCCTTCTCCTGCCCTACACTGGACACAGCCTCTCCTGAGACGCCACACAAACTGCTTCCAGGTCACAATGTGGCTCGGGCACCTCACCTGGACCACCATGCATTTTTAAATGCCTCAAACTGATCCTGACACGCAGCTTCAGACTAGACTGCCTAATGAGGCAGAGTTTCTCTAATTGGCAAAGACTTCATTGAAAGAAAAGTTACATAAATGTAAAAAAAAGACATTCATATATTGATACCCATACAACTAATCTCAAATGTGTTTATATCTCATGGAACCTACGATTGCATTTCTATATTTGAGTTATTGTCATTATGTGTGTGTAGGTTTACACTTCTTGACATTCTGTGCTTGAGGCACTCATATTCTCTACAAACGCCTACTCAAAGCTAATGACTGGTTAATGATGGTTGAGTACTTTATTTAACTATCTGAGTCATTAGCATTATAATTACTTATTCCACTGTGCCTGTGTGTGTGTTTGTGTGTGTGTGTAGCCACACTCATACCAAATATTTAGACAAATAAACTGAGCTAATACAATGCAAATCTCAACAAAAAAAAAAGAAAATCAATAGCCTTACAGCTTCTTAGCCTCCCTCTGATCAATATGCATGCAATCAAACTTTTGGGCAGCATTACCTCCACCACTATGCCCATCGATTGAGTCCATTGATCACGCCCAAACCTCCTTTTAGGAGCGGAAGGTATGGATATTTAGCACTAGAGACCCCATCTGGACATCTTTGTGAACTTTGACCTTTGTGTTAATCCTCAAACAAAAGATAGAACTTATTGGAACCAATACAATCTGACCTGGAACCATCCCAGGGGGTGATACTGGAGCAGTGGGGTGTCAAAATAGACTATAAAGCTAAGACCAATGCCCCCTACTGGGGCCTGGCTTTAAGATTGGAGGTTTGTGACACATAGGTGAGGCTCAATTTTGGGATTTGGACATAAGGCGATCAGTTTGATATGTAACTTTGGTGTAAGTTTGTCTAGACAGTCAATTGAAACATTGGTTGAACATGACAGATGAGATCAAGAACAAAAGACACGAAGACTGAGCAGGACAGGGAGAAAGAGAGAATGACAGAGGGTCAATGAGGGTGGGGCCGCCAGAACCGGGGTCTAGCGGGGGGATTGGCGTTCACTGAGGCTTCTCACTGATGTGCCGCCAGGCCCTTTGAAGGGATTATTAACACATTTTGATTACTCTGGTCCAGTTGTCACAGAAAATATAACCTCCATCAGGACTATAAAATGGACGGCGCTTTTCTTCTCTTGCCTCCCTAATGTCGTTGCTCCCTTCACTTCCCCGCGGCCCCTCCCATCGCCCTGGGCTGGCCTGCCTCAAAGCAATCCACTAATTACAGTCACAGACATCTTGAAGAATGAACTTACACACTATTAGTAAGATAGAGACAAGACAGCGTATTCAACACACACACACACACACACACACACACTGGTGCCCTGTATTGTGCCTGACGTTTAAGTGCATATACAGTGTGGAAAAACTTTGTTCATCTCAACTGTCTGTATGGATACTCTTTGCATAACATTAATATGGGATATGGACAATAATTGAATGATGACCTCTAAGTTTAACATAAAAGTACCAATATCATCACATCAATTTAAAAAGTTTGGATCCAGGTTTCAACCTCTACACCTGTAAGAGCCCAAAGAGACCAATGGCTCAATTACTGTAAAGCTGCAGTGTGAAAGGGCGACTTTGTATTGACCCCACTAAATCTGAGACATCCACCATGTCCCATTAACTGCCAGGTTTCCAATGCCACTTGTTACAATGGCGGGCCACATTCTGCTACGCCTGCTGGGACCAGTTTGGATCAATTAGGTGTTGGTGCTGAACACTAAAGACACCAAGCCACTTTGTAATACTGTACATTGCAGCCTTTTACCTCGTGGGTCAACAGGTGATCTGGCCTTTCTCCAAAAAGCATGGTGGTCATAATAAAGGCTTGACAAGAATCCACTGTAAATATACTTTATTGCCAATTCGCCTTGTGATTTAGAATCTAGCGTATCTTATTACTACCACTGATAAATGGTCAAAATACACACACTCCAATGTTATAATAACTGTGAAAAACTATTAGTGTTCAATAAATAGTGTACCTCTGTTATTAGCAGACATGGCACTTTGTAAGAAATATGTCCAATTACAGAAATTATATATTTACTTATTCTGCATTTGTATGGACTGAAAGAGATTGGGATGAGAGTTGAAACCTGATGACTAAGGTGAAAATTTGAATCCCTTGGTGGGAGCTTTATGACTCTTCACACAGATAAACTATACATAAAAGGGATGACAAAAAAAAAGCAAACTGGCTAGATGGCAAAAAATTAAAAGCTACTAAATATGTCAGTTTCAACTACATTGAGCAAGCAATGCAGTTTTTGCAAAACATTTTTCTGAGATTGGGAAATGTTAACTGTATTCTAGGACTGAGTACAGCCTATATTTAAAGATTGAGGGTCGTATTATTTAAATGCTTAACCCCAAGAGCCAAAAAAAAACTATGAATGTATTTAAGTGTTACAGCCCAATATCACTTATACTTCTGTACCATTGAATTGCATTGGTGTCCAAAACTTTTAAAGTGACTGCAAGAAACTTTCAACTGGTTATAATAAAGTCTCAATTTAATACTGATGTCTATATGACCTATATAAGCAAACAATGCCATCAGTTAGAATATTGACTACTTCTGTATAGATCTTAATGCTTGTCAGTGGGTCTGATTCACCGCAATATAAGATTAAACAAATTTACTGCATGTAGGTTTACCGAAAAAGTCCTTCAGGTCAGACTCCAGCGGGAACTCCGGCAGCTACCAGACAGACCCAGATCCAGCTTTACTGCCGCCATTGACCTACAGTCGCAGCTCCGGCGGGAGGTAGGGAGCTGCGCGCCTGAAAGAACCTGAACCAGGACAAACCAGGACAGACTAACAGACCCTGCTGCAGAGAAATTATAATTTTTCGTCAGGGACTCTGGTGCTTTGGAACACGATTGCTTTTGTCCACAGGAACCACGAAAATCAACACCAAATGAAAGTTTCTAGGAGTGGCTTTAAATACATGAGAGAAACATTTTGTTGCATTAGATTCAGACTGAATTATCGTGATCAATATAGAATAAGTGTTGTTTTTCAATCTATAATATACTGTGTTTGTAATAAAATCCTCCCAATGAAGAAGAATATTCCACAAAGTAATATACCACTTAGATGGAACAATCAAGCCAATAACTGTCGTAGATGAATTTCACCATCAAGAAATTAAGTATTTTTTTGATTGAAGTACAAATATTTATCGGTTTCCGGCAAAATTATCTGAAAGAAATCCAAACTGACCAGATAAATATGAATGAGTTGATTTTACCTTCAAAAATAAAGCAGCCAACTCAGTGTCTTGTTAGTGTTTGCGCTTTTGACTTCTGAGATGCACACGCCTACCCAGCTTCACACCCTGTCACTTCAAGACTAAATGAAAAAGATGCTAACAGACAAGCAAACACACATTTCCTCCCTGAATAAAGCCTCTTTTCCAGGAACTGAGTGGGAGATTCGTCGGGGAAAAAACATCGACAACAAAGGGAAACAAACTCAACAGTGACTCAAAAAGAAAAGAGAGAATCAAGTAAACGGAAGAGTGGTTTTCACTACGAACCTTAGCATCATTTACTGTGATAAGCACGGCTAATACATAAGAGAGAATGCTTCTCTTTGTAGACCATTAACTACATATCCTGTTTGTGAAATGTATATTCATAAACAGACTGAGGATTGAGCAAAGGGCCCATTTCCAAACATGCACATGATCTGTGGAAAGGGCCAACATAATCAACATCAAAGCGTCCAGAGTGGCAGAGGTAAAAGTAGGCCAGGCCATGGCCTGGGAGAGAAGAGGAGAGGATACAGAGGGTAGTGAAAGAAAGAGAGAGTGAAGGCAATATGGATGGAGGGAGCGATAGAGAGAGAGAGAGGTTGGTCCCAGGCTGGGAGGAGCTCAGGTGTGAGTTGTGAGGAGGCACCTTCTGTTCGTGGCTCTGAGTCCTCGTTGCCCAGACAGACATTGGCTCCTCTTGTTTGGCCCAAATAAATCCAGGTGGCTCAAGACGCATGCCCTTGTCACTCAACACCACTTCACCCCCCCAAAAAACACACAAACACACACACACGATAACATGTACACACTCAGAGACCATCATGCACTTGTAGTTCACTGAAATGTGATCATTTTTAAAAGGTCTTTGTGAGCACGGCTGTTTCACTGGAGATTTAAAGGCCATCAGAGAATTTGAGATGAATCAAGTAAACTTTCATTGAATCAAAAATATACATTAAAGGTGCTATACACGGGATTGGGACTATTTTATTGCCTCTCAACGGCTCTCAACATAGCGACGATCAAGCCGACGGCTCGCAGCTAACGGTTCTAACAGCGCTAACAGTGAAAAATACATTTCGGTCCGGATGGCGTTATCAGCTGCATCCCTCCTCTGAGAGCCGCCACCATCAACAGCAGTGGCCGTGAGCGAACCGGTAGGAGGCGCTCACATGGACGAACATGCACTATATCTTGCTATATTAATGCTATGGAATCAAATTTAGCACTTTTAACTCTATAAACCCATTTATTTCTGTTTAGGTCCCTTACAAATGGCAGATTTTCAACTTACATTATTTTTTGACTGTTATTTATTTATTTTTACATTATAAACCAGTTTAATGCACTTTTTTTTGTATAGTGCACTTCAGTGATGTGGTTGCTCTCATTTTTTTTTATAGAACAGATGCAACATGCAATCTTAAGGTGTTGCAGAGGCAGGACAAGTATCAAAGACCAGAACAAACAATACATAATGTACGTGGCTCTCATCAACAAGAACCCAAACAAAAATGCCTACATTTACACTAGAGCCCGGCCCACCAAAGGTCCATGTAGACATTGAACACATTGAAATGTAAGACTTACTTGTATAGGGACTACCTTACCAACAGTTTTACATCAGGGGGCTCTTTGATTTCTGTTCTGCTGTTGACACTTATGATCACTTTGCAAAAACAGACTTGGAGCAGATGGATTGTGCTACCGTGCTGCTACTCTGCTCCTGTTTAGTGACCTGAGTAAGCTGTGGCCACACATGTCCATCCTGATGACTATGAGTTTCCTAAAGGGCCATACTGCAGCTGACATACAGAGGCAGAGGAAGCACATGCTATGATGGACATTCAAGCACAAGCAATACAGTGCAGATTGTGTGAAATATGATAAAAAGATAATGAATGCAACAGAAATGACCTGCATTCCTCTGAAGATCTTCTTGACGGATCCACCAAAAATTCTCCGCTAAGAAAGACGCTCAAACCATTCAAATCAGTAACATCAAAGATGGAGCTCACATATCGAGACTTGTTAAGTTAACTGTAGTCATATCGCAAAGGTAGGGTGCCGGAGCCGTTGCTGTCACTTGACGACGCTTGCGTCTAAATTGGGAGTGAAGGCCTCCCCAGGAGAGATGGGTGAACCTGTCACAGAAGACTGAGGGAGCAGATATGTTTAAAAAAAAAAAAAAAAAAAAATGCCACAGCCACACACACACGTACACACAAACACTAAACCAACACAGTATCTCCATATGCTCAAGATCTTAATCATCATCACCATCATCTGTTCTGTCCTTTTAGTGTGTGTGTGTGTGTGTGTGTGTGTGTGTGTGTGTGTGTGTGTGTGTGTGTGTGTGTGTGTGTGTGTGTGTGTGTGTGTGTGTGTGTGTGTGTGCGTGTGTGTGTGTGTGTGTGTGTGTGTGTGTGGTTCACATAAAAGAAGGACAGCTGGAATACAATTATTCCAAGACACCCTCACACACACACATACACACACACACACACACACACACACACAACACAAACACACACATTTCCCTTTTCTCTGAATTTGCATGAATTCCATACATCTGGCCTTTAAGAGGCAATAACAATTATTCATTGAGCTGGTTGTTACAGCCCAAATGTAACCGGCCACTAGTCTAAACAGCTCATTATAATAGCACAATAGCTCACTTCAAGCACACAGGGAAATTGGCATGCAACTCTATCATTGCAATATCGTATGTCCATTCTGGATAATATAATGAATCCTGAGGTTCTCTATATTTCTTTTTGATTCTCTGGCTCTGTTTTTTTTTTTTGCACTGCCTCCTTTGTCTGGTCCATATTGTCTGAAATTAAGGTTTTGCATTTTTCAAGTAAGATTCATTCGGGCTGAGGTAAATTTGTGAATAACATTTGAACAATGCGTTGTTGGCAAATGATTTTGCATGTATATTTCTCTTAAAAGACAACTTCTTTTTTCTTATAGTAATGAAGAAATTGTATGACTGATATGAGCGCAAAGAGTGGACTATATCGTACTTGTATTTTAATGTTACCTTAAATAACTCTATCTTTAAATAATTCTCTCTGTAGCATCAAAATAATAGCTAAAATGTTGGAAACAAAAATGAAAGTTTCTGCTTTCTGAAATTATGGGTTTCTTTTTCCTGTTTATTTTCTTCTTCTGTTTCCATGCAGTTGAAAGTTGAAAAAGGAAATTATAGGCTGAAAACATCCAACAAATTACTGTAAGATGTTTGTAAAAAATACCACAAAATTCTAAGGATAGAAAAAACACAACAAAATAACATTTCTACTATCAGGTGGCCTTCACCAAATATTAAACACGTCGACATCAATGTGTCGACTCTGTTCTGTGTGTAGACTCATAACTACGCACATATTCACATCAAACCTGAGATGGGCCAGACCAAGGAAAGTGTCCCTTAGGCCATCTTAGCCAGTCCTTCACAACTGAGCTTTAAAAGATGGGCGACGGTACAGTACGCTGCAGTTGGCCTTGATTGATGATTGAGTAACCCAAGATCATAGATATGCTCAGGGAGGACTTGCCGGTGCAGAGCTGTGCATACATCAGCCCTTCAGGTCTACCACTACACTACATACATCATGCGGTGAGACTGACTGATGTGAGCACAGGGACTATGTAGACCACTTAAGGGAAGCTTTCTACATGGCAGTAAACAGTCAAAGTTGACTAAAAATGATTACAGCACAGGAAAGAGATGACTTTGTTGTTATGAATCACATTTTTATCGGAGCCTGAAACAACTGAGGTGCAAAGCACGTGCAACATCCACGTACTACTAGGAGACATACACTCCCAGACACACACACACACACACAAAAGCACACATATTAACTTGTGCTGATATCCTTGACAGGCACAACTACAAAAGCATAACTCGGTGGTAAATAAATAAGTTCATGCCGTCTGCGTGCATTTTTCTTTTTAGGAACTCTTGGGCTCACGTAGACCCGTCCAAAGGATTGTGTGCGTGCATCCGTGCATGCACAGAGGCAGCCTTTCAGCACATTCTAACCGAGTGAGAACAAGCGGCTCCTCCCTCCTAAAGCAGCTCAAGGGCGCGGCCTATCTACCGAACGAGAGAATGCATGAGTGGAGCTGTGCTTCGTTTCAACCAGACGGCCAGCCTCCATCCACTCCCAGCATTTG
This sequence comes from Anoplopoma fimbria, assembly GCF_027596085.1. Taxonomy (NCBI): domain Eukaryota; kingdom Metazoa; phylum Chordata; class Actinopteri; order Perciformes; family Anoplopomatidae; genus Anoplopoma; species Anoplopoma fimbria. The sequence goes on from NC_072453.1 coordinate 13,785,788, forward strand.
TTCATTTATGTGGAAGTCAAACTGTTTGTGCTGTCAAGGTTATGTTATTTAACAGGGGGAACGGGGAAAGGATGGAGACAAGCTCCATGCAATTTAAAATTCTGATGAGAGCTCCCCCAACTGTGTCTCCATAAGAAGTGAGCAGATCTGAAATGAGACCAATTAACTTCAAGCCAGCCGAGGATATTTCTTTAAGACCTACACATTTTATTCCCTTGAAATCTCTGCCACTCAAACACAACGCGATAAACACAGCAGTTATTTCACCCTGGTCTAACAACAGAGAATCCAAATTTAAATATTGGTCATTTTGGTCCAAAAAAGTGACAGTCCTGTATGTGCACACAAGTCACACATGAATTAAAAGGACAATGTCAGCATGTTGTTTGTGGCTAGCTTTGCTTTAAAAAAAACAAAAAAACTGAGATGCAGAGTCTTCTGTCCCAAAAGCAACCCCACACACATGCACGCACACAAACCACGCTTGAGCAGCACACAGAGCACTCCTAAGGTTACCCCCCAGGACAAAAGCTTTACCATCCCACTGACTGGCAGATGGGGCAACCAGCTGACATCTCGGCCCGGCTCCGTTTCATGTTCCCTGGGTGTCTTAAACGGGCGGGCACCCTGTCTGATGGGCACAGGACGGCCAAGGAGGAAGCTCCTTTGACAGGGGAGGGAGGGGAGGGAGGGAGGGGGGTGCTCCTTGGGGCTACCATTGAGGAAAAGAGGAGCAAGGACAGACGGAGACGGCTAATGTGCTTCAGTGTGTTTGTACAGTATAATTGTGTGTCTTGCAGGGTGGGAGGCCCGGGAAACGTCGACAGAAGTTGCAGATTAATAAAGAGCTAATGACTGCATTTAGCCCTATATGGTTTTCTAACGCAGGATCAAATATTTTCCTCAAGGCTAAAGCCAACACTTACTGCTGCAGGGATCATGAGCAGTAGTACTTTCTTTTTAAAATTTAAACCAAGTAATTTAAATTTAAGAGCACATCCCCTGCTTTTTGTGACACAAAAGGTGCCACATAGCAGTTTGCAGACATGAGGCCACGGGGTCTCTATCCATGCGACTGAAAAACATCTGTGTAACGATACGAGAACTGACACACAGTGCATTCACTAAAAAGACTCTGACAACAAAGCAACAACTACACCATCTTAAGCTAAAAAGGAGTCATTGTTGTTGCTGGGTTGTTCCCTTACAGACCTTTGGATGCGGTCCCCAGCTGGGAAAGTTATATTCAATATAATCAACTAATAACTGGTTTAAAAAATTTAAAGAAGCAACAAAATGCTCTCAATTACACCATTTATCGTATCACCTAAAACATATTGGCACTCATATCAAAACAAATTAACAGATGTGATGTGACTATTGTTACTGCTATCATTTAGTACAATAATCAACCATATGTCCCAAGTTGAAAAACTTTTATCTACAATTTAACAAACACAATACATCAGAATCAAGTAATAAGTATTAAATAGTTTTCCAGGAAGCTTTCATTATAATTTTTTCATTATCACTTCTTATTTATAACTCTCTAGACTGCATTTCAAATACTGGTGTGAGAGTGATGGGAATATGAGGAACACTTTTCCTAAGAACATGTACTGTGTTAACACTGGCATAGCAATTAATATTGTTTTAGTGTACCATAAGATAATAACTGCAAATATAGAAGTCATTGAATACTTTTTGAGGGGAGAAAAAAATACCATGAAAACAAATACAAAAAATACATACAGAGCTTCACAAACTGTGCACTAAATTTGGTGGGACTGTGTAAACTTAAAGTTATATTTTCAGTTAAAAGTGACAACCGAGTATTTCATTATTAAATAACAATAACATTGTGAACCTATCGTGAGGACAATGGAGATCTTAAGTTTTGGTGAGCACAGTATTTTAAAAAAAGATTTCTTATAATGTTTTACTGATTTCCATGTATTTAGTATTTTTATTTTACTGCTAAAATAAGACACAGCCTAACTTTATGTAGCTATCTTACATTAAAATGGCATCAGCAGTCAGCTGGGTAGCAAGCTACTATTAATACTTTTAAACTGTCTGCTTACTATTAATAAATCTGACACATAATTTCAACTGCACTTGGAATGTTTTTACATTTACATATATATATATATATATATATATATATATATATATGAAATGTTTGAAAACTAGAGTTCATTCTTTTGCCATTAGGATCAGTGGGAGGTAGGTATTCCTAATCTCAAAAAGTTTGTATTGGTTTACAGTAATGGATTAATTACATATAAATTACTAACAATAATCTGTGATATGTTTTTCCTTCAACACAATTTTTATTTTATTTTAAAATAATTGAATTGCATAAAGTTAAATACAATAATAGTTATAGGAACCTTTTAAAACATAAGGATACAATTATTACTACTGACACCATGACACAACACAGGTACATGGCAAAAAATGTGAGTTATTCAATTAACATTTTAAATAACTATGAGCAAAGCAAAAGGGAAATGTTGAACAGTAATAACACTGCTTTCCCCTTAACAATTTTCTTCTTTAACACTCTTTTGAATCTGCATTAATATATTTCCTGTTTTTGTGTGCCAGCCTGACAGACGACTCACTGTGAAGACTCTGTTAATGGTAGTTTGACTGTCATTATTCAACTGCTTTGTAGTAGCTTGCCTCTTACCTCTTTTCAAATAAAGATGGTTGTCACTTTACAACATTGGAAATGAAAACACATGTAAGGGAGGTTACTGGTCAAATAAAAGCCGGGGGGATTTATTTTTTGTAAACTAGGAATAAATGTAAAAACATTTTATCTGGCTGTTGTGAATTTAGTCATCTCCTTCCCAACATCTCTATCACTTGTCCCCTATAAAGAAGCCTCTCCACACTCACTCTGATAAATGTCTCCTCGGTTTTTTTTTTTTACTCCTTTTAGGGTTTTAAATAACATCAATCCTCTTGTCATCCGGTGCGTCATTCTCATCACCGAATTAATATTTCTGATATACGTCCTCGGGTGACAAGGTGGCACAATTCTCCCTCACTGCCACTCCTTTTACTTTTTTTCACAATTTCTTTTTTTTTTGGTTCTCCCTTTCCGTTTTTTTAATATTTCAGCGCCTTAGATGTAGCGGCTCTTTAAAGCGCCCACGGGGGCTCCAAGTCTTTGCTTTTGTCTCCCATTTCCTTCTGAAACAGTTTTTCTTTAACCCTATGCGGCTCTTCACAGTTGTTGTCTTAGCTCTCTCCTCTCTGTCGCACTTTTCTTTCCCCCTCCCCTCCCTCAGCTTTCTCTGTGTCAGACAGAGGTCAATGCTGCATTTTTATTTCTTCTGCATGCAAGGAGGCAGGGGGTCTCTTTTTAGTTATTGTAAGCTAAAAATAGAAGGAAAAAAACTGATTTACGGTTGGGACGAAGGTGTCTTTTAAGATATAGTGGCATACCACTATCTATCAATTGGAGGGTGTTTTTTTTAATCTTGAGGTAAGGATTAGATCATATCAATAAATAATCTGGATGAGGTCTGATAGAGACTATAGTACAATTGACTAACCGTGACAAAATTACTTAATTCTTGAGTTTATTACTAACTGACACTGTGCATCATTCAAAGCTGAGTGTAATGAAACACAATAATTCTGCATTTATCATACTTTGGGACATTCTTCCTGGTCTGCTATTGAGAAATGTTGATCAAGTTGTTATAAAAATACATTTTATTTAATGCAACCTTTTCACTGCATACCAACAGGACCCATCTTAAATATTTAAATGTTTGATTTACATCTGTTCTTGCTTGACTAAAAATCAATCTCACAAAGTTTAGATTTTATTTAACAAAATAATCATAATTTTAAAATAGAAAAACAAACATTTCTCAGAGCAATGTTGCCTCATGTTTTACTGAGCCTGAAAGCTCCAATGAGCTCTCTAGTCAGATCATTACTTCCAAGAGTCTCATTATGTTGAGAGCCTTGTTGAAGCTAATAACTGACTAAAGGTCTAATTATTAGATTTTCTCATAATTTTATTAATGCTAGCTAAGGCTTTGTGCACACCCAACAGGGAGACACGAGGAGGCTAGTAGTTGCTGTGGTAGTTGGTGGTTTATTCACTCTTTTTATAGGCATCTATCTTTGGAGGATGGGGTATAGTTCATTAAATACTACACAAACATGTCACTTCTTCGTAGCGCCACTTATCTTAAGCTAATATTTGGATATTTGTGACAAAACCTGTCGAAACAGAGGGAAATATAGACTTGCCCACTCAAACACAGGGAAACAGGAGCGCACACACACAAACGCACACTCGAGTCTGTTGGTTCCGCTCTTCCATTGAGGGTACGTATGCTAGCTGGCCATTGTGCGCGTTAGGCCTTTTGTCTGTGCTGCCTGAAACCGCCGATTGCACCTTAGCTACCGCAGTTCAAGCGTAAACAGTGTTTTCATGCCCTACGATATACACTGTTGCCAGTGGACCCCTAAATCCCTGGAACAGCTGAGTCCTAGGGTGTCAAAGATAATGGCGATTTATTGCAGCACGAGGCTTTCTCATTGCCCCTCCCGCCCCCCATTCCAATCGCCACCCCCCCACCCCCCACCCCTCCCCCTTCCTCAAACAGATTAAAATTAAGCCTTAAACATGTGAGGATGGAATTAACACATTTAGCGAGTCTCCTCTTCCCACATCCCATTTTCGCTCCAGAGCGGCTGATCCCCGCTGCCGAACGCGGGTGCAATTTTAATGACTCGCAACGTTTTTGAAGTCCACATGAAAAAAGCGTCGCTCGCCGTTTGTGGCGGCGCTAGATATGGCTGGGCCACGGCCGGCCATGATTGGGGGGACACACGCCGCCGACTCGGACTCCAGGCTCTTCGATAGGATCGGTGTCATTTTCCTCTCCACGATAAGACGCCTTGCTGACAAGGTCCGATTAGGAGAGAAAAAATCATTATTGCTATGCCTTTCATCCACCGGGGGTTTACCGATAAACAGCTCACCCGCGGCTAGATTTTCTGAGAGCGAGATGTTATGCGTTGAAGCATATACATTTAGGAAATACGGTTTCAAGCTAAATTTTGGCAGCACGTTTAATAATTATTATCTTTTTAAATAGCTATAGAAAAACATACTTTTCCTTTAAAATGTTTTTTTTTACAAAAGGCCTCTTTTCTCCTCAGCTGAAAACTCAAGCTGTGAAATATTTAAATCCTAGCGCTCAGCTCCTTTAATCAAACAATTATCAAATAACTTTATATTCTTTTTGAGCACAATACAACATGCGGATTGTATCAGCCAACAAAAAAAAGTTTTTTATTATGCTATACCTAAAGGAAATTCACTTTAGCAAACTGACCCTTTAAATATTCACACTACATTGTAGAACACAGAGAATAGAGTTAAAATAGAAGAGAGAAAATATTCAGCTCCATTTTTATAATTAAAAAGATTTACATTGCATATATACAGCATATCATTGTAGAAATGATTTATGTAGTGAGTAAAAAAAAAAATGTAATCCCAAAGTATCAAATTGTGGTGTATTAGTAGGTCAAACAAAACTTTAATAATTGAACAATAAAAAGTATGGGCATTAATATAAAAAAATTCATTTGTAGGATTTGAATTTGTATAAATGTTTTATTAACATGATTATATAACAGAAATATATATATAGTCAAGGATTAACTCAATATTGTAAACATTAAAGAATTAAATAAAATTTGTCAAAAGCTAATAGCTCCTGCTTAAAATATGACTTGCGCTCTGTAAATGTAACTGATTATGTCATCCGCTAAGTGTTTGCTTATAGATTTAAGGAGAGAGCACCACTTTGGTGGCCCAGCACCAAAAGAAGCATCGAGTCTGATCTTTAGAGGGAAGAGGGAGAAATAAAGTGAGTGGGAGAGAAACAGAGAACGAGACGAAGATGGAGGGGGAGAGATAGAGAGTCGGGACAAACGTGCGCTGTGTTACTGGGCCACTCCAGCGCCCGTGGACTCTCAGCAAGACTCAAAGCCACACTCTGCTTCAAAAGGGAGCCATGAAGATTTTTTTTTTTTTTTTTTTTTTTTATGTTTACAAAAACATATTTATTTATTTCTCGTCACTCTGTCATTTATCTATTTTTTTTCTCGCTGTCCCAGCACCCCTTGCTCTGCCACTGGAATCATGTTCGATGACGCCGACATGCTCGCCCTCCCCTCTTCCCCCCCCTCTCTCTTTTAATACCACTGCAGCTGAAAATCAAACTGCTCTAAAACAAATTGATGTACTCTTTAATATAGTCGTCACAACATCACAGGGTCCCCACGCGTCTGCCTTGGTGACAACTGCAGGGCTGCTTAGCTTAGCCCAGTGATGGCTCCCACTTTGTTGGTCGCTTCAATGATTTATCACAAAAAAAAAAGAGAGAGGGAGATTGTGAGAGTGGGAAGAGAGAGAAAAGGGGAGAGAGATGGAAAGAAAAGACCCCTAGATCGTGATTGAGTCACTGGCACCTTTGATTGACGAGGTCTAATCAGCTTATCTCCATCCTAATAAAGTTGATAGCCTGCGGTGCTGCTCTCTACCTGGCATGGCGTGAACTTTGGGCTAGGCTGGGGCCCCTGGGGGCCAAGCCCTGGCCCTCTCTGCTTATCTAAACGGGACTGAAATCAATCCCTAATGAGCTGTTTTCATTTTGCTGGATTGATTACAGGCCCCTAAACACCAAGAACACTCGCCTAAGAAGTGTTCTCAGCCTCTCGCTGGTCACCTTTAAAATGCAGAGTAGCAATGCTTTTGTCTGCGTCTGTCTTTGTTTCAGGAGCTCATTCTGCTGGCATTGCTAAGTTATTTGTGTCAACTGAGCAAGTATAAAGGGGGTTGAATTTTCAAAGTAAATTCTATTCACATTTGCTGGCTTAGTTATTGAGTGGATTTTTTCTTTTTTTAAAATTGCCTCGGAGAAGCATTCATTCATTAATTCATAATAATTGTAAAAATTAAAAGCCTTTACATTTCATGTTAAAATTTAGAATTGTATTAAACATGCATTAGTCATGTCTCCGCAAGCAAACTACAGAAGCTTCAAGCGCAAATAAACAATTCCTGCTACAACCCATAATTCAAGTTTAAGGTTTACCTTTAAGTTTACAATTACTATAAATGTCCGAAAATTACTGCACACTTATAGCACCATCAAACAAGGCAAATGTCTTCTAAAGCAATTTGATTATAAGAGCGATGCCGGTAAACAAAGCAGTGGGTTAATTAGCATAACTGGAAAATTCAGCTGGAGTTTTTTGATGGAGCATTTTTTTTAGCCAAGTCTTGTATGAACTGTCGATCAGTATGTCACTCTCTTCCCTTCAATGAATAATAATCAAAAAGGTGGAGCAGCTAATCATTGCAACTTAGATGCCTTATCTGACATGCTATCTATTTCTAAACAAGCAATCATAAATCATTCAAAGATCTTTTCAACTGAGGAGGGAAGGACTAAAAAATCTGGCATGTCTTTGATTTAACATCAGTCAAGCCTCCACATTTGGGCATTTCAAATGCCCCTGACTCAAATGTCTTTAAATTGGCTAACTGCATGCCCTCCCTCTTTATTTAGGGCCCTCTTTAACTGGGCTAGCCCCCATGTCTGCTTGTTGCTATGCCTGGGCTTTTAAGTCAGTGCTCTTCACTAATGAAGTTCTATACTTTATTTATGAGACAAACAGAGGACCCTGGTTCTTGAGGGTGCGTGTGGTAGATAGCTCCGCTTGTCCAAAGAGTCTCCTCTATATCCCTCTGAGGGCTCTCACTGCTTTTGGCAGGCCTTTGTTTTTCGCTAAATACACTGGAGACATTGAGAATGGTATAAAAAAAATTGCTGAAATCTGATAAAATGGTTCTGTGTGAAGATTTATCTTTTCTCAGAACTAAGAGTACTCTTTTTTCCGTTAAATGTGACCTAGAAGCATCCTGGCTTTTTTTGTTCCTGGTCATTAAGAGATATATTGTCGACGCTAAAGAGAAAAAGGGGCAAAGCTGAGTTTCTATGCCGTTTCTTTGTTCAGGATCTATCTGTTTTTGAAGTAGAATGTCTTTTAGTTCAACTTCCCCCATTGGTCAATTACAGTTACTCAGGGCTGCTATGTCATTGTGGATGGAGAATGCAACTTTGAATTACCAGAAAATAACGATGCTAAACTGCTCTCTGTAAAAAGTACATCTTAGATGTCTGGGAAGATTTGAGGTTTGCGGCAAGAAAAGAATGTGCAATATGACTAGAGAGTGTCTGATTGGAGAATGCTCTAATTATTTGTGTTAAACGTCCATGGATGCCATACATCTGCGTTTTAAAACTCAAAGCATATTCCTTAACAATTGCAAATGCCATTTTCATAATGTGCATGAATACAGCATGGTGCACTTCTTCAGTTGTTTATATCATTATTTTGTATTTCTTGATGTGTAAGAGAAGGAACTACAATAAATAGAGCTTTTATTGGACTTCATAAATAAACAGTTTAGCGTTTGCCAAAAAGACAAATCCCAGCCCTTAGTATACTGTGTCTCAATACTCTAAGATCTATGGCAGGACTCTGATCTAAATAGTGCAGTATTTCATAAAGATGTCTGGGAAATGTTGTATTTTGCCATTATGGGACCACAAGAGTAAATATATAGTTGGAGATGGGTGGACAACACTAAATTAAAGACCAAGCGGAGACTCAGATCTCATAAACCAGAGGATAAACATGGTTACCTGATGTTTGTTCCCAAGATCTTAGCTGAATTTGAGAGCTTGGCATTTATAGTAATTAGCTTGGGGGAGGAGTGCATATTCCCTGTGCATCTATGCTTTTTTGTGCAGATGGGTTATTCCCTGTTTGACCCGGAGACATTGCCATTTCAGGTTGTGCATCTGAGCGGAGGGTTGGTATCGACAGCAGAGTAAAGGAAGGGGTCATGGATTAAAGACGTGGGGCGAAGCTTCCCCACCAAACCTCAAAACACACCCCCAGCTGCTGTGGACCAAGCCAAGTGTGTGGGACCGAGGCAGGATAAACGAGCATTGTTCTTAGCTAGCCGCTCACACAGTGGATGAGAGGGCCACCGGTGATACAGGGTCAAAGGGCATGTGGCCGACTACGGAAGGAGAAACCTCCGGGCCCGGGAGGTACGGAGCACTGTTAAGCCATGGCCCACTTCTTTAACACCAACCAAGCTGTGAGGGAAAAAAAACATCAAAAAACGAGCCGCTCTAGTGGAAGATACAGCTGGGTAGAATTAAAAAAATCTGTCGGCTGTCGCAGAATTTGACACAGTCAAGACGCTCAGATAACGGCAGGATCATCCGAGGCATTTGAATCGACACTTTTAAGCAGAGAATGCAGATCGTGTTTATGAATGTGTGAATGCAAGTTATAGAGAACATCAAAAGCTGGTGGTCTGCGTGCGAACCTTCCTTGACTTGAATTATTAAATCTGTCGATGTCGCACACGCCAGCCACCCCGCGATTATAGTGTAAATTGACAAACTTTTTCAAAACTACAACGGAAGCCACAGAAAGCTGGTTGATACTTCAAGAATGAGCTTTGATACATCTCTGAGGAATACACTGTGCCTCAATAATGTGGTGACTGTCAGGAAGGAAGACAGGAAGAAGAAAAAAATATGCTAACTGGTTAAATCTATTTAAGAACCCAATGAGCTTTTTTCCTATTTTAAGATAAAAACCATCCTTGATAATGAGGAAAAAAGGAGTTTCTGTGTGTGTTTATTTAGAATGTGATATTAGGTTTTCTGTCTTCTTTCTGCACTCCTGAATTAAGAACTTCAGGAAGGAACGCTGACGTTGTTTATTTTCATAGACCCCCTGTCTGTTAGTGAAAAAAAAAAACAAAAAAAAAAACACACACATCCACAACACACACAGATACACACAGCAGTAGCGATGCACGAATTTTCTTCGGGAGCAGAGCAAGAAAAAGCGGCGCTCGATCTGTTTTCCTGTACTTCTCTCTCTCCCTCCCTGGCTCGCCTTTGATGTTCTCCCGAAAATGTCATCAGGCGTCAAGGAAAGAGGTTTTTTTTCTCCGACCCCCCCACCCCCCCCCCCACCCCCAAATCCACCCACATCGCATATAAGCAAGACAATTTGCTGTCGCTCACTCATCCCCATCACTATCTTGACTCCCCCTCCCAACATCCCCCCCCTTACTCCTTCCTAACCCAATCCCAAAACAGACTACGTACCAGTTTCCACTGCTATCTGGTAGCCGGCCTCCAGTCTCCGTGATGACCTTTCCAGCTTCTCTGTGTTGTCCAACAGATGCGCTCTCTGCAACAAATAGAGAGAAGAAAAAAAAATGAAGCCAGAGAAACAAACACACACACAAAAAAAAAAAAATTGATTGAGAGGGCTGGGACCCATTTCAAAGAAACACATCAACACTGTCACCTAAACAGAGAGACCACATTCACAGCAACATCATAATAGAGCCAGGTTGGCAATAACCTTCATGGATGACAATGTGTTATATGCTGATGGAATATCAAGCATATGCATGTTGGGGCTGACAATGTAAGAGGTGCTGCTGCCTCATCTTGGACATAAAAACAAGAACGACTTTGAGGTTTGTTGCCTACTGGTATTGTTTAACAGCACAGCCTTCAGTTGTAAACAGAGGAAAGTTACAACGGGGAGGTGGAGCGAATTAAGATGCAATACAATTAAATTTGAAGCTTTCCAGGTAAAGGAAAGCCCTGTCCAGGTGAGGGTTTCCAACTGAAGGAGAAATTGAAGACATAAATCTACATTTACCTCCTCAATTGTAGTTAGTAATGCAACATATAAAGTGTACGATTTCTTGAATAATAACAAAGACGATAACAATCCATCATTGTCATAAATGTAAATAAATGAACATCATTATAGATGTGAAATGTAATAATTATCCTAAAAGCATCAAATGTCTTCTTATCCTCTTGTTTATCCACATCAGTGGACCAAAACAGTAATTCATGATGTATGAGTTACTGCATCCCCCCTCGCTTTACTCACAGCTATCAACAATTGACAAGCCTGCCCATTGAAAGCATGGAGCTCAGAGAGCATATCAAGAAAAAATGTGTTTCATAAATAATTAAATACATTTTTCAAAGTGGATGTTTGTGAGTATCAAGGTGTTAGCTAGGGCTCTAATATCATGTGTAAACATATCAATTGATAGCAGTTCCTTAGATACCGGAGAACCAGTGGTTTGGTTTCTACTCTATAGCTAAACAATTCGTGTCTGACATGCAAGGCAAGAAAATATCTGATCCGGTGACTGATGGCCTTGAGTTCAGTAAGCATTCTGAAGCGCACAAATCTACCTTTATGTTTATATTTCATTTTGTTCACATATATCCAATTACTGCACTATGTACCAACAGATATACCAATAAATAAACATGCAGTTCTATAGAAAAGGAAATAGGAAAATAATTTATATCGGGTTAAAAATGAATAAGGAAGAACAATGCTACATTTACGCAAAAGCTTCTATTGACAACTTCATCTTGATCTATTTTTGACAATTCGTAATGTTCAATATAATGCGTGCTTTATTGTCCTGAATTAAATGGGAGATGTATTTGACCTGTACAAAGAGTTTTCAGGAGTGAGTGTTGTGAGTGATTGGTTGAGGTTACTTGACAAAGACTTGATGGTTTCCTATTTGGTTTCAAAATAACCCTTTCCACTGCCACTATTGGGGGACCCTACATTTTATCTCAGCTACATTTAGTCAATTTGTCAATGAGTACTGGAAATCATTTTTATAACTGTAGTTTGGAATACCCACTATAATGTTTTCAAAATAAGTTTGTTGTATTAATTGTAAAAAAAGAGTCTTCTTAATTGTGATTGACACTTTGGTTGTGGTTGCAATGACCTGCCTAAAAAATGTCAATATTAGATCATTTATCACCACAATTTTCACATGCAGGTTATCCTCCAACTCACAAATGCGTGTCAATGTTTTGGACAGTCGTGTAAGGTTTTCTTTAAGAGGATGATAGACCACAACCTGTAACTGTCATGGAGAGAACATCTGCAAAATATCTGCATTAAAGGGTTACATAAGTATTTTTCAACCTGGACCCTTTTTTTCCCATGTTTTGTGTCAAAGTGACTTATTTGGTTCAACAATTGGTCCAGTTTTGAGAAAGGGTGCTACTATGTAATCGCTTGTGGCAAATCCTCATCGTCATGTCCACTAAAAGTGCTTGTTTTTGCCACTAGCGGGCTCAGATTGTTATCGGTGTCTGAAGACATTATGGAAAGGACCCTACAGAGAAATAAAATGTATTTCTTTACCTTTTGTGTGTTTGTTATTGTGTCTAACCAAGTCGCATCCACATTGTTCAAACAATGGTTGAAAAATTCAAAAGCTACCCTTTAGGTTTGTTTCCGTGTTTCTGACCTTGTATGTTTTTAATGCAATTCCAAAGATCTGATAAACTACATCTCTCATTAAAAGACTCTGCTGCACTGTATCACAAGAGGGTTAATCACAGAAGCATCTGTTTGATCATTCTTTGTTTCAAATAACGCTTGGATATTATATTGAAGTTGTTTTATTCAGTGCAATTATACCATTTTCCCATCATGGTTTCTTCTAGCAGATTTTAAATATTGACAAAACTGTTTTTGCTGATTGGTTGAAATTGACTAGACTACTTTTGCCTTTTACACATTTTCAGCCAAACATTTAGATGTATTTAAAAGATAACTTTCAAGTTTGTGTATATTGTCTACACAACATATCCTTAAAGGGCAGTCCATATCATTGTTGAGTCGATCTTATTAGACAGAGGCATAGTGTTATCTCAATAGTGTCTATTGATCCTTGTTTTTTTTAGTGCAGAGTTTCAACCACCTATTCTTATATACCAACATAGCTTCAAACAAAATATACACCTCCATATTGTCCACTGTAGACACCAAGCTTTAAATAAATCCAAACTGAATTCAGAAGAGGGGGTAATAAACAGCATAAACATGGAAGGCTTAAATGTTTGCTCCAATGTTGTTGGTTTTGATGGCCTTTCTAATATGCTATGTTAAGAAACTGATCAGATGTAACATATTTGACACTCAAAAACAACCCGACGAACGACATCCGCCTCTCTGACAAGGGTTTATGCCCATCAAATGAGCGAAGGGGACAGGGGGAGAAGTGAAGTCTCTAGTTTTGGTTAGGCTGTCAAAATGTGTACCAGCTAATCACTCAGAGGAAATGAAAAACGTGGAGAAAAAAAAAAAAAAAAAAAAAAAAAAAAAAAAAAAAAAAGTCAACGACACACTTTTCAAAGTTTGACAATAAGAGGGAAGGGAAAAGAGCAAGGAGGAGAAAAAAAACTCCCTCTGAACTCTTTTCTTTCCCTCGCTTCCCTTTTTCTTCGCAACGCTGACAGATGTCATTTAAAATTGCAGAGATACTTTTCAATAGTTAAAGGGAGGGCAGGGGGAGGATGGAGGGATGGGAGAACGGGTGGGTGGATGGGTGGTAAAATGGTAGGCTGCTGGTGGAAGGGAAGCGATAAGGAGACGGCGAGCGAGACGGGATGCAAGGTGCGTGTGGGGTTTTTTTTTGGTGAAGGGTGTGGCATGGGGGGGGGGGGTCAGGGAGGGGTTACATGGGTGTGGAAGCAGCAGTGGCACCAGCAGAGATGGTGGCAGCGTTGCTCGTGGGAGAAAATGGATTGCGAGCTTGGGCTATAATGAGCCTACGGATCAGAGGGGACGTATTGACATGCAATGCTTAGGCTTATACACCTAGACCATGGCTGCAGTGCCTGTGTGTGCCTGGGAGCATGAGGCAGCCAGGGATACTGACAGAGTAGCGCACTCCCTGGGTTCTTCAAAGAGCTCAAGTGATTAGTATGTTATCATTACCATTCGAAACGTGATTTTTCCTATTCCCTCTCGGCAAAGGTGACACGTCTCGGGGAGACGGCCGGCGGACTCACTGCGATGGAAAAGCCACTTCAAAGCTTTCTCCTCCTGAATTTCTCCCTCTCTCTCTCTCTCTCGTTCTGTCTTCTTTTAGGGCCGGGGGGGGAGGGGAGGGTGGGGGGTGAGTGTGGATGGGTGGGAAGGGTGGGTGTGTGAGGTGGGAGAGGGGGTGCTGGGGGGTGGGTAGCGGTGGCGGTGGCGGTGTATATATATATATATGTGTGTGTGTGTGTGTGTGTGTGTGAGATCATTAGAATAATGCGCCCCCAGTTTGACGGTGACAGAACCTGAAGGAAAGGGTGAGAGTTCAGCCACTAAGAATCCAGTAATGGCCCTAATAATGAAACAATCCTGCCATGGACACAGGATGATACCATGGAAGATAATGAAGAAGAACATGTACAGTGGAAACTAAACATCCTATACTACAGTAGTCGCAGTTCTCATATTACGTCTACTATCTTCATCAAAAATGAGGTGGCTCTTATTCTCCAGAGAAGCAATATTGTTCCAATATAAAAACATCAAAGTGTTCAGCTATGGTCTTTATTGTGCAGTTAGAAAGCACAATCTCAGATAACCGTGTCAGCATTTCGATGAAGGAAATGCAACGTTGCTTCCAGCCCCAACTGAGCTACAACATCACATGTCAAGGCTTGACCATCATGACATCCTCAAAATAAGACACACATACATAAAGACCTATTCAAAAGCCAAATGCTGGCTTAGAATTCAGATCTGCCATTGATCGACTTTAAACGACAGATTGCATCAAAATCATATCTGATGGTCTCATGGAGCCTTTTAGCAGAAGATTTAAATACAATATATGATAAAGACTGTGCATGTCTGAGTGCACCGGTGCACCCCTCCGCCACCACCGTTTCTGCCTATGCATGTATGCCTTTTCATCTGACACCTACATTTTGAACAAAGATCTTCTTAGGAACCACGAAAATGGTGTTTTTTTGTTGTGCTTTTTTTGCGTCAAGAAACACTCTTCAGTTGTAAGTTATTAACAGGGAGCCCCAGAACAATGCAGCTGTAGCTCAAAAGAAATCTCTCCCCTCTTCTTTCGCTCTCCTGCCTTTTTTCAATATCAAACACAGGCGGTTACTATCACCATTTTCCAAAGTTCAGATGATTTCCTTATTATTTCAATAAGGGTGGGGGAGAGTCAAAGTGAATAATGATGACAGCTGTGATTCAGACTGACTGTGTGATCTTCCGTGCCGTTTGTTTGGGACTTGTAAGACGAGGAATTACAAGTGTCAAACAGCTGTGAATATGGGTGCTAAATATTTAAACATGTTTTTCAGCTGAGGAAAAAAAAGTATAGTTTTTTAAAAGCAAGGCTTAAGTGTGTATAAGCTGTGCCAGCCTTTGATTCAAATGCAGGAAGAGCAGAGGGGTAAAAGACTGCAATGGAGAAGAGCAATGGCGAAGAGGGCGCAGAATCAAGCCCGATTACGCAGATTGGGCCGTTCCAAAAAGGGGGAAGACAGGTGAGGTAACTCAAGCTGTCTTCTGACCCTCAGGCTAGGAGGAAATGCACAGAAAAGGTGGGAAGAAGAAAGGGAAACAAAAGTACACCTAAATAAAAGAAAAAAGTGGGATAACATGGCATCTAGGCCAGGTCGGCGCTCTAAATTATGCATAGGTGTGAATGGAGAGCCATTGATAGGAATTGAATTACTCGGCTTCAGGAGAGGTTCTTTTTAACGTTGTCTAACTTAAAGGCACATTTAACATCATACTGTAACTACACCTGGGATTACAAGTCCAGGACATGTAATATCATGTAACCTACAGAAACAGTAAAACAACTCTTCAATTACAGGGAAATACACCTTCTCTAAAACTGATAGTATCAACTTAAATATGTTACAACTACTGAGTGTTAATTATAAACATTATGATGTTACTGCTACTGTTAGGAACATTTATAGACAGTCCACAAACAAAATAAGCCTAAATTACACTTAACATGCTTTTAAATTCTAAATAAACCAACTATTCTGACAACTAGATCCACATTCGGGCATTTTTTAGATAGCTGATTTGAATCAACATGCTTAGTACATCTAAATGATGTTTGGAGTAAAAGTTTCAGCCCTAAAAGAAGTATGATAAACGGACGATTCTCATGGCAGTCCAGTATTATATTTGGTACAATAATTATTTATTTTTTGAACTGAAAGATAAAATCAATTTAAAGTGTATTTTATGGTGTAGTGGAGCAGCTCAATTAGAGCATTCATTAAAGGAACTACAATATTATTCCAACATCAGTGGCTTTCGTATACCATCTCAAAGAAAGAAAATCAACACAATAATCATTAATGCCAATAAATTTAGATTCTTACTCGTTCAAAACCAATTCACAAAACCTTACAATAGCATTAAATAAGCTCATCAGCAACGCAACAAGCCAACTATGATTCTTGTTTCTGCTGGCTGTGCATTGTCGCTAACAAACTATAATGATTCGTATTAACATGATCAACAATCCAGCAATGTACAGAACCTGACAGTTCAACATGTTTTCTTGACATATTTGTTTGTTTGAACATATGTACATTTGGTTGAGCACCAACATTGGAGTCAACGCTTAATGACGGTTTCATAACATGGCATAATGTGCATGTTACCTTACATTGCACATTATAGAAGTCATGAAACAAGTTGAGTAATCTTTGGCAATGGGGGGGTGATGTTAATGCATTGGTGAATGACAAAACAACAACTACTGTTTTGTTTGTCATCATGTATTTCACATAATGTAAAAGACATATTATATCACTAATAAAAACCTCAATCCAATTTATTACAAAAGGCAGAAAGCACCTTATTTGGCACCATTCAAGAAAATCAAGGGATAGTAAATCTAACAAGCAGCACATCCCTCTTGAAAACTAAAAAGTTGATCAAGTTCTGTGTGACCAAATAACCAAAGCTACTCTGAGTTTATCTATATTCCCTAATATTTGCCTTCAAAAAGTAATATCAGAAATAATATCTTATCTTAACTTCATGTTATTTAAGGTAACTGGAGAAACTAGCCTTCAGTGAATTCATTATCTTTGGCTTGGCTTGTAAGCTGTTCAATCAGACATGAAAAAAATGTGTCCAAATGAGCTGAATTTAATTTTGAGAGGAGGGCAAATTGAAATTTCAGGGGAAAAAAGCAGAATTTTAACTGTTGGAGCAGAGAAGCACTTACCTCTTCACGCAACTTTATCAACTGCATCATGAGAGCAAAAAGGGGAGAAGAGAGAAAGATGGATAGAGTGAAGGTGAGATATATAAAAAAGAGGCAGAAACATGGCAGGAAGAAGATCAGTCATGTGGCTGGGTGCAGAATTAACCTTGACGATATATCTGTTTGCATGTTTAGCATTTTGAAATCACAAGACAAACACATTAAACGGAGCTAAACACGCCGCTCGGGCTGACTTTTTTGAACAAACAAAGATCAAGTCCTGACGCTGTCACATTAAACAAGAGAGGGAATGGATCGCTCGACTTGCAATATCACCTAACATTATCAAGGAAGTCACATCACAGAAGTTGATATAGCAAGAGAAACGAAAAAAACAAAACAGTGAGTAAAAATATAGTCTGTGCAGTTCCAAAATATTTTTCCTCAACATCTTAAATTGTCTCTGGAAAGGGATGAAAAGAAATATGTGCCCTTTGGAACTGAGTTGGAGAAATGCTGAGCCACTGTTTATCAATATACTGATATCCTGTCGATATTTCATGCAGCCCATGCATCTCAGTGTAAAGGTGCATTTAGATTATGTATGGAGAGCCATGTGAGGCTACTGCTGTACATCCATACAGTGCAGCGTATTATTGGGACAGCCACAGATCATGAAAAATGAATCTTAGCATAGCTATACATTTTTGATGAAAGAGAATAGCAAATTTAAAGTGAAGTAAATAAGAAATGCTATTCCTATTCCCCGTTCTGGAAAAACCTTGCATCTCCGATAATGAATCAGACATTTGAGGGAGGGAAATAATCCCATTTGCCATTAATTATGCCTAATCACAATTAAAAAGGTTGCCTCCCTGGCCTGTTTGTAAGTGAGGGCTGTGGAGAAGGAAATCCAAGGCTGGGGGCTTATTGTGGGAATGCACGGTCGGCAGAAAAGGGGGAAGGACACATTTCTTGTTTTGCAAGCCTTTGAGAGGTGTCTTTTTTTTTTTTTTTTTAAATCCACATTTCTGAGCAAACATTAAAGTTAAGGGAATCTGAGGAGAGGCTCAGGGCCACAGTTACTTGTGCTGTTTATTTGAATATTGTGAGCCTGGAATAATTTTGTATCATATAAAAAGGTGAGACTTCTTAGATTTTAAATAAAAGCTTGATTACTAACTTTTAGGTAAAAAATATTTTTAAAAGACAGCTGGTGAAATGGACAAAAAATTAAGCACTTCTACCAGCTCTTCTGACCAGAATAAATCAAAGAACTAACATTAAACAATTGCAACTATTATACTTAAATCCTAAACAACAAAAACACAATACTGTACTGCATACATTTGTCTCCTCTATTTATACAACACCACTAGTAAACACACTCGAAGAAATGTGTCGTATGGTAATACATTCATGAGGAATCTATACTATATAAAACACAAACACAGATATCTAAAGTACTTCACACACTACAATCTTGCATTTGTCACAGCACTCCCCCCCCCATGTGATTTTTAGAAACATCTCAAAAATAGTTCTAGCATCGTTTTAGTTTTTCCACCAATCCAAAAACACAAAACGACTCACTGCAATATTGCGAATATAAAAATATTGCCGATATCTGTAATGCGGGAGGTAAACAAGTATAATTGCATGTTTTTCTTTTTCCTTCCCTTGAAAATGTCGGCAGTAACAAGACGCACTTAAGAGTGGAAAGTGTCTTTTCTAACTCGAGCGGCAACTCCCCACTAGGAATGCATTATTGAAGAGGCCAAAGTTTAAAACGACACCGTGGATGTGCTTATTTGGGGCTTGAAAAAACCCCAGCAGATCCTGCGATCCCTCACCCCAGCTCAGCCATCAGTCAATGGGTACCAAACAAAACTTGTTCTAGCTCATTTGTGCTGCCTCGCTGATTGCAAGTGCTCGTGGAGGATTTGCTAATACTATACGAGGAGGCATGTTGAGCCGGGTTTCTTGTTTCTTCCTGCGTAGCTTTATTTTCTCTTTGGCATCCATTCTTTAGCACAGCCAACGATGCTCACGTTGCTCAAGAGATATAGAGCGGTAAATACAGAATATTGTAAATGTTATAATTACTCCTGCATGAGCGCCTTTGCCTTGTGTTTTTGTGATGCCAGCCAGTATTCAAAATTGCACTGCTGCAATTTTTCTGTTATGATAATCAGCAATTTTTTTCAAACAAAAGATTTTTTTTTTTTTTATCCAATACGGAATTCGATACAAGTGGTAATCTGCTTCCTTTGTAGCCTGTAAAATCTGGTCCATGCCGGCTCAAACCAGCACAATCTCTTGTGGCCAAGCCTTCTGCTGTGACTGAAATCGAAACTATTCCGTATAGTGTTCGTGTGTGAAAAATGTGTGCGCATTTGCTGCTTTGTGTGTGGTGTCTGTGTGTGTCTGTGTGTGTGTGTGTGCGCACCAACATTTGTGCGTGTGTTGCATGCAGAGGAAACAGAAGGGGAAAATGTGCAATGGTAGCCTACCACATTATTAAAAAAAAAACGAGTGATAGTGCCAATTCAGTCTCTGTCCGCATACAGATAACGAATAAATGCCGAACTCTATTAAATCGTCCTTTAGCCATTATCTCAGGGCCAATACGCCATTTTCAGAACTTATGACGGTTCCCTATTTACTTAGCTATAAATCCTTGCCATGTAACCAACAGATTTGTGACTGGTAATGATCTGCTCAGCCAGGGCTATATGAAATGATCCTGACCTCTTTCAGATCGTCAGGAATTAAATTGACCGACTTGCCCTGGCCCCCACCATCTTTTCCCCTCTCCTATCGCCGCCGTCTCGTCAGATAAAAAACTCTGAAGTTCCGAGTACTCCACTCACAGCAAGACCAAGACAAGTATTATCTGCACAAGTTTTAAAATGAAAATGAGGTAAATATGGCACCTGGGAGGGAAAATGTATATCATCTATTTACATTGCTTTTGGCCCCAGCATGAATTCTTTCTCAGGCTTTGTATGTGTATTTTAGATACACTGTGTAAGACATTTTTTAGGGTTTCACCTCAGACATTATAATTGCTTGTTATCAATGTGTTTTTCACAATTCAATAATAGATATTTTATATTTAAAGTTTTGATTTGTGCTGATTTTTTGCAAGAAATAAAATTGGAAAAATAAAATGAAAGGAAAGGAAAGTGTCACTTGTGTTTTTTTTAAAGAGCAATATGTTTGGCCTAAATTCCCCAATTTGTTTTGAGCTAAATATATTTTTTATACCGTCAACATTTATTCGATGTAATTAATATTATTTATAAACATTTCATAAATTACATTAAAATGTTGATGAACTGAGTATAAAGAGTTGGGGGATAGTGTCACAGATTTAAATGTCACATTCTGCTACCTCTGAATTATTTGGACATGTGTGCATGAATGGATGAAATAAACCTTGTTATTGTTTTCATGCAGGAATACCATAATTCGGCTTAAAATAATATGATTTGATAATTACAATTTAGAATACAAAAAAATCAATAATTACATAAAAAAACAGCAATTTCCCAAATTTAGAAAATAAATGTATAACATCATCACATAATATTAATTCTATACTGATACACTTTTAAATTATTTTCTCTTAAGATATTTATATTCTACATTAAAAATATTACTTTTAAATATTTTTTGAGATAAATGTTTAATGAAAGGGATGTGTTTTTTTCAGCTTTTCCTCAGTATCTCAGATGTGACATTTTTGACAGCAAACCTCCTTCCAACTTCTGCAGAAAATGTCAGAGTCACTTTTGTGTTTTGCTAATTTGCGGGGAATATGCATTTCAATTACACATCTTGGTTCTTGATACATATGTTTCTAAGATGTGTAGTTCATGGGTCATCATTGAAATGGTAATAAGGAAATGTTCAAAAAAAACAACAACAGACAACTTTATTTAGCTTTGCTTAGCTGTGAATCATCTAAATATACTCACATAAAGCACTGGGGGACTAAATGTGCAAATATGCATTTGAGTATTCATCTTTGTCTTTTTTCTTTTTTGACTGTGCAAATGCAAGTATTTATTTGCATGCGAGTGTGTGTGATTGTGTGCGCCTCCAGACGCACTAACCCCTGCAAGTTGACAGCCGATTGTAAAGGTAGTATATAATTAGTCAAAAGACGTTTGGTCATAGTTGAGTGTGGCTGCGTGTGAGTGGCAGCTGTGCAGGTGAGCAATAGGTAAGAGCGTCTCAAATGTTAAAACGCTGTTTGCTGAATCCGTTGATGTATCATTGTTTTGATTCAGTTCTCCATTTATTCAAAACAACTTAAGTTAAAAAGAACATGTGGCATATTTTGGGCAATTAAGATCACAATTCAAGATAATTGTTCTTCTTCTTCATTGCCACTTTCACAACGGCTGTGAATGAATCTTTTGTAGACAATGAATGGAAATCACATATGTGGTCTTTATCTGTTGTTTATGTCTCTTGAATTCAACAGGCTGGAAGGATATTCAAACATAATGTCATCGGCAATAAACCGATTGCAAATACGTTGATATTTAACAGATCAAAACCATAAACAAGTAAAATAGAATTAGATTTTTTTTGATTAAGGGCTAATATTAAATAATAAAAAATGTATATTTATAGGTGAAATGCTAATTTGTATTGAGCACTGCACCAATATAATTCTGTGTATTTATTTTTTTTTAATATCAGTTAACAATCTGAGAACCTGCATTCTTATTCATTTTGAGTATCTGCATTGTGCAGGTCAGCCACCCTTTGAGTTTAAAGAAAGACCGTAGAACAACATTTAGAAATTCTGCGTGTGCATGTGTGTGTGTCTGTGCGTGTGCGTGTCTGTGTGTGTGTTGGGACCTCGATTGGAGGATCTATTATTGGCCTAAGTCTCCACCCGGCTGGAGAACAGCTGTGGGAAGGTTTTTGGATTTAAATTTGTGTGGGATAGTGCGTTTGTGTTTAGGTGTGCATGTGTGCGCGCGTATATGTGTGTGTAAGCTGGTGCATGTGTGTCGGTCACAATCTGGCTTCGGCTTGACACTGGTCCCATGCCCTGAGCCCACTCGCTGGCAACCCAGCTTTGCATTAAACAGTGTTGCTTCCGCATGACTTGATGACAATACTGTGGTTTCAGCTCTCGATGGCCGCTATGAGGGGCCCACCTCCTCACCCATGGGGCCAGTCAGCCACCCACACTGCTGTCGTTCGGGGGCCCCCTGATTAGCACCTCACCTGGTTCTCCGAGGAGCTGGCTTCATCCCCCAGGAGCTCGTTGCGCACCTCATCACTGTAGGCGATACGTGACCTTTTCTGCAGGGGGAGGAGGATGAGGAAGAAGGGACAAAAAGAAGAAGAGAGGGGAGACAGAAAGAGGGGAGAGCAAAAAGAGAGAACAAGTGGGGAAATATGGCTTAGTACTGTTGTAGATGCACACACACAAAAAAAAAAAAAAAAAACACACAACAGGCATTCCTTAAGCACGAGAGCCCCCTAATGGAACTTGGTGACAATCGGAGTCATACGCATGCAGGTTGTGAGTATGTGCGCGAGCGTGTCTCTCTCTGTGTGTGTACCACTACGACACAGTTACTGAAAACAAGCATGTCTGGGTTTGTGCCCATGCCTCCTTCCAAGGTGATCTACTGTACCTACTGCACTTGTGCCACAGAAGTGATGGCAAAGAGCACACACACCCCACTCCTTCTCCACTCCCACCTTGCCCACTTAAACAAATATAAGTTGAAGGATGAAAAAAAAAAAAAAAAAATACCTCATCTTGTGTGCATGGAGAGATTGTGGAACAGGGGGACAGAGGAGAGGGCCGGGGAGATGTATTATGAGGAAGTATCACTTGTCAGCGCTAAATCTTTTCTGGGGGCTGTCACCGCTGTCATCCCAGTGCAGTAGCAGGCTCTGTGATAACACCAATGCTGAGTCTCAGACAGGGAATAATTCATCACCCATTGGCGGCCCATCGGATTTGGGGTTGCCTCTCTCTCTCTCACAACACACACACACACACACACACACACACACACACACACACACACACACACACACACACACACACACACACACACACACACACACACACACACACACACACACACACACACACACACACACACACACACACACACACACACACACACTCTCTCTCTCCGTCTCCAGATGCCATGTCCAAAAAAAAAAAAAAAAAAAAAAAAAAAAAAGAAACCCAAAAAGACAAACACTCCGACACACACATTTCATACACACTTCAGAGTGTGCCACCTCCGATTGTGGAAGAGTGGGCTGCCGTTGTACCGCTTGTTTACAGACGCCCGACCCATGGAAAAAACAGCCTCTTGGCATGCCCTCTAAACTAAATACACACCAGCAGCAGACACAGAAAGTGTTTACTAAGCCTCCTTCGCTTTCTCTCCCTGCCTTGACAGGGTTTTTAGGTGGGCTGCAGGAGGTGGGCAAAATCAAAGACAAACACCAGCATAGGTATGAAAATATCACCTTTTTTTTTTTCCCCAACACAAATTCTTTCTATTTTCTATATTTACTTAGTTCTCGACTCTGAATAAATAAAACAAAGCAGGAGAATCAGTGAAGGAACACCAATTACCTGGTGGGGGCATTCTTTTTCCTCAAATACAGTATCCCCTTCCCAGTATCTTTCTATTATCAGTAAAAGTTTGAAGAAGCTATCGCATGAAGTGCTTTGATGCTTCCCTTCTGTAAGAGAAGCACAAATCCAACTTGAAAAAGCCAATTCTAACCTCATGAGTGATGATATCAGGTTCCTTGATTGAAATAACTTTGGAACCAATCACAATGGATCCAGGTGATTTTTTTTTTATTTTTTTTTTTATTTGTCTCCCCTCATAATCTGGAGCACTGAGTGGAAAGTCATGGCTGATGTGATTTGGCTGTTATTATCGTGATGGTGAGGGCCACAGTTCTCTGGAGTAATTACTGACAAGACGGAGGGCCTGATTGACCCAGACCACAAAAACCCATTAGATAAAGAGCGCACCCAAACAATACTCAACCACGGGGACCTGAGCTGACCACAGAACGCCCACTGAGGGGAAAAGAGGAGATCGGCAGCACGGACTGCCCCGATCCCCCCAACACGCATATACAGGAGCACTATGTCAAATTGTGCTCTTTTGTCTGTTGTTGCAATTGTTTTGTGATTGTGCCATACACTTAGCTCAGTTATTAACTTTTAAGTTTGTGAAAATCCTTGCAACACTCACTTATATGACAGAAAATTAAAAAAAATGTTATCACACTGGATTGTTTTTAATTTACTTTAACACTCTTTTGAGTTAAATAACAATAACACATGTATGTTGCTTAATGTCAAATATAGGTGACCTAAACATTTATAATATAATAATTACTGCTTGTTTTCTTCCGGCTGAAACCCCTCCTTTGTTAAAATGTCTGAAAAACCTGTATATCTATATATTCAAAAATAGTTGCTGTGATCTTATTGTGTCCCTCTAAATTTAGACACTCTAAAAAATGTAACTAACTATATTGGAGATTTTAAATTATAATGTCAGCATTATTTAGGCCCCATCTTCTGTGCAAAAGTAAATAAATGGTCACTGTGCTGCTGTCAGATGTTAAAAGTAATTTCAGATTTGAGTAAAACCAGAAAGACAATAAGCATCAATTTGAAGACAGCATGTGCACCCTGGCACACACACATATTTGTTGCCAGGAAAACACCCACATATTCCATTTAAGTCGAGTTTCATCTTAAAGAGCTGCAGTGCAACTTAGGGGAAAGACGACTTCACCAGTAATTGAGACGAGGAAGCCTGGGAGAAGCATTGATTTGAATGTTGAGGCTTGCGTCGCCTTCAAACCATATGCAGGGATTTTTTGGTATTTCTAAATAGCTGTCTGTTACAGATGAATGTATGAAGCGTTTCCGCAATGAGAACAGTGTAGATAACAAAGGAAAGTATAAAGAATGGGAAATGTCATTGAAATGAAAGTGTGCCGCTACTTCCCCTGTACCTACAGTATACACTCCAGTTTTTGTATTCCCCCTCAGGAAAACAACAGATTCCTGAGTGATTACTGCCTTCCCATTTGATGCAAAACATAAACAGCTGTGCAATATTGGCTGGTTAATACAGTAACACATTTTGATAATAAGTTAGGTTGTTAAGCTAAATTTTGCTACGTGACAACAGGATCACTCGAGGTCAGGGAAAGTAGATATCAGATGTATGTATTCTAGTTACAGTACGTAAAGACTGAGCTCCACATCTTAAGACGAATACCAACTAATCAGGCTTTGTAATCTAAAAAAGAATGAGCGCTTTCAGAAGATACCTTATTGCGCAGAGAAGGAAAAAAAAGAGCTTTTTATAATCCTTTTGAAAGGTCTGTCTTTTGTCACTTTTTTAATCTTGGGTGAGAATTTGCTTCTATTCCCGGAAGCACACAAGAAAAGTACAAAGGTACATCTTAACTTTATGCAAAGTGGCCTGCCTTTAAAACTCCACACATCCCGTCAAAAGCAGCGATGGAGGTGCTGGTGTCCTGTCAAAAACACACGTTTTACCTCTGTTGACATGGATAACAGACGGGAAAAAAACGACTCTTCTTACCCATCAAAATGTAATTACATATGCATGCATAACAATTCACATCAGATATGCTAATAAGTTTGGCATAATCCTCTGAGCAGAAAATGATATTTATTTAATTATCGCAAATATATGGATCTTTCCTTTGTGGGCAATTTCTTTCTAGTATATGGGCATGCATGGGTATATAATGTCCAGGAAGAAGAAAGTAAATCTTAAAAAAACATCTGTTTCCAGAAAACCTATTGATGATTGCAAAACAATGACCTTTCCTAATTTCAAGGCAGTCAACAATAACGGTCTTTGTAATTTAGAAAGAAAAGTTCCCCATCTCCAAAAAAAGTTGCGATAATTAGGATCAAATAAAAGCGAGATTCACATACACATTGCAATGCCCTCCAACTCTCCTCCTTGCTTTTCTCCCGGTGCAATGACACAAGGACAAGCTCAAATAATTGTGGCGCCTGGAAAGCTCAGAAATGTAAACAGTTCATTAGATGGGAAATAAAAGG
Organism: Anoplopoma fimbria; assembly: GCF_027596085.1. Classification (NCBI taxonomy): domain Eukaryota; kingdom Metazoa; phylum Chordata; class Actinopteri; order Perciformes; family Anoplopomatidae; genus Anoplopoma; species Anoplopoma fimbria. Next base: position 13,812,133 of record NC_072453.1, read on the forward strand.
CGTAAAAATACCCAGGGGCAGAGTGTAATGAGGGGCCCTGAAGTTCCTCTGCAAACGCCTTTTCCCTCCACTTTCCCGAGCTTTTCCTTTTTCGCCCGGTACACACGGCTGGTGGCATAGCGCGAGGAGTAATTAACCATATTCAATTTAAAATACCATGTTCCATTACAGGCTTTTCCACCAGTAGGAGAGCAGCTGGGCATTTCCAAATTTAGACCCAATAACACTTGTGTCCAGCTCCATGTGCTAGTCTGAAACTGACATTGAACCGTTTATTTTCTAACAGTAAGCTGCTCTAACTTAATAATACATTTCAGGTGGGCATAAAATGCACACAAATAAACATATATATTGTAAAAAACTGAAAAACACAAAAGTCTAAATTCAGCAATGAAATGACAATAAAATTGGGTCAAAAAATGTCTTTATGTTCACAAGAATGTATGCTAAGCTCAAAGGTTATCGATATCACTTCCTCTTTTCCCCCCCTGCTGTGATATTTTCCCAGGTGATGTGTGGACCAGTTCCAGCAGGTCCCACTCTGGTTTCCCCCCACAAGTGGGGGCAGAGGTGGACCGAAGCGGCATGGCGTTAAAAGGAAGCTGAGACCTTTAAGCAGGCACAAGTATCACAACAGCATCTTAAATAATGCATCTCTGCTTAGCAGGGGGCTTTACACACACACACGGCACAAAGGAAAAAACACACACACACAAATTGTTGTCTAGTGTCTTTTACTCTCCTTTAACACAAACAAATTGGGTAGAGGTTGTTCAATTAAGTAAGTGCTCTTTTTAAATGCATTTGATATATTATCAGACAAAGGCAAGTAGCTACAATGGGGATTGTCACAGGAGGGTGTCATTTGTGCCTTTGTTTCATTGTGGTCTTTGGTGCCATCGAATCCCCCCACTTCTGACTGTTGTGTGTCTTTGTGTGGGTGCATGTGCGTGCACGGGGGCCACTGTATGAACGACGGAGGCTTCCACGAGCCTTTGCATCCCGGGGAAACCTCCTTTAGAGAACGTACGAGCGCGACATATGTGAACGGTAGCCCGGTGTGTGTTCTCTCCCCTAATAGAAGTGCAGCAGTGGTAAGAGAAGCCAGAGCCTTAGATATCAGCATGGGGCCTCTCATTAGCTCACAGGTTGGTGCTTTGGTGGCTTCTACGCATACAGCATTGTGTTTCACTTCCATGAAAAAGAAAAACCTGAAGGAGTCTCAGAGAAACCGAAAAAACACAAATAAAAGGTGAATGATCAACCGAGACGAGGTAATAAATGAGTCTGCGACATATCTAAACAGGTGTGAGGTGACAAGACTTATTTTAGGGTGACGCAGTGTATCAACTTCAAAAAGATCTAATGTCACCAAAAAAATTAATCAGACACAGTCAGGGACAACTGTGAAAAAAATGATCTTATTAGTTGAACTATATATTTTTTTAAGTATGCAAATTGCTATTTTCACATAATAACTAAATCTATAAAATTATTTTATATTATACCACAAGTAAACAGGCTTACATCTCCGGGGGATAAATACCTAGCCGTTTGCTGGTGAAAGAGCGCACTACTCTGATAGAGGCCTTTCATGCTTGTACCTCTGTGATACCGGTGGTGTATTTCCCTGTCAAAGTCATTTCTATTGCTAAGTACAGCCGAGATCAGTCAATAAGCCTAACGACTGTACCCACAAAGCGATAGGCCGAGAGGCGGCATGGGGAACAGAGGAGGGGTGGGGAAGGATCGCAAGTGAACTCCAAACAAAAGAGCAAATTCGAGGAGGGCTTTGATTGAAGAAGCGCCATATACTTTTTGAAGGCCGAGGGATCATCTCTCAATGGTTATTTCTTTAAGGCATGAGGGCCCGATTAAACCCAATATTAAAATATGGAGTCTCTTCTAATGAAAAATCAAAGGCCCTGTTTCCCCCCTCCCCACACCCCCATCCTTCCATCTCTCTTTCACTCCTTCTCCCGTGTCCCGTCAGCTTTTTCTCTCTTAGCCCGTGGTTGTGTAGGAGGGGACAGAAACGAAAAACAGAAAGGAAGTATGAAGAGAAAGAAAGAAAGAAAGAAAGAAAGAAGAGAACAAGAGAGGGAAAGAGAGAAAACGGGGAAAGAGGGAGGGTTATAGAGATGAGGGACCTAGGTGCTGGTGGTGCAAAGCAGAGACAGACAGCAGTGGTTGGAGGAGTAAATCAATAGAGCAGAGCCGTCGGGGAGGCGGGCAGCCAGGGCAAGGAGAGAGGAGAGGAGAGGGAGAACCAGCACAGGGGCCCGGGCTCCGATCACAACGCTGGCTTCTGGCGTGCAGTGGGGAATAAAGTGGGCCTCCCCGGGTCAGCACCAGAGAAAAAGGTGAGATTAGAGGAAAGTGGAGGAGGGATTTTCACAGAGTGAAGGTGGGAGGGGTGGGAGAGGTGGGTGTTGGAGGATGACGAGGAGAGAGAAAGTGTGTGTGGAGGAGGAAGGGGGGTGTTAGGAGATGTGCAATGCAGGATACCTGGCAAGCCAGGGACCAACCGGCCCATTAGCCTGTGGCTACCTACATATGGTTCACTGAACCCTCTGCTGAGAAGAGCTCCTCTCCTATCAGTCTTCCCATCTTTTTTAAAGAAAGAAATACCTTCACTTTTAACCCTTTCTCTGCTTTGGAAAAGAGGTTCACTCCTGACCTCGATTTATGATTCATTTTTTGTTTGATGTCTATTCTTGGAGTGTTATCTAAAATTGAAAAACGTAATAAAAAAAATAAAAAAAACCTAGACACAAAGGGAGAGGAGTCGGGCCTGCTGAGCGTGTGCGTGTGCGTGTCCGTCAGTGGACACGCACAGAAGACTATCTCCTTCAGTGCTTTGCCTTTTCTTGTAATGTGACCATTGTTGGGGCTGAATAGCTCGGACATTAGCATAAGAATACAGCAGCACATATAGGGACTTAGCCAGATCATTATCTCTATATATTTATGTATACTTTGTTATTTCAGTAGCCGGAACACATTCAAATGCTGATGAGGCCAGTAAGGCCCCCATCCAAAGCCCTTCCAACATGTGCCCTCCTGAACTTCCCAATACACTTACCAGTTTCCTGGGAGTCCGCAGGTTTTGTACTGGAATTTACAAAAGTAGTTAAAAAAATTAAGGGAATTTGCCAACTGCAGGCTACGGAGAAGACTTGTTTACACATCTGAAGCAGAATTTCAAATTATATAAGTATACAGAAACCAACAATGCTATATTCATCAGTAAGTATGTTGAGAAATTCAGCTAAATCAAACATCTGCAGTTCATTATTAAAAGAAAAGTATCAGAAAATATAAAGACTGTGGAGTAAAAGCTACATAAATCACATCCATTTAATGAGCTATTTTAAAATAAGATTGTTTTGTTAAATGGGCAAAATATATATTTTTTTATACTGAAGATTCTTGGCCATTTATGCAAGCACTTAGTCAGAGAATGTGTTATGTGAATCAGATTACTTCTGAAATATAAACGTACAAAGACAAAACGTACAAAAAGTTTGACAATGCAGAACAAACAAGTGCTCTATGGTAATGATGGGAACAAAACTAAAGAGTTTAGTCTCACTGCAGGAGCAAGGCTGATGCTCTAATGGTGGCCAACCTCTGGGATAATTGAAAAAGAAACCCTAATTCATCTTCCACAATGTAATTCTGATCAAGGCCACAGCCAGATTCCACTGCAGGCTTCAAAAACAGCAGAAAAAAAAGGCAAAATTGTTGGTCGCTGAGAGCAAAAAAACACTTTCCCTTTCTTTCTGACACGCTCCCTCATTAGAAACACTTAGGATGAGAGGTAAGAAAACTAAGTCTAATTGTGTGTCCGCATGTGTGTGCGTGTTTGTGTGTGCATGAGGTCAAAACATTAGTAAACATGGAGCTTTAACTATAAAGAAATGCCAGTAAAGATGTAATGGAAAGAGTTTTTCCTCTTTTCACCCCGTTCCTCATTCTCGCCTTCTCCAAGTCGCACTTATTAAAAAGCAAATGCCACTGCCTAAAATACAGAGGAAAAACACAGACCCGATGATTCATAATATATTTCATAAATACTTCATGAATGCCTTCACCATACTTAAGCCAGTCTGGCAAAAAAAAGAAAAAAAAAAAGAAAACATTGTCACCTATTCTAGTACCCGCTTGTCAGCACATCACTGGGGAGTGGGTGTCACATGTCACTTCTGGTTTACACTACTGCGTGGGACAGGCTCGGTGCAAGGAGATCGGGGGGGGGAGGACAGAGAGAAGAACAGAGGGAAAAGTGAAGGGGAGGTGGAAAAAGGGGTGGAAAAAGAGGGAGCAGAGGAAGGAGGAGGAAGGGGGTGGGGGGGGGGGTGTTATCACATCATCGCCCCATGTCTTTATATTTTCCCCCCTTATTATCTTTGGCCCCCACTCACTCCAGTCACTCAATCACACAAGCCCCGAGGACAGCGAGGGGGACCTGGGAGGGCCACCGCTTCACGGCAGACTCAGCCAGACAAGCGTCTGAAAGCTATACTGATCGCTGTCAGTGTGTGTGTGTGTGTGTGTGTGTGTGTGTGTGTGTGTGTGTGTGTGTGTGTGTGTGTGTGTGTGTGTGTGTGTGTGTGTGTGTGTGTGTGTGTGTGTGTGTGTGTGTGTGTGTGTGTGTGTGTGTGTGTGCGCAAGTACGCCGACTTTGGAGGGGACCAGGAGAGATAAGCGAGGGAGGAAACGATCGCGTGGAAGGATAACGGCCGAATTTGCACACTGCCAAACAAAAAAACCTGTGCTCCAGGCATAATGTAGATGCCTCACCCATACAGACAAATGTTAACATAAAGAGATGGAGAGGGAGTGAGGGAGTGATCTGCTTACAAATGATGTGCTATGTGATTTCTCCGAGTCAACTACTGACAAGAACTCGTCCTGTTAGTGACCATGAAACTCAGAGGGATGACAGTAATGCAAATGTCCTCAAAAACACTTGTCTGAGCACTTATCTTATTCATAAAAATGGCTTGCAAATATATTTTATTTGTGAGGATTTTGCACTTGGATTTTCTTACAACTTTAAAATCAGGTCTGGTCAAAATAAGGGTAAGACCAGTGTAAAGACATGTGCTTTTCCAGCATGGCTGTAGTCTCTATTATTCTTCGATTGGTCATTAACAATAGGAATAACCACTCTCAATTGTTAAATTGAGAATACACTTTTATAGCAGCAGTGGAAAATTGAGTTAAAGGTTGTTGTATATCCCTATTTATGCTTAACAGCAATCAATGTGATTGATGGCATTGTCGTGCTAGTCCAGTTATGGAGTGACCACCCGGACTCTGCTTTCAGCTTAAAAGACATGTCAATTAACCATCAATACAAATGGTTTATTGATATGCAATACGTATGTTTTCATCACAAAAAAGTAACAAAAATAATGGCAATACTCATCCATATGGTCACATTCTGGTTTGTGACTCACTTATCATTTTTCTGGTAAAGAAACAAGAACACGGCACTTCTGGACAACATATCCCTTTTGTCCTTATTGTGATACTGTCCTTCAACCCAGATTTGACCCACTGCTGCCATTACACCATCAAGCCCCGTGAAAAAAAAAATGGTTTCAACAAAAGGCTAATCCACAAATGAATCCCATCTACGTGTCCATAAAGAGGACATGGGGAAAGCCTCCAATGCCACAAATCCACAAAGGGGCTTGAGGAAGACATACTGTGCACAACAACTTCCAAATGAAAGCCATAATTCATAAGTAGAAGAAGAAGATCTATTTGTTTACATCTTAAATCTGCACTCAGAGAAAATATGTAGGGAAAAATCCCTGTCAATTGGCGGAGTCCTTTTAAAACTAGTTAGGAGTGATTAGAATGTGGTGTCATTGATGGGTTGTTAAGCAACAAACCATGAAAAGAGTCAATCTGCCTTCGCTCCTCTGGGTTTAATAAGAGCAAGTAAGCCAAGGCAACCTAAGGCGATTTAAAGTGTCTAACATCCAACTAATGTTGGTCTGTCATGTTGTCTGCTTGGAAGGAGTCACCATAACGAGGACAGGGGGCAAAACCAGAGCCCTTCATGACGGATTACAACAATGCTAATTTATTTAACACGACTAGTGTGCCTCGAGTGTGGGAAGTACAGTGGTCCTAAAATCTACCATCAAAACCTAAATTTCAACATAATTATCGGAATGGGGTTTTAAAAAATAGCATTGATTTATGGAGCTTCTTCAAACAAATACACAACTTTCTGGTACATGACATTGCAAACTTTTACTTTCCTCATTTGTGCCAAACATAATGAGTTTATGGCTTCTATCAGCCATGAAGTTGGATTGCCTCCACAACCTTGAATTGTCCATGACGATTTATTACTTTTTCTTTTTTTTTTTAAACATAAACATTCATACAGTAACTAAATGAAGAGCAGCCTCATCTTCATCTATTTGGTTATATTTGACGGAACAAGGTATTAGTATGCTTTGAGTGAGGAGTAAATAACTAGACACACACACTAGACTCCAACCTAGAACAGAAAGCATGCACATAGAGACAATACCCTATACTTTCTATGGCATTTCCAGAACCCTGCAAAGATGTTAATTCGTTGCAAATGATGAACAGATCGAGGATGACCTTCAGAGGCAGAGGCAACAAATAGCTCTGGGGTTTGGAAACAGGAAAAGAGGCTTATGGAAAACTTCTGATAGTGTTCTCACTGAAAACTGAAAGATGCAGCCTGAGCTCTGTGTGGTAAAGTCAAGAGTCATTCATTGGTTCTTCTACAAAAAGTCAATTTATTCTGATACTAGGGGACCAAATAGAAACCGTGAGTTTGTTTGAGAGCATATTCACATTTGACACACATGCAATTCAATAAAGAAACTGATCTAAATAGTATTAAATAACTTCTCCTCCTTTGAAAGTTGTTCTTAAATGCACCAATTCATTAAATACAGCGCTCGATGTTTGTCCCAATTGAAAGCTAAATCATCTCTATAAGGTCACTCATAACTATGAAACTCGTATAACCAGGTACACAGAAAACAAAACGCACCAACAGCTTGTTCATTCCATTCACATCTGTGTACCTGGCAAATAAAGTGTTCAGTATTTCAAGGTTGGATGACTCTTTGGAAATGCATTAATTATCTCCGTGGGCAGACATAAGGAGGCATTCCATCTAAAGGTTTTCTAATTGAAGAAAGGGCCGTCCAGACATCACACTTGACCGTGACTGTGACAGAAGAGAATCAGAAATTTGGAAGGGATAGATGTATGGCTGTGACAGCTGGATAAAGTATATAATATCAGAAAACACAAACATCAACTATTTCAATAGCCATAATGTCATACAAAAAAGATAGGAATGAACAGAAGAAAACCATTCCATAGTGAATTCAAACCTCCAGGTGACAGAAAGTTAACCACATCGTGTTTTACACATAAAGACTTTGCATACCTCATATAAATACTGGTTAGTGATATGCATTTCAAAAGATGCTTGATAATGAATGACACATTAGTGATACTTGATGAGTTAGTATACAGCATATTATGACTAAATAAATAGCTTCCTATTCAGCCAAAATTGCAGTTGATCCAACTAAAGGAATCCTGCCTCATTGCGCTAAAGAAACACCCAGCGACTCTCACTGCATTAACAAAACTGCCTTGACCATTACTGACACCCGTATCCACTTAATGACGGCAAAATGTGAAGTATTGAACAATATTATAAGATATTCAATGACTACCAATTAACCTGAATCAGAGTCAAGGATCCTCGGACACAAAGCCTCTCACATTTGGAGCAGAAGTGTTTTTGCTATTGAAAACAAAATAAAGGAAAAATTTCATTCACCACCTTAAACACAACTTAGGGAGGGGACATATGAGCAGCAACAACTCATGTCAGAAAGATTAATTGGGAGAGGAAATGGGGGAGTTACAGTATGAATTGTTTACAATATCATTTGAAAAAATGTAAGCACTATTTCATTCAAATTGTGCTTACATAATTAACTTTCAGAGCTTGACTGGGCAGAGTCAAACTAAAGAAATTATATAAAGTTAGATTACTATAATGCACTTTGTATTAGATGGGCTTTCACCACAAGGACATTTCTGGTAACATTATTTTCAATCTCTCTTACAAAGCATAAAGGAAGAAGTCAGGCATAGTAATAAGTGGAATGACTTATCATAGCAAGTCCACTCATACATGAGAAAGGCAAAGTAATTGGTAAATGTGCCCAATATTGTCCTTCAGTAGAGGAAAATTCTTAGAGCAACACCGCCATCTGCTGCAAAAAGGGATGAACAACCACAGCAGCTTGTGCAAGTGGGAGGTATGCTGATGCCTCAAAGTAAAAGTAACATACTATAAAAAGACCCTTTAAAACCCTGAAATAAGTATAGAAAAAAATATGAAGCAGATTCACTAGATAACCTTTAAGAAGTATTCAAGAGTGCTCAAACGTATAGCTTTGATGTGCTTGTAACTATTGTGGAGTGAATTTAGAGATTCACCTTATATATGTGGCCAATGTTTCTTAAGAAAAATGAACTTCACAAGCTGAAAGGTTGGACACAGCCGGTTTGAATCCTGCTACATCGATGACCTCATGAGCTCTAAAATACATTTAGACAAAATGTGAACTGTAGGTTCACAGAAATCTGTTTTTGACAAACATTTTAGCTATTTATTTAACATATTCAAGCACAGACCTAACAATACAACATGGGACACCTTTGAAAATGGCAAGAAAGGAAGGGCTTTGATATAAAATTTTTTTTTTAAAAAAGCAGTGTGTCCTGACAACAGTTTCCAGGACTGACAAAATTACCTCCAACTCTCCGAGCCAATATTGCTTTGTGACAGCTTACGGCTGACACCTCATTATGCCCATGTCAGAGACGTCACACATTTACAATTAGCATAGTACATCGTTTGAGTCACATCCTCAAAAGTGAATTGTGTTTTGTGAGACACAGCGGAGGTCTGTAGACACCCCACCTTCCCTACTGGGACGGACCAAGTGCGGCCCTTTGAGGATGGTGGCTCTGTTTACCCGATAGATTTCATTAAATTAAGCTTAACTCTTCTTTGCCTGATCAAAGCCACCGCTAAGAGCCACGCCATCCTGCTTCCCCTTGACCAGGATGAGCCAACTCAATCAAATAGGATTTTCATTGTTCTTTTTTTTTTTTCACACTCTTAATTTGTCTTTTTTTTTTTTTTTTTTTGGGTCAGGCTGGCATCCCCTTTAGGTGCTGCGTTGCCTGTTTGTCACGACCCAGCACCTTTCAAGACCCCCCACTGTCCCCGCTATTATCGCAATGAAGCTGTCAACCAAGCCAACAAAGCCACGGCTCATATAAACACCTTTGGGATGCCCGTTTGATAAGTTGTCTTCCTGGATGAAATGGCTGGGTTACCGGGGTCGACTCGGGCCCTGTCTGGAAAGGAGCACGAATGAGGTCTCAAGCTGGCACACCGGTGGTAGGAAGACTTCAAAACCACGGGGTGAATGGGAGGATGAGAGAGCAGGTTAAGGGGGGAGACACCCGTGGGAGACCAGCAGGGGGTGGGGTTGGGGGGGAGATTAGGTAGTGAGGGAGTGCAAAAGGCCTTGATATCCACGGAAAGCACAACAAAGCCGGAGCTTTTTACATTAAAAAGAAAAGGAGATTGCCTTTTTTCCACTCGACGCCTTTTGCGAGCCGAGTGTCATGTCCTCCCTAGGCCTGCAGGAAGCGAGAGGCTGAGCTCGGCTATAGCATTTGGCACATCTGAGGAACATCTGAGGGGGCTGAAGTTCCTGGCCCCTGAACACTTGCATCAGATTTACGGGAGACCAGATATACTAGATGTTACTGTGTGAGGAGGGTGATCCTGGTTTAAATGCACACTGATCGGACCACGCCACACACAGAGGTGGAGAAATGAAAATGACTGCGAAGTCAGTTACAAGCAGAGCAATATTCTTTTATTCTTTATCCACTAGGACTAAATGCTACCTTTCTGCTTGTATTTCAGAGTCGTGGGCCTTGATACATAAGTATGCAGTGAAGAAGTAAAGAATTTAGAAGTAATCATGTTACATTTTATAAAGTGGATGGATAAAATGCTTACTTTCTCCGTGGTGAAAGAAAACAAATTTCCCCCCATGAGCCCCCTAAGACAGGCATACAAATGCAAGTAATGAAAAATTTTCACCAATATCAGCCCCAGCAGGCGTTAACTGCTTGATGATTAAGCATGGTAAGTGCGGGGAGAAGAAAAGTTAAAGATTAATCATCAGCCAATTAAATGCCTGTGGCGAGGAAAGTAAACTGTCTTGGCACGGAGATCTCCTCCTGTGATCTCATTGAGCACATCTCTGTGGTGTTCTCACAGATCACTAGCACATGATATCTCCATCCAAATGGATTGTTTATGTATGTTTACAGTGATGAATTTGGGGAAAATGTTATATTTTTTATATATATATATATATATATATTATATTGTGATAAATCATATGAGGTATCAAGCAGATGTTTGAGATAATGTTTAATGTTAACAATAAGCAGGTTCTAATCCAGATTTTTATTTTTGTCGGTGACCATAGTATAAGATATTACATGCTAAGATACGAATGAGACTTCTGTCATAATTATTTTTACATAACATTTATAAAAATCATTCAAAACATCCAGTTTTTCCATTGATAATTACATTTAGTTTAGATGTGATTCTCACAACTTTAATTTATTTTGTAACAAAAAAATGACACTTTACTTTGAAGACCAGCACTCTAAAGTTGTGTACTAAAGTTTTGTATCATTATTTCCTGAAATCCTTTCCCTCAAGGACTTAGCTACCCAACAATAAATACTCTATGCAAGTTCTTCGTCTTTGAGCAGAAAGCTACGCCTTCAATTCATTTCAAGGTTTTGAGAAAAGTTTGTCGATTATTTCCCCCCCCAAAAAAAGGTAACAATACTTCATCGGAACCACATAAACAACTTAGTGAAATGCCTCAACTATCCAAGTTCAGCCTTGAGTATTTATTGTGGATCTATTTCACATCACATTAAGAACTCGTCAGCTCTCGGGCTCAAGGTCAGTTGTATTTACACTACGGGTTTATTATCGTGTTGTGAGCACCGGCACAACAAAACTGACAACAGAAAACAATAACAGACAACAGAAAATATGAAGATATCATTATAGATACATATTTTTGCAAGGTAAAGACAAACGATGAACTAAAGACACTTAGGCAACTTATGGATAATAGGAAGAGCAACAAAAAGTATAATGAATACGAGAAAGCATTGAAATTATATCATGCCGATTTCTATCGCAATATTGATGCAGTGAAATCCTTGAGCAATGTTGGTAGCCAACAGTGTGGACTAAAAGCAATGGACCTGTTTATTATGCTTTGACAGAGGCCCCAGATCAAGTCAAGACATACAGTGATTTATGAATTACTAAACAAGGCCAGATTCTGCAGCATCAACACAAACACACACACACACACAACCTGTTCTCAATAGGCATCACTTGAAAGTTCAAACAGGAACTCTGAGTTAACCTCGGTGGATGCACCACTGAGCTTCAGCGTAGGACTGTTTGTGTGTGAGAGAGAAAGAGAGGGAGTTCGGTTGAGCGAGCAAACATTGGATGTGCATGTAAACCACAGGTGATTTGAGAAGGTGACAACTTAAAATACATATATATATATATACAGTATGTCATATACATGTATAGTATGTTTCCGTACAGATGCACTTTGCGAAAGTGACATTTTAAAAAAAGTATTTTCTAAATGCTGATGATGTGCTTTTCTATTTATAATATTCAATTAACCATTACGAAAGATTTAAGAAGGTGTTAAAGTACTTACAAAGTCTTTCTCGAGCTTCTCTATCTCCTGCTTGTAGCTCTTCAGTCTGCTGTTGTACATGGCTCGGCTCTGGATGGGGATCTCCCGCACCTCCAGGTCCATCTGCTCCAGCTGAAACCACAAAACAGTTAATTCAGTTCATTTAACAAACACTTCATTTTACGTTTCACATCTAAAAAATAACTCGGAATATAACACATCACAAATTTGAGAGCTCATTCTGATCCAGATTACATTATAATGTTGAGGTACATCCTGGTGAAATGTGCACTTTTCTTATATTTTTAATAAGCCTCTTGAACAGATGCTTAAATCGAGGCCTTCCTCTCCTCTAATGATCATTCTCTTACCGTCAATGCATTTCTGTTAATGTTGCATTTCCAAGTCTCTCGAAATGTTAGCCTTCACAGTCTATGACAAAAACCTGCTCAAAATAGAAAATTGTGACAACTCTAAAAATATTAAACTTTCTGAAATGAGAAACTTCAGCGGCATTAACTTGAATATGTTCCATGCTGATTGTAACAAGAAACATGCCTCCTGCTCGCGTCACTCAGCTTTGATAAAAGTTGCGGAGTAGGAGGCTGTTCCGTAAATAAATACACAATCAAATATGAGCGCCCCTTCATTTGGGCGACGTGCACAGGCCCAACGATGTCACTGTGAATGAAGTAAAAGTACATTTGACGCGTGGCGAGACAGGTCTCTCTGTGGCGGATTCAGAGGGAAACTAATCACTGTGACATAACAAGACAACTGCAACAACAATTTGTCTCTGTCAGGTGACTTTACTCATTTTTAAACAGCAACATGAAGACTCCCACCTCAAGATAATGGCTTGAAATGTGTCATAGGGGTGTCACTTAAAAGAATATTACTGGAAAGTAATCATGTGAGGAGGAAGCCTCCTTTCCGCCATGTGAAGCACGTGTGTGTGTGTGTGTGTGTGTGTGTGTGTGTGTGTGTGTGTGTGTGTGTGTGTGTGTGTGTGTGTGTGTGTGTGTGTGTGTGTGTGTGTGTGTGTGTGTGTGTGTCTGCATGTCATGTCACCACCAGGATAATACAGGTGCTGTTGTCTGGTGCCAGTGAAAATTGTCCCCTCCCTCTTTCCACAAATTCATTATTTAGGAAATGGGAAGAGGAGAAAATTACTGATCAAAGACGTACCAACTCTCTGACTTCTTCAAGCTGTTTGTCGACATTTAGAACCAGCTGTGTCTTCTCCTCTGAAAGAGAAAAAAACAGAAACATATTGATCAGCCGACAGAAGAACAGCGCTTCATGACAACAACCTAACTCCCCCGCAACGGGGGAAGAGAGGGGGAGAGCGAAAGAAAGACTGGGAGAAAACAACACACGAGGACACATTTGAAGATATATTTACACATTCTCTCTACACGACGAGCCAACATTTGATGTCTCTTACTTATTGGCGTCTATGAGGCCTTTGTTGGTTTCTGTTGAGGAGCAGTGAGACACCTCGTGCCAACTCAAAGGGAAGGGAGGTGTCAGCTTTGCTCACTTGCCAGAAGTATGAGTCCCACTCAGAATGACTAACGCACCGTTCTGCACCTCACCCCGTGGCTGCTCTTCCACATTACCCATTGAAACTCATTACGACTTGCAAAGGTTCCAAAGAAGCACGTAAACCACAGTGCATCCCGTCGTTATTTAAGGCAGCAACACTTCCAGTTTAATTTCTGCTCGTATAAGAGCCGGTCTTTGTTCTGAAATTAGAGCTTTGCCATGAGAGCCAACCACATGAAATGTAGAAGTCTGGTCCGGTAGTTCAGCGATCAAGCATCATTAACACAACATATCTTAATGGATAGAAAAAAAGAAGAAAAAAAAATTGACCCAAATTTTTTAATAAATGAAAACATTTATTTGGATAACTTAATTTCAGGTATAGTCGGATTAATAACCATGTCATCGGTACAGCCATATATCAAGAAAGAAATATCAAATGTTTACAGGTTACTAACTCTCAGTTGCTTGCTTCGAATCATAAGGATAGGCATTTTTCACAACAGACATTCTGACTTGTAGTAGGAAGAGCAGAGATGTTACTAATAACATGAGCGATGGCTCCGTTACCAGTAAATTATGACTGTCTTCAATTTAGGGTTCAGTGTCTTGCTCAAGGACACTTTGACAATGTAAACTGTAGAGACCAGGGATCACACCGGCAACCTGAAAACCTGCAATATTCATTTCAGGTATTTCTTTTAAATGAACTCCATTTTAGATGGAGAGAAGATCACAAGGCAATTAGTTGTTGGTCAAAAATATTTGAGTCAAAATCTTCCTTTCTCAGGCACCACGGGCCAACATCCACTTTTGCCAGTCTTCAAATTCATTTTTAAAACCTGTGTCCAGCCTCACAACCTAAACAGTAAACAGCCAGAGGCTGAATGGTGAGAAGGAGCTTGCTTAACCCCTGGAGCACTGTGAAATATATATGGATGTTTACGGATGAGAAGTTTCGTACACAGGAGGAAGCAAAAACAAAGAAGAAGCTTGGCAAGTATATAAATAAATAAATATTTTGGATTTGCAATGAATGACAGGGAATTTCTTTCCATAAACACTCAAAGGTGAAATAATGGCATTAATGTTTCATGGTACAAGGCCTAACATTTCATTATATTCTTATTCAAATAGTCCTTGAACCTTAGGTTTTGAGGGATTGTAACAAATACATAGGCAAATACACATTCATCATTTGGTTGTTACATGAATGAAGACCGTTAAGGGCATTCTCTCCACACGCCCTGGCCATTATCAGCAATTGTGCACATGTGAAATGCAGAGATACAACAACAGCCATGACAAAAGCCTGTTGTCTGGAGTTATATTAATGTATTAAATAGAGGGCTGTCAAACCACGACAAAAAATTCCGCCACTTCGGGAGGAAGAGCCAGAGGATCTTTAGAAAGGAAAGAAGAAACCCCTTAATGAGACGGAAGGGAATTGAAATTAAGCTGCTGTTGATGGCAGAAGACATTGAACAAGCATGTATGGCTCTAATGCGTTTCTTGGCTTTGTGCATATTCATATGGGCTTACTCTGACACAGTCAACAGATGGCGAGAGGACGCAATGTGGAATTAAACTGTGGAATGGACTGCAAAGATGCCAATTCCAGACCAAACATATTCAGTTGGGCAAGGTTTTGTGAGAGGCCGGGCCCTTTGAAAAACCAATGAGCAAGTCTGAGATAACTGTTCCAAGTAGGGGTTGGATTGGAGATTTTAGCAGTCAAAACTGACATCAAACTACATGCAGTAGTCAGTTAGGTACAATACATTTTAGCCAGGGCCACTGCATACATTTACAGTAGTTTATTATATAATATCTATGGTATGCTTGATATTTATCATATCTTGGCTTTGTACAGTTAATCTTATTTAAAAAAAACATGCCGCGCATTTGAATGTGAGAATAAAATGCCTGGGTAAAAATATGCCATGACAGCATGATGAATGTCCAACAATGGAATCTAATCAATAATAAAGTTTCAGGACAACAGGAACAACGTTGAAAATATAACATAAATATAACAGGTCGGTTAAACAGGTGCATCAGCTCCACTTTGAGACACATTTTAATTGAGGAAAGGAATTCTGTGCACTCTGTATTACTGTATCATGAACTTACCATGCTACAATCAACTGCTCGTCTGTAACACTCTTTTATTATCATTTGTGACCTAAATATTAGAGAGATAACCAAAAAATAAACTATACAATAAAAGAAAACATTCTGTGTGGGACTCAACACAGATTGATTCCCTCTGATGTATGTTGTATCCTGTTAATTGTCTTAATCTACCTTGTAACATAAAGTTGCCAATAAAAGCTACTACACAAGATATTGGTCGCCTTGGTAATGAAAATGTTTTGTTTTTTTCAAAAAAGCAAATAATATACCATCTGAAATATTTGGGACAGCCAGTAAGAAAAATGATGTTTCGGAGAGATCATGCTGTTTCTTAGCCTTTGTCATGTGACAACAGAACCTAAATGGCTGCATATGTGTAATCCATTTAGATAATACATGAAAAACATCTTCTTTTGAAGCAATCCAACAAAAAAGGAGAATTTTTGGGGGGGCTTGAACCGCATTAAAACACTGAATGGTCATTTTGCTGACATAGAGTTCAGTAATGTCATTTATCAATCCGCCTTCTATCAAAGGTTCAGACGCAGGCACAGTCGTAAGGGTTGTAAGTAACTTACTCTATCATCTATTCTGTAAGGGGCGGTCCTTTGCAAAAAGAATAACACATGGAAAGACTCAATCACCTTATTTACAATTTATCGTGACCAATTCTGTCTGACATCCTGACACACGCCTGACCTTTTGTTATAGGACGAGAGACAGCGTTCAGCAGCCTATGTTTGCGTATGTTGTCATCAATGTCAGTTCCATTCTGGTGCATAAAATAAGATAATCCTTTATTAGTCCCGCAGCGGGGAAATTTACAGGATTATAGCAGCATAGGTTATAGTGCAAACAAGAGACATAGTAAAAGAAAAACAAGATAAAAAATAAAAAAAACAAGTATTATAAATAAGCAATAAAAACAGTAAAGAATCCACAATAACTGAAATATTATATATACAGACAGAAAACTATTACAACTATAATTGCACAGTGTATTTGTATTGCACAGGTTTTTAGTGTCTTTTAGTGTTTAGCGGCTATGGCGTAGTGGAGAGCAAGGTAGTTCTCCAATCAGAGAGTTGGTGGTTCGATACCCAGCTTCGGCAGTCGATGTGTCCTTGGGCAAGACACTTAACCCCAAGTTGCTCCCGAAGGCTTGCCATCGGTGTGGACTGGATGATGCATGAATGTTAGTTAGAGTCTGATGGTGGCACCTTGCATGGTAGCCTGTCATCAGTGTGTGAATGGGTGAATGATATGTAATATACTACTGAATGATATGTAAGTACTGACTGTAAGTCGCTTTGGATAAAAGCGTCTGCTAAATGACTGTAATGTAATGTGTCATGAAACAAAGACAGCTGCTGTGTTGTCATGGTGATTCAAAACTCAGTTCCCCAGTCATGTCCATTCATGAAAAAACAACAAAAAAAAAAATGTTTTCATCATTAAAATTGGGTGATATCACTTACTGACCAGTTGCTGACCTTGTAACACAACCAAGACATTCATTCATTCATTGCATTTGCCTCTAAACCCAGTGTTACACTTTTCATAATGGTTTTAAACCATTAAAGACACAGCAAGCCATTAAGCCAACCAGCAACACGTGATTCCTCCTTTCACACAATCAATATGATCAACCTTTTACACGCAGACAATATGCTAAATTGATGAAATAACACAAGTACTGAAGGCTACACCAGCTAGCCTCCTCAGCTGTGATAGCCAGCTAGCTGATAGCATGTCCAGCTAATCTATTTAACTACGTTTTAACTGTCTTACCTCCACTTAGTTTGGGGATTCGGCCAATTTTGTTAGTTACTTCTGCTGTAAGTGTCCCAAAGTCCTGCTCGTAGGACTCAAAGTCTGAAGACATTGTGACGTTTGGGGTTAAAACAGGTGTCTTGTGGTTGACAGGTAGCGTTAGCTCAGGATAACAACAACAAGTCCCGGATGGAGCCTCTTCCGTGAGTCACGCTATAACATGTCCGGCAAGGAACAGGACTTTATTTTTTATTTGACCGACACTGAAAAATAAATAAACGAGTGAATATAGAATATAAATCGGGTTTAATTTCACCAAGCATGAATAGATAATCCTAAAATATTTTTTTCTAAATTATTTGATGGTTGTGTGACAATTTCTGTGCTTTTAATAATGTCCACAAGGGGTTGAGGGGGGAATAGTTTCTGGGACACCGCGAGAAAGGTTCCGCTCTGTACACAGGAGAAATTGAAGGGAAATAAAAAACCAAGGAAGTGGCCAGGTTGGTAATTTAAAGTGACAGTTTGTCTCTCCCTTTATACAGAATGTGAATATACGTGTACCCCTAAGCATTCGTTACATCTGTAGGATACAATATCCTCCGTGTGTCCACGTTGTCTTGTCAAGCTGGCTAACAAGCTAACAGGCTAGCTGCTGTTAGCTCTGCTGCAAAACCGGAAACCAATGTTTTTGTTTCATATGTTTTTAACAAAGTGGTGAATGCATATAACTAAGTGCTGTAATGCAAAGGGTTTTTGGATGCGAATGTCAGAAGAAGTTGATTAGTTTGGTCGCAGTGAACCCGGAGACTTAATGAGGAAACACCAGGAGTCTGTAGAGCTAATAAGATACCTGTTAAAGATATCTTTAGTTATCTACAATTACGTTTTTACAATAGGGGGTGAGTTACTGTTAAAATATTACTTGGAGGGAGAAATATTCTCGTTTATGTCAATGAGATTAGAGAAAGTATTGGAAATGTCAGATTACAGCTCAGCAGCACCACAACAATGACCACATAGTTGGAAAAAAACAAAAACCCTCTCTTTACAGAAAACTGACAACCTGATGGATGGATGGATAGATAGATGGATGGATAGATAGATATATATGGATGGATGGATGGATAGATAGATAGATGGATGATAGATAGATAGATAGATAGATAGATAGATAGATAGATAGATAGATAGATAGATAGATAGATAGATTGATACAGTACCAGTCAAACGTGTGGACACACCTTCTCATTCAACTACTTTGAAGAATGTAAAATATAAAACATATTCTGGTTTGTTGAGCATTTGTTTGTTTACCACATAATTCCATATGTGTTCCTTCATAGTTTGGATGTCTTCAATATTAATCTACAATGTAGGAAAAAAAATGAAATTAAAATTTAAAAAAAAAAACATTGAATGAGAAGGTGTGTCCAAACTTTTGACTGGTACTGTAGTTAAAAAAAAAATGTCTCTCTTTCTTTCAGATGGGGAATTTGAGTCTGTCACAAGGATAAGGTGCTCCGAAGATTGGCAGGAGAGGATGCTGCTCTTTGCCAGGGCAAGAAACAATGGGACGCGGAGAGCCCCAGTGACCCAAGACCAGGCCAGTTGCTGGGTACTCAGAAGACGAGAAAAAATAATATGTGCATCATCTGCACCGCTGACTTTGCAAAATAGCTGAGGGATAAAGAAACACTACATTTCAGGAACTCAACCAAACTACTCTGACTTACCTTGTGGCTTAAAGATGAATTTCCTGTCAACTTTTGTGACATTTCAGAACCTCCATGAGGTTCGAAGATTGTGCCACTGGGGTCCAATCATAGCCCTGTCTGTCATTGCTATATGCTCCACCATGGCAATTCTGGACTCCATTATTTGGTACTGGCCGCTAGACACTACAGGAGGAAGCATCAACTTCATTATGCTCCTCAACTGGACTGTCCTCATCCTCTACAACTACTTCAATGCTATGTTTGTGGGACCTGGATACATTCCTCTTGGCTGGAAACCAGTAAGGATTCTCAATAAGGATAAAGGCTTATGACATTTATCGTTGGTGTTTGTTCATGTAAATAGCATGAAGATGGTAAATCCTTTAATCATAGGAAAGATGTAACCACAGAAAATTAACTGATTTGTTTATCCCGAAACAGGAGGCTCAACAGGATACCCAGTACCTACAGTACTGCAGAGTTTGCCAAGGGTACAAGGCCCCCAGGTCCCACCATTGTCGCAAGTGTAACAGGTAGCTACAGTATGTTGCCCGTCATCTGTGTGAGATGGACTTAAAGAAAATAAAAGCGCACAAAGACAGCTCTACTTCTTATTATTTCTGGCACACCAAGATGGAGCTGGCTTGAACATGTACGTGGCTTGTCGTGGCTTGCCCATGCAGTGCTGTAAGATCTCTGTTCAGCACTTCGTAGGCTGCACAGAGACACATCACATGCTCTATTATGTGATGTATGTGATGTTAAATAGAGTAAACTCTATTTTTAAAGAAGCTGTCACTCTTTGTCATCACAAACAACCAGTCAATTTCCCTGATATTCCTCCTCTGCCTCCCCTCCCCCAGGTGCGTGATGAAAATGGACCACCATTGCCCCTGGATCAACAACTGCTGCGGCCACCTGAACCACGCCTACTTCACCAGCTTCCTGCTGCTGGCTCCTATGGGCTGCTCGCACGCTGCCATCATCTTCATTATGACCATGTACACACAGCTATATGAGAGGGTCAGTAGTCCCCTTTCCCCACTACACCATGCTTTCAGACGGCCTATTACCACTACAACTTTTAGCATTTGATACTTTTGTTAACACATGTCAAGCTATTTTGTTTTTACTCACTGCAGATATCATTTGGTTGGAGCACAGTGAAGATTGATATGAGCGCTGTGCGTCAATTCCAGCCCCTCATGCCGTTCAGTGTGCCCGCCTTTGCTGCCACACTCTTTGCCTTAGGCTTGGCACTGGGCACCACTATTGCCGTTGGCATGCTTTTCTTTATACAGGTAGGTTTTTTTCATTTAGGTTAACAATTTACACAAGCTGTTGGCTTTGTTGGATATTTAACGTTGCCATTTCAGCATTAACAATTCAAAGACTAGCATTTATTCAATTGAAATAATCTGTCCTTTCCAGATGAAAGTCATCCTTCGAAATAAGACCTCGATCGAGTCCTGGATCGAGGAAAAGGTCAGGATGTCTTCTTTGATTTCTTTGTTTTGTGATGAAATTTTGTGATCATTTTGTTATCCACACAATATTAAGGGATTTATAAGTAACATGTTTTTAACACTTCATTGTCAAAGTGCTTTAAAGTGCTGTCACTTTATGACTAATTCACACACGTTCCAGGATCATATTTCGCACAATATAGCGGCCTGACTAATGAAACTTGACACCACCCCGCCCACACAATCCCATTAACACATACGCACACAACCATTCTCTGTGTCATCCACTAGGCCAAAGACAGAATACAGCACTACCAAACAGGGGAGGAGTTCACCTTCCCTTACGACCTCGGCACCCGCTGGCTGAACTTCAAGCAAGTCTTCACTTGGTCAGGGACGCCCAAGGGTGTTGGCACTGAATGGCCAGTCCATCCCAAGTGTCACCAGCACACCTTAACTGTAGGTTCAGTTTGTCATTGAGTCTGGTAATTTGGTAATGCATTCAATGATTCTGATACTGTTCTTATCTGTATGTTGAGTGATAAATTATCTTTAATTTGTAGAATGTTTAAAGGCAGTTTAGTCAGTGGGTATTGTAAATCCTGCTCTTGATACTTTTCCTGCTACAGTGCTTTTCCTGTTGCATGGTAGTTTCAGTGTTGACCAATAGGGACGTCAATTGTCTTGTTCCTCTTTAAACAGATTGAGCAACTGAAGCAGAAAGCGGATAAACGAGTGAGAAGTGTAAGTACCTGTCAGATCCGTCTCGTGACATCAATGTGGTGTTGACTTACACGTAGCACAGTCACCCGAGTAGGATTTAGGCTGGGCCAGCTAGGATGTGTGTGACCTCAGGGAAAAGTTTGTGAGATTTAATACTTTTGTCTTCATGCAATAAAGGCTTTTAGCTGTACTTAAAAAAACACTCAAATGTAATGCAGATTGTCAGAAATGTTGTCAGATGTTTAAATGCATTCAGATTTAGGACCATGACATGATTATAAACACACACCTGTATCACGTCTGAATTCAGGTTTTGGTCAGAGCTGTAGAATAACCAGATATGTTGTATGCCTCGCCTAGCAGGTCCAGTACCAGGCAGTGGAGGACTATAACGGAGCGTGCTGCCCTCTGAGCAAAGGTCTCCAAACCTTTTTCAGAACCCCCTGCACAGAGGAGCCCAGGATCCCCCTCAACAAGGGGGACACCATCCTGGCCACTCGTGGCACCAAGTGAGTTCATTCAGGCTGAACAAAAACTACAAACATCATGGTTGTTGATCTAGAACAGTGGTTTTCAAAGTGGGAGGCAGGCCTTTCCAGGGGGAATGGTATTGGAAAAAAAAAAAGTAACTATCATTATTACATTAGTTATCAAATGAAGATCCCATCAAATAGGCTAAATGTTTGTTTTCTCATTAAATTGGTTAATGAGAAAGTTTGGGAGGAATTTTACTGTTTTGTCCACGACTCCAGAGTCAGAAACCAATGAATGCTTTAGAAAATACCTTTTTTATGCATTTGCTGTAGTCTGAAGTTACATCAAACAGCAATATTAGGCCATCTTGGCTCAATTGTTGAGGGTCTATCAAACAAAATAATCATGATCCCATGCAAATCCAGGAATTGAGTGAAACTAAGCATGTAAACTAAAGGGGGACTAAGTTTGTCCACTCAGACTTTGAAAACCCCTGGTCTAGAAGTCTGGATGTTTGGGCATCCAGTTAAGGATTTATTTTGAATAACCATCATTTGTATTGTTCATTAGAATTCCCCGAATTAAAGTATTTCTTTTTCTCTAGATGGTGGATGTATGGAGACAAAGTTTTGAATGAGGAGCATATGAGAGGTGAGATTGTGGTTCGAATTAAGTTTTTTAATTCATCGAAACAAGTGTGTAACAGATCCTATCTTTCTGTTTTGGTCTCCAGGGGGAGAACGTGTAAGGGGATGGTTTCCGAGGCGATGTGTGGAGAAGTGCCATTATGACACAGCTGCCAGCGATAGCACCAGCGATAAGAAAGCAAACTAATATACTTGGCTTTATGTAGAGCAGGGGAGTTAAACTGAACAAAAAGTGTTTGTCCGTGTTCATAAACGTACATCCACTGACGATGTCATGCCTGAAGCTGTAGGCTCATCATCAAGAATTTCATACTAACTTGAATTTTTTAAAGACAACATAGTTCACCAAGGCTTACTGAACACCTTTCTGCTGATTAATGTCTTGAAGAGGACGACAGAGTTCATGAGAGGGACTGGTCCCATGGCTTCAGTTTGACTCCTCTGACCAAAAGTGAAACCCAGCAACAGTCTTAATTTCCAAGAATTGCCACCAGGCTTTAATGTGACTTCATTGTGATTACATGACTTTTTACTTGAATCTGTCGTTTTTACTTGTGTTGTGGTCTGTTTTTGCTAATTATGCAACGCCTCTGCCCAGCTAACCCCGGGATTCTTCATGCAACTCTTTCTACAGTATGGAGATAACACTTAATTTCTCTTTATTATTTTTGTAAAAATGGTTCGCCTCAAACTATGAATTGAAAATTAAAATAATCTTCCGCAAGAGTCGTTGTTTGTCTCTATCCTTGTGATTACTATAAATTCTCATGTTTTAATGAATATTAATTTAATTGCCTCAAGCTTAATTTAAAACAGTAATTTGGCATTGATTTAATTGTTAGTGTTCCACACGACTATAGGATGCTTTTGTATTTATCTAGCTAATTTTAATGTTATTCCATGTCCTTACATTTTCAGGTTTACACTGATTAAAAACTGGGTGTTACTTCAGCATTGTACTATATAAAACAATTCAAAGAAAATGTTAATTCAACTATCTTAGGATCCCCTATTAAGCTTCCACTAACCATGTGTAGGTGCAATCAGAAAGGGTTCCTAAATGAATCTTAACCTTAAACTCCTTTTACACAATTGCTTGTTTTTAATCTCTTTTTTTATTTGTTGGAAAATTGCAATTTATGTAATAGCACCTGTCTAACGTCAGGCAAGTCAATCATGTTTAATTCAAGTTGATGTGGTGATTGCATACTACATACACATACATACATGTCATATACATTTACAGCACACAGCCTGAGGACCTCAAAAAGGAATTTGAAGTTTTTTCTGAAGCTGAATGCTTTGCTTTGGAACAACCCGTCTGTAGGAGAGAGGTTTTCTGAGTCTAGAATCCTCTTAGACATCACTTCTCAAAGGCTTTGTCGGCCCACACAGGTGTTTTTGATTGGACCTTTTCTGCTCAGGATGGAGTTGGCTGGAGCTGAACAAAGACTGGCGTACCGATGAAAATGATGAAAGTGTAAGTTGTCCATTTAAACCGGCGCAACATCAGAAAAAAAGGCCAGTTTGTACGTTGTTTAAGTGAAAAACCTTTGTGTGAGTGTGTATGACCTTAAAAATACACTTTCGTCACCAGACTTAGTTATTTATATATTTCATTTGTTTTATTTGCCTGTTACTGTGTTCTATCTGATTAATCTGTAAATAAAACCAGCTCTGTCTGCCATCCAAGTAGACCACAAAACAAAACACTAAATACAGATACACTGTGCCAATACAAATTCACTGTGCAATACTATAACTATAATTATTCTGTCTGTATTTATAAGATTTATTTTTTAGTTATTGTGGATTTTTATTTTTCCTACTTACTTATTTAAAATACTTGTTTGTTTTTTCTACTATGTACCTTGTTTGCACTATATCTATGCTGCTGTAATCCTGCTGCGGGACTAATACAGGATTATCTTATCTTATCTTATCTTAAAATAAGATAAGATAAAATAAGATAATCCTTTATTAGTCCCGCAGCGGGGAAATTTGCAGGCTTACAGCAGCGTAGAGTAAAGTGCACACAAGAGACATAGTAGAAGACAAGATAAAAAATAAAAAATGAAAATAAAATAAAAACAAGTATTATAAATAAGCAATAAAAAAAAATATTATATTTACAGACAGAAAAAAACTATTTTAACTTTTTTAACTATTATTGCACAGTGTAATGTGTAATGTATTGCACAGGTTTTTATTGTCATGTTATTATTGTCATGACATCTTATCTTATCTTATAAATGTATTGCTTTATATTAAGGCAGTTTTAAATGTCACTGCTTTAAGTGTTATTATTTTTGCATTGATCATTCAACTGCTAATACACTAAATAAAGACACAATTCTGAGAGCTGCAGGAGAATGTATCCAAATACCTTCTCCCTGTTAAGCAGCTAAATGACTACATGTCCCAGACTTCCTAGCGTTTCCACTCAACCAATCAGGTTGCATGTAGAATATCACGTGACAATCCAACCCTGCTTGGTTCATGTGGTGTGATTGACTTTCAGCGGTGGGCTGTGCTTACAGGAGTGGACTAAACAAGACAGCTCTTGGTGGAAGATTACCAGGAACACGAGTTATTCAGTAGCTGTATGTACAAGTCTACATGCATTTTGTTTTTATCCTGCAAGATCACTTTACAAATTAATTTTATTGCATTATAAACAGGCAATGTGATGGGACTACTATGTGGCTAACTAGCTAGCTCTGAGCTAGCCATGACTTTGAACGTCACATGTGCACTTCTCTGTCAACTGTTTGGACAAAGATAAAATGCTAACTAGACAGCAAGAAGTCCTAGTGGCTGAACATTTATCAACTTTTAGCTTATATCTCTTCTTATACACAGTATGTTAAGGCTCATATTTGATTGGTCAATTTCCTGACAGGGCCACCAATAGCAATGCTCCTGTTTATGGTCAGTTTCCTTGTAGTGATAATTAAAAAGCAGTGGTTTTCCTGTATTCACTTAATTATCATTTTCCTGCTGCTGAATTTCATGGAATTTGAATGCACATGTGTGAAGCTACTTCCCCTCTGCAGGAATAAGCTGTGGCTTTGTGGAAGGACAACATATATATTCCCACATTTGCCCAGGGTTAAACTGCTGGGAAGTGTTGGCTTGTTACAGTGTAATGAAGGAATTGCAACATCAGCGGAGGTTTTTTTTTAATAAGAGAGCTATTGTTAAAACTGGTAAATCATTCCCTTCACATAATCCAACACACAAAGAAAACATACCACAGGGCTCACAGAGACACTGCAACAATGGATTGTAAGCATGCAAATAGTGATGCAGCAGTCATAAAGTCAGGGTGCTAGAAAAGACAACAACTATGGAAACGGTGTTTATAATACCCCTAGCAAGTCATTAGTAATAATTAGATAAAACATTTTTATTCTAATTATTACTCTCATAAGCAATGAACAATATGTATCTTATAACTTTTTTTAAAAGTCTATCAAACGTTGTAGCTGATCCAGTTTTGTCTTCTCTTTCCCTGTCATGTCCTGTGCCGGTCTCTTAATGGTGTAGTCTGTATTTAATTAAAAACAAATGTCTTTGCATGTCAAGCAATAAGTATTTTCTCAATATCAGAGGTTCCCAAACTTTTTGTACATACATCATATATCGACTAATTCTGCTTTACTCAACCGATCAACTGATGATTTTGAATCCGGCTGTATTTAACTAACGTTACTAGTTCGTGATATGCTTTACAGCAGCCCACTGCTCTTAAATGCATAAGATGGGTGTATATGACGATTGTAATAAAGTTTAAGTTAAAGCCACGCCCCCGCTGCCACACCCATCAAGCTGTCAAAGCTACCATTTAGCCCACACTGTCACTAACTGCACTCTCAATACGTATCTACTTCTTTGGAAAACGAGAAAGCGATTTCAGAGAGAAGCACACAGGAGGGTCTACAATATGTGTTTGTGAATATATCCAGGATGTCAAACTGATACATCTGCGAAAAAACGTTTAAAGAGATAGAAGCTGGAGCTGCAGATCACAGAGCCAACAGAACTCGTTGGGAATCATTGCTTTATATTATTTTAGCAATGTTGCAAAACCACAACAGCAAAGAAACCACTGCCACCACCGCTCGAAAAGTGTGTAGTTAGCATTGCATTCTGGTTCTAATGTAATCCAGAACTAAACATTTTTAAAATCACAGCCTCATGTGCTACTGTTTTTGACTTGCACTTTCCATCCCTTCCAGTGTTGACCCGCTCTATAACAGTGTCCCGGCGGATACTGTGACGACTGCGTTTCCCTGTGATATCAGCCAGTAACATGTCCATGTTCAGCACGGGCATCCTTGTGCTGACGTCTCCTCTCCACACCCTCCCCTTACGCATCGCTCCAGTGCTCAGCTCAGCTGCTCAGCTCGTGGAGCGCACACTGTACGTCCACCTCCACCCCGGGCTGAACCTGGGAAGTGGGAGCCAGCCTCGACCTGTTTTCATTCCACCAGTAGTGGACCTGTCTACGGTCATTTCCCGCCTTTACAGCAACGCAGCTGACGTATGCGGGCACCTGGATGTCCGTGTTTTGCTGACCAATGTTCGTTCTCAGTCAGCTGCCGGCAGCGGGACTGCGATCCCAAACTGCCCCTTCCCTACACCACAATCTCTGTCTCACTGCCCGGAGGTGGTGCTGACAGACTTTCCTCTGCAGGACCCAGGTCAGTCCCATCAGGTTAAGCAGTGTCTGCAGAGGTACACAGGCCACTGCTACGTATGTAGCCCCAGCTTGCCCTCCGAGCTGCTTCACCCACAGATGATGAGGATGCAGGAGATGGAGGAAGGGCTGAAAGAGCCTGAAGAGCAGGCAGAACCCTTGCAGTCCTACAGTGACGTGGTGGTAGGGGGGACATTCGACCGGCTCCATGGGGCCCACAGGACGCTGCTCAACATCTCGTGCCTGCTAGCCAACAGGAGGTTCCTTATTGGTGTGTGCGATCAAGCAATGCTGAAAAGTGAGTCGTTCATTTTCAGTTATTACATTTTAGGAATGTGTGTGTTCATGTACTATTTTTGAGGCTAATGATGAGAAGGCATCCCCTAGACTAACATCTTTTTCTTCCCGTCTTTAGATAAAATGCTAAAGGAGCTGGTTGAGCCCTACTCTCTGCGGACCCAGAGACTACAGGAGTTCCTGCGAGACGTCAAACCCTCGCTGCAGGTGGAGATCGTGCCCCTTGATGACCCCTATGGAGTTTCTGTGGTTGACCCCTTGCTGCAGTGCATTGTGGTCAGCGAGGAGACCAGAAGGGGAGGCGAGGCTGTCAACAAGAAACGCATTGAGAACGTAAGTCAGGAAACTGCGGATACATGTAGCGCCTTTCTCGCTGTTCTTTCCCGTTGACTTTTCCCAGTTGTTTGGACCGTGTCCCAGTCCATTGTGTACTGCAATGGACTGGGACACAAGCCATACATTTTACCATGCCAATATTTTTCAAAACATAATAAATTGTACACTGGAAAAGTAAGAAAATTAATTATACTGTGTATTTACAGCTGATTTAAATGCAGCAATGTCTTTAATATAATATATATAACATTCTGCTCCTAATTAAGTTTTTCTTTGGCAGCATTCTTTACCAACATATCAAACTGTATGCCACAGATGGCCCTTTTAACATATGATGCTGATGTCAGTATAATTTATACCTACTGCAGTTTTTTCCCGCTACATGTTTGTTTTTATGTTTTATGTGTTTAAATGTAGATCTGTCCTTTTTATTTTATTTAAATGTCAGGACATATCTTGTTTTGCTTTCTACACATCACGATTTATTACTTAACTCCTCTCATTTCAGGTTCTATTCTGAGAGTCAGTGAGCTTTACTTTTAAGAATTGCAGTGTAAAGAAAGCCTAGAAAACATTCTAAAGCACATTTTAATCCTGGGACAGCAGTGGAACTTGTTTTTCCAGATATAGGAGACCATAGCCTTGGTACACATGAGCACATATTTGATGTTTTGTGTTCTCTGCTTCCTAAATCAGGGCCTTCCTCCTCTCATCCTCCACGAGATCCAGTTGCTTAAAGATGCCCACCACACTGAGACAGAGGAGGAGAAGATCAGCTCCTCCAGTCTACGCTCTCGTCTGCTGGGCACCCTTCTTACCCCACCTAAAGTAGGTCTTTGTTTTTTTTAAAGGATTCTAATAGTGGAAAACAACGAAAAGAATACATATATTTTTTTGTCCATATCTAGAGCTGATTAAAGGGGTTGTCATACCTGTTAGGGGGATGTTATCATACTTATCTTAAGGTGGACATCACAACATCATAATCATGCAACCTTTCATTCAATTAAAGTTGCCTGTGAAGAAGAAGAAAAAAACATCTGATTCAATTTGAATTTGATTTTATGTTCTCTAGCAGTCCTTTCCTTTCCTGTTGAAAGCCAATTAAATTCCTTTTGAAATGTTGAAAAAGCTCTGCACAGCCTCCAGTCACCAAAAAGTAATTGCCAAATCATGCTCCAACTTGCATTAAAAAAAAAAAAGTTACTCACTCACTGAAGCAAAACATGTTTCTCTCAGCATTTGAGTAGATGAGGAATAGTGTTTTATACAAAAAGTGACGGAGATAATTTTGTAGCGATCACACAGATCTGTCTTTAGGAACTTCTTAATGTTTAACAGCTTTTCTTTCCCGTACATGCCAAAGTACAACGTCTTTTTTAATAACTAAGCAGAGAATTATGTGAGTTGGGAAAAGACAGACCAGTTAATCATTTTGCAGGTTTACTGGAAAGGTAGGAGTGGAACAGATTGTGTCCATGAAAAATCTGAAATGTTTTGCATGCGCTCTCTCTGTTTGGCCTTCCTGATAGAAAGACTATTGTTACTGTTATCAGCGGAAACAATGAGCTCCTCTGCAGCGAGGCCCGAGGGTATCCCTGAGCAGGCCTGACCTGTTTAGGAGCAGGTTGTGTTATTGTCCTCTCATAACCTCCAAGTATTCATTCGTGATGCTTTCATGTTTAGTGCTGCAGTATTTGGTTGTATCCCCCACGCCCATGCATCTCCTGTTTCCTCTGCACTAGAACACATCCCATCTCGCTCCACTCCCGTACGTGATTGGCCTGACAGGAGGCAGCGGCAGTGGGAAGAGCTCCATCGCCAGGCAGCTGGAGGCTTTGGGTGCCGTCCGGATCGACTGCGACAAGCTGGGCCATGAGGTGTACCAGCCCGGCACTGCAGCCCATCACAGGGTGCTCGAAGAGTTCGGGTCAGGTGAGGAAACCTTTGGCTGTGGTTAGAGATGCATCATCCAACTCCTTATGATATCTCACACTCTATGAAATCTAGTTATTTGATGCATCTTTGCATTGGCTTGATATTAATGTTAAATGTTATGATGCATGAAATCTCAGGTGTTGCAGTACAGGAATGAGTTTTTTTTTCTTTGTCACTTTTAGATCTTCTGAACGAAGATAAAACCATCAACAGACGTGCATTAGGAAGAAAGGTTTTTGGAAACCAGGTAATATGACAAGTTATCATAGTGTCACAATACACCATGTATGGTGTATGGCCAATTTACCAATTTTTTTTTCATGCAGGAGCGGTTAAAAGCCCTAACAGACATTGTATGGCCTGAGATCGCACTTCTGGTGAAGAGCAGAATCAGCCAAGCCAGAGAGGAAGGTATCGTATGATCTTTTAAATATATAAATCTTTAGTCCCTAGTATTTGTGGATATAGGCTGTTGGTGTTAAGGGGTTTTCTGTCTTGTGTAGCAATAAAATAGTTTTTTGTGTTCATACACCTCTTTTCCTCCCTTTGTTGGCCAATGTACTGATCACATCCATGCATACCCAAATGATAAAGAAACTGTTCCATCGCTTTGTCGTAGAAGAGATTTCTACAATGTGCATGTGATCTTTTGCAGGTAAGCAGGTTTGCGTGTTGGATGCGGCCGTTCTTCAGGAGGCCGGCTGGACAGACATGGTCCACGAGGTCTGGGTAACAGTCATCCCTGAGGAGGAGGTAATACGTTTGTACTATCAGTCCTCAGTGCAACAAACATGGAGTTATGTAACGATGTAAAGGTGACGAGCCTGAGGTGCAAAGTTTTTGTCGGAAATTGTGACATTTCTGGTGGTGAAGGTATTTGTGGCTCTCACCATGCAGAGCAGTCATCCATAGTTTTCCTTCTGGAGTTTGGGATTCTACACACACTGGCTTTAACACAATAAACGCTCAACTTGTTATCCTCACCCATCTGCCTCACCCTTGTTACCCCTCCCCTCTCAGGCGGTGTTACGGATATCGGAGCGAGACGGTTTGACCGCAGAAGATGCCCTGCGTCGGCTGCGGAGCCAGTGGTCCAACAGCCAGCAATTAGCGCACGCCAACGTAGTGCTCAGCACGCTGTGGGAGCCAGAGGTCACTCGGAAACAGGTGAAACACTCGTCATGCCATTAGTATATTGTCTACACATCAGCATTACATTAAATATTTTAATTCTGTTAATTAAATAAAAATGTCTCCTGTAAGAATTCTCCCCGTCTTTTATTTTGAAGGTACTGAAAGCGTGGAATCTCCTTCAGAAGAGAATACAACAGAGGCAAGAAGGACACGTGTTGGTCACTACATCATCTCAGCAGTGACCTGTGCGTCCAGAACGAGCATGTATCAAGACTGGGGACGTGTGTGTGTGTGTGTGTGTGTGTGTGTGCACACAAATGACTGATCCATTAAAGGAAATGCTGCCTTAGAAAGAAGTGAGCGGTTTCTGTGCCAGTGCAGCCCAACAAGCTCTCTCACTTCTTTGACCAAAACTCAGTGCCTAATTGAGTTTCCACAAGTTTTTAAACTAGTTATATTTTTAAGATGCTGAAAGAATGGATGGCTGAGGAACTTTGTAAATTTTCCCAAACAAAATGATTTTGGAATGCTGGAATTCATGTTTGGGATAAATAAAATGTAATCAAATCATAAGAATTGAAGATGTTTTCATCCAGAGATTTGTTTGTGAATGGCATTCCTTTAAATAGGTACTGTTGCTTAAACGATATGCCCAACATTCAGCGAGATCATTTCACGTCTAATATTGTGGGTAGCCAGTCAGCTGATGACACTTGACAAGTTCTGTCCTCTTTTCTTTTTGTCCTCTACGTTTAACTAACATGAATGTACCCTAAAAAGCAACTAATGGTGAGAGGAAAAGGAAGGTACCATATTGAAAGATTGCACTAGTTACCGCTGTTAAAACCATAATTAAATGTTGTGTTCCTCTTTACGGTTGGGAGAATATGTTAACAAACTTTATCATTATCTTATGAGGAATTATAAATCATCAAACAACCTACATTATATTTATATTATGTGCAATAGATAAGGATATTTTGTAATATTATAAGTGTAGTTGACACATTCAAATACACTAGGCACTGAAAAATATTAACTTAGTCAAACTGTACATTGACTAATAAAGGAAAATGCATCCAAGACGTGAATCAAGCTGACGTGAAAAATATTTAATATCTTTGAGACTTTAATCTATAAAGGAAATCTGTTTAAAATCTTGAATTGAAATCTAAGAACGAGCTCACCTGAATATTCAAATATACACGTCTGACATACCTGAAAAAGCCATAAGGTACAGCAAAGTGAAAACTAAAATCATGATGCGTTTAGCTCGTGGTAAATTTCATGTCCTATCCTACATTGAAATTATTAACCAATGTTTACACAATGAGAAAAATATACTACTTCTTTGCCTTACCCATACTTTCATATTATAAGGATCGTCCAGTGAAGTGACATTTGGTCATACAGTTGGTGAGAACTTTCAAGCATCTTTGATTTCACTGTCTTGCATGTCATCTGGAAATTCAGTGGAATTATCAAATAAAATGGCGTAACATTAAATGAAATGAGTGATCTCTGCTTTTTCTTATGCATTTAATTTTTGCTATTTATTTTCAGTTAATGATTAAAATGAAAAGAAGTGCTGTATGTTTATTTATAAAACTTGGGTTTGGATTTGAAAAACAAAATCAATCACTTTTAACCCACTTTTCTTTTTCAAATTCAGCCTTTAATGGTGATGCCTTTAAAACATTTACATATTAACGATATTTAAATGTGCAAAATGTACAATTTCATGTGACTTATTGTGTGAATGGTGCTCAGCCACCGTTGCATTATATCACCTCGTTTCTGTGCATTGAACATGCAAACAACAAATTGAAAGAAGACGACAACGACGACTTTGTAAGTGCATGACTAAATGGTGTGTGGTGAACGATAGGGCTCTGGGTATGCAAGTACAAACCTAGTTATCCAACCACTTGATGGTAGAAGATGCATCCTTTTGCCTTGAATTTATGTGTAAGCAGCCTTCTGTCCAATAGTGAAGAACAGTCCATCCGTCAAAGCCCAGGCTTTGTCAAACCACTCCCATCAGTCTCCTTCTGAAGAGTCTCCTTCCAAATGAAGAAAATCTCATCTTGTTGCCTCCACTGTCACATCTCCACTTTCAGTTTGGCAGAGCACATTGCTTCCCCCAGCTTGTTGTCGACCCTGCACACATAAACCCCTGAGTCAGAAGGCTCCAGATCAGCCAGAACCAGAGAGCAGAGCCCGTCTTCATTTTGCTCCATCGTCACTCTGCGTGATCCAGACACCGGCTTCTCATTTTGAAGCCACTTGACCTTCGGCTGCGGGTAACCTGGGATTCAGACAATTAGACATTATTAGAGAATCATATACATAAAACAACAGGACATTAAATAATCAAATACAGTACCAGTCAAAAGTTTGGACACACCTTCTCATTCAACTACTTTGAAGAATCTAAAATATAAAACATTCTGGTTTGTTGAGCATTTGTTTGTTTACCACATAATTCCATATGTGTTCCTTCATAGTTTGGATGTCTTCAATATTAATCTACAATGTAGAAAAAAAATAAAAATAAAGAAAAACCATTGAATGAGAAGGTGTGTCCAAACTTTTGACTGGTACTGTATACCAACATGACATTTCCGAAAAGTTTGCATGTATGAAAGCTGGTATTGTTATACAAACAAAGTTTTCAATATTCCCCAAGCCCATTAAAGTTGCTTTTCAAGAGGTTTTGGATGACGCGGTTTTAAACATTTTAAGTTGAAAGGAATAGTTCGTTATTTAAGTTCAGCCAGTTTAGGTCTCATTCAACTGCAATCAGAGCAATTCAGACCAGATTGTCCTTTTTTTCCCCTCTTCTTTCCTTGTGGAATGTGTTGGGGCATTATTTAATGAAGAACAGCACAGTTCTGCCACTCTACCGTTGACGAGGCACGTTAGCTGAGCAGTTGCTCCTTTGGGGAAGATGGCGTCCTTCAGGGCCTGCTGGAAGCGAGGCTCGCTCTGAAGCTGCTTATCCAGAGACTGGATGGCCTCCTCTGCCTCTTGGCTCCAGCCTGGCTCTGGATGAGAGAGAGGAATGATGATGAATAAAACGGAAACAAGGCTTTACAGATCACAAAAGGGTAAACTTGAAGTGACAATCGGAAACTGTGAGTCATCTGCCATATGCATGTAGCTCCAGGACATAGGAGGGCATTGTGTGTGTATGTGTGTGAGTGTGTGAATGTGTGTGTGTCTTTATCAGTCGTACCCTCTGAGGAGCTGCCAGGAGAGTCTGGCCTGTTAGAGAGATTAGCCATCCGCTGGAGGGCCAAAACAGCCTTGCCAGTTTTCTGGAAGTTTAAAAGGACAAATAGCACAGGATGACAAACTACACTAACCAAGCTGAAGGTCTGTAAAAGGACAATGGATTGAAAGGTCATCACAGCAAAGCATTGATAAGAAAATGGTTCATCTGTCCAATGCAGGGCTAAAGGCATTGTGGTCATTTTTCAGTGAATTTCTCAGTGTTACCTTCCACTTGCGCCTGGCCAGAAAGCGTTTCATCTTCCCCTTATTGAGGGACTTGGTGGGTCTGCGGTTCATTGGGGTAAAAGAGGCCATCCAGGGGTGGGCGAGGGCCTCGGTGCATGACAACCTGCATCTAGAGGGAGAAGCAAAGGCTGTCAAATGCCGGCAGTCTCCAAAGCAGCCGTGGATAATCTGCTGCATAAATAAACTCTCCCCGGACAATATCCAGAGTTGCTGTGTGGTTTGGTATCATGCTAATTTATTGCAAATGGTTGGAAATGTCAGACGGAAGACTTTTCTCATTACTCCTGCATTGTGACATTATCTACTGGAGAGAATACTCTTGTAGCTGGTTCTCATGGGTACTGAGATTGAAATTCTCATTGTATCTCAAGAGGTACTTGAATTCGAGTGATTTGTGAGCACAGTTATTGTATAGGTCATAATCATAAAAAAAGAGGAAGGAAAAAGCAGGCCAACCAACCTCCGGTCTTTCTTCAGGAGGCAGCTGATAAAGTCTTTAGCCTCATCAGAGATGTCCTCAAAACTCTCTTCGTCAAACTCGAATTGGGCGGTAGTCACGAGAGCCAAAGTCTCAGCATCATTGTTCCCCTGGAAGGGGGATTCTCCACTGAGCCTAGGATGCAAAACAATGAATTATAAATATTGTTTGTCATGTTTCTGCTGAGAAGATATTTGTACCCATTACAATTTTGTTTCAACATTGACCCGAGGATGAATCAACTGTGTTGAGTTTGTTATGCCATCAAATCTATGCTCACTTTTAAGAATTGTAATACTAATGTTGTTATGGGGGACTGTAGTAATACAACACCACCAGGAGATGGCACCAAATGTGCATTTGTAAAATAATTTGGCCAGATATTAGATGTGACATAAAACTTTAAATCCTTGACATAATCCAAGTTAGTTATACATTTGTTATTTTCAAATGACTTCAAGGTATTTGCCAAATAAACAGGATAAATAAAGAATAAATATAGGCCATATATGTGACACTCATTGAAGAATTTAAAAGGCCCTACAGCATTACCGTTTTCACTTCCACAAAGTATCCCCTGTTGCATTTTTTTTCTTCAGAGTATGTTAATTTAAACCACTATAGCCATTGATTGACTTACAAGATGAAGCAGATGACTCCGATGCTCCACATGTCAGTCTCCAGGCCCACAGGCTCAAAGCTGATCACCTCAGGGGCCACAAACTCCGGTGTGCCGTGCATCACCAGCAGAGGTTTGTCCTCCTCTGAAAAACATGCAGACAAGAGTAAGAAATTCAA
The DNA here is from genome assembly GCF_027596085.1 of Anoplopoma fimbria. Classification (NCBI taxonomy): domain Eukaryota; kingdom Metazoa; phylum Chordata; class Actinopteri; order Perciformes; family Anoplopomatidae; genus Anoplopoma; species Anoplopoma fimbria. The sequence goes on from NC_072453.1 coordinate 13,847,705, forward strand.
AATGTCACTCTGAATGTTTTATGTTTGCCTGTTTACAGCTATAGTCATCTCTAAATAGACCACCCAGTCTGGAGATGCAGCTGCAGCTGCTGGAGCATCACCAAATTTACTGCCTGAATGGGCTTCACAGCTTCGCTGCATTTGTTGAGTTGAGGTAGTTGTCTATTTAAAGACGTAGGGCATTGTTTACATCTAGGAACTTAGAAACAACACTCCTTGATGTTATCATTGGTTAATTTTAGCATGTATTAAAATAAGTGGCCCTGTGTTGACCTTGCTTTGTTGTAAGGAACCCACATTCAGAGCTTGGAGAATCACAAAAATATATTTAAACTTGACAGTTTTTTGCAGCCAAATGATATTTTTAGTGCATTTATGTGAACCATAGCAGGAAGCATTTTATTCTCAATGCTGGGTGCGCAAGGCTGTACAACATTTACTTATTAAGACCCCTTGGATTTCCCTGGATCGTAACTTTTAGTGGAATACACACAGGATGTGCCACTCACACTGGAGGATTTATTCACCCTCCCTAGGAAGCAAGTGTAAAAGTTATTCAAATATGTGAATTCAAGAGAATTACCCTCTAAAAAATATACATAATGACTTGAGACACTATGACACCGTTTCCACAAATCCAGTTAACTCACCCAGTTTACTAGCCAAGCCAAAGTCGATGATCTTGAGCCGTGTACCGGTTGTATTCACACAGACGATGTTCTCTGGTTTGAGGTCCAGGTGGACGATGTTCTGCTTGTGGACGTACTGCATGCCCTCCAGGATCTGCTGCATGTAGCGGGCGCAGGTGGGCTCCGTGTGCTCAAAGTTGTCATCCACGATGCGGTGAAAGAGCTCCCCACCTGCAATACTGGGCAGACAACACACATCATTCAGGTTTGTGCTTCAAAAACAACCCTTAACTTCTGTAGTGAAAATATATGATGCAGACTATCTATGTGAAGTCATGTAGTCTAATCCTACTCTAATCCTGATATCTGACACAAAAGACATGGATCCAGCAGATCATACTGCAGCCCATTTCTGTCCAAAGAAAATATTAAGTATGGGAGGGAAAAATACTGAAACATTTGTTGAAAAGTCTAAAGTCTTGAAATCCACATACTTTGGGCATTATCTAACAGTAAAGCTTTGAAATTTTTGATCACATGGGAAATCTCAGCTTTTATCAATAGTCAAAAGTTAGGATTTAAGGAAATTTGGGAAAAAATGCTTAGATTGTATTCGTTAAATGTTTTCCATATAAAAACATTTTTAACGTGTGCATATCTTTGATATTCAACTTGTTAAGAGTTCATATACAATAACAAATACTTTATTGTGTTCCACAAAGTTTCTGAGGTACAGCCATTTTCTCATACATAATGTAGTCTTTAGGCACATGGAACTACAAACATAATGGAGTAAATCAAAAAATCGTTTTTCCCACGGGTCCAAAGACTAGTATGATAAGAGAAATCCCTTTTGCAGCCAAATGGTTTGATCAGTTTTAAAAAATGTCTGCACAGTTGTTCCTCAGAAAACCCAGAGTATACTTCCAAAGAAATTTAAAAAAAAAGATTCAGCTGAGGGAACATGTTTTTTTTACCATATTTTTCCCTCATATGGTGTGCTGGAATTTGGTTTCAATTGAGATCCCTTTTTTTGTCTTTTGTACTAGTCATGCTGAATTCCATCTCCCTACATCCTTGTATCACAGTTAAAAAACACATTCCTCCAAATAAACACTTTAGCCACAAGTAGTGTGACCAACAACATCAGCAGATGAAACCAGATACACAATGCTTTACCAGATCAAAGTCATCTTTCCACTCCATTACTTACTACTCCATGACCATGACCATCTCGGAGCGCGTCTCATAGGCAGCCAGGCATTGGACCAGTTTTGGGTGGTGAAGACTGTTCATCAGTTCCATCTCTTTGCGAGCTGCCGTTCTGTCCTTGGAGGTTCGGGCTCGGTAGAACTTCCCTGCAACAACTTGACCCGTGTCTTTGTGGGACATCCTGAACACCTGGCCAAACTTCCCACTGGAAATGTTCAATCCAAACCAAATAAAAAAAAAGGTTCAGTTTTCATTTACTCCTACATGAGAATCTGAACTGTAAATCTGATAAGTTAACAGTTTGTTTGAAATACAAAGACTCCATGCTTACACTCCCAGCTTCTCATGCACATTGTAGTGGTCCTTGGCCTTGTGTTTGGTGTCAATGGTCACTGTGACGTACGACTCCGACTCTTCCTTCTTTTCTTCTCCTAACACAAAATATACATGGTTGACAAATAAGCACATCCTGCTTCCTCTCAAACATTTAACAACAACAAAAAATACTTATCACATACTTGAAGTCGCCATCTTGACACACTCAGATTCCTGGCTTGGTTCACTGACCCCTGCTGAGTTGTAGGCTCTGACACGGAAGCGGTACTCCCCCAGAGGCTCCAGGCCTGAGCGGACGTGGTAGGTCGTGTTTTTACAACGACTTGTAGCTTCGGTCCAGCTCTCCGGCCCGTTCTGACCCTCTCGTCTGACCTCCACTTTGTAGCCCAGCACGGCTGTGCCTCCATCGTAGCTGGGACCCGTCCAGGAGAGGACCAGGGACTTAGTGGACAGCTTGGAAACAACAGGATGGGATGCTGGTGGGTCGGGCCGGTCTGAGGAGAAATTCAAGAACAAAATATCTTCATTAATATACCAAGAGGTGATGCAACAGGTGAGTCAGGTGGCATCATTTGGGGCTTTTGGGAGCGTTGTCCTACCTTCATATCTGTGCCTGCATTTAAAACAACACATACCAGTGTTGCATCATCTCAAGTCACTGGAAAACTCTATGATAGCTAAATAATGAGCTGTAGACCAAAGTGGGTCTTACCTACGACGCTGAGGGAGACGGTGTGCTGGGCAGAGCCTTTCACATTTCGTACTATGACGGTGTACGAGCCTGTGTCTTTTGGACAGGCCTGAGAGATCTCTACGTTGCTTTGTGTCGCACTGCTCCGGACAGACATCCTCGGCCCTCCTACCACCACCTGAAGAGGAAGCAAGGTGGAATCACATACCAAGACATGAGCCTTGACTGGAGCAGAATTTCAAAGTAAGAATGTAAAGTAATGCATCAAACAATACCAACAACCACTAGGGCTAGTATTACCTTGTTTTTGTTGTAAATCCAGCAGCAGGCCACAGGGACAGAGCTGCTCCTGAACTTACACTGTAGTCGGGCCTGCTTTCCTACTCGAACCTCCACCTGCTCTGGTGGGTCTACAAACTCCACAGGAGGTCCTGGGGAGAAGCAGAGTTGGTTTAATTAACAGAACATGACCACATGAAGTGCAACAAATATCAAGCTTATATATTTCAGTGCCCTCTACTCACCTTCACGAGAGGAGACTTTTGGTTGTGGGCTAGTTTCTCTGTTAGCTGTGGAGACTGAAGAAGAAGTTGGATTTACAGGTGTGTGCTGCTATAGGCAGGTTTAAGAAGTATCTAACCAATCACAGGTGAGCAGTCATGTTTGGTTGCAGGCGCGCTGCAATCAACAGACAGCCAACGCATTGCACCTTTGAATGAAAAGGGAGGCTCCCTTTTTAGTAATCACAAATATTTGTGTTGGTATGCTGCAACAGGTGAGTGAAGATTCAAGCCCAAAGCTGCATGTCTTTATTATTATTCAAGATTTTACTGTCACTATGCATGTTTGTTGCTGCTTCCCTGCCCTCTATTATCAGCATATTTATGATTAATTTATCATTTCTACAGAAGAAATCTAAAGTATTTAGCAAGAAGAAAAGCAGAAAGAAGGGAGGATTTCATGGGTGTAACTTCACAAATATTTTTTCAGAAGCTTAACAAAAGTTTGTGATCTACCTTTGTCTCCTTCCTCTCTATGCTGGCTTCTCTCTTTAGAAGCTGTAGGAAGTTGAGTGTTTTTGGGTGACGCAGCCTTAAATGTGACCTCACTGTGCAGCTCATGGTTGCTTGTTTGAAGGATTTCCTTTGATGCTGTTTTTAGAAACAAAGCGGAAACAGGTTTACTGTACACAGATAAAGTAGATACGTTTTATTCAAGGATAGGTTGTTCTGTTTGTGAGGAATTTCTAACTTGACACTTTAACCCTGCTTTACCTGTGATATGTAACACAGCGCAGCTTGACTGTTTCCCAGCATTATTCTCAGCAACGCAGGAATACATCCCAGCATCTCCATGTGAACACTGGGTCAGAGTCAGACTGGCAACACCATTTTGGAAGGAAGTGTTACTTGAGGGCACCCTTTTACCTACATGACAAAATAGGAATGGACAACACATGTTTTCACTATTAAGAATGATCATTGAATATCCTTGTTAATACAGGATATTGTGCCTCGACCCTTGCTCGGAACTGAGAGGAGGTGGACATTAAAAGGTTCGGTAATCAGACATTTACCATTGTGTAGCCAGGAAATGCTCAGAGGTCGACTTCCTGTGATAACACCTTGAAAAGACGCATCACTTCCCACGCAGACTGTGCAGTCAGTGAGTGGTTGTTTGAAGTGAGGCGTTTCAAGCGCCTGGACGGGTGTCAATCTGGAGTCTAAGCAGATGAGAGAAGTTCAGGGCAATAGGGTTGTTTGCATATGAGTATTTCCTCTACCACTGACCAACCAGGAAAAGTTATTAGCCAGTATTTTAGTGGAGAGCTATGGGCCTTTCCACCCCAGACAAATAAATGCACTGTGCGGTAGATTACATTACATTACATTAGATGCAAATGTAGTCTAAAAAAATATAAGATCTGCAGACTGATGTGGATGGTTTTCATCTGTTTTGCCTCCAGGCAGAGCAGAGTTTACTTCCACTTATCAGTTACTTGTTTCTGTATCTACTGGAGGATGTTAGTTGTGAGTGCAAGCTGTTGGAATTTGACATGGTGTTTACAAGACTTTCCCGGCACATGATGTGTGCAAACAAACACATATATTTTGGTGTGTTTACATTGAAGGGGGAGAGGCTGTTTGCATGTCAGACTATGCTCTCTCAGTGCCTAAGGATATTTCTGACAAAAACAGCACATCTCACAAAAATAGTGTTACATATAGTATTGCACCCTGACTAACATTTTGCGAAGTAGCCCATGGGGATTTAACCATAAGATACGTGTTCAATCTAACAGATCCCAGTATTCCTGGTTCCCCAGATAGGCTTTTGCAATGCCTGCATTTTTAAAGATTCAAGTTAAAGATGTAACAAAAAACATGAGGGCTGCAGGTGGCTTAGACATGGGATGAGGTTCAAATGTGGTAAATGTTATGAATACATTCCAGTTCTGTTATAAAAAAAGTGACACATTAAAAAGCTAACTTTTCTCCTGTTCTTCTAATCTTTACCTGTTGCAGGTGAGACTCCCAGTGTGTTCTTTCCCATGAACGTCCTCTTAGTTGCATCCGGTCCATCTTCTTTTTGCTTCTCCACACAGAAACGTCTGGCTTGAGGCTTGAGGGCCAAACGGAAAGTAGACACATAGGTCTTTGGCTTCCCGCCATTCTTATCCATCCCTAAGTAGAAATGGAATATAGTCCCTCATCAGTCAGGCCTCCTCTTCCTCTCTTGGTTGTGGTGTGTTGTGCTCAGTATGTAAAGCTGATGTGTTGAATAGTCGTCCTCTGTCTATTCACACATCCTCTGAGATGCTTGCAGGAGGAGCCTCTGTTTTCAGGCGGCCTCTGGTTTCACTACCCACCCTCAGTCCCCCCCAGTTCTCAAGAAACGGCTCTTCTTATCAGCAGGCCAATTAAAAAGACACATGTCCAGGCCCCCACTGTCCCTCTGCACTGAGAACAGAGGGAGAGAGACACATGTGATAGAAAACAAGTAAGGGAGAGTCAGGAAACGTGTGGGAGAGACAAACATTCATGCTAAAAAAGAAACAGAGGCCGCTGAGTGGGGATATTGATAAAAGAAACACCAAAGAAGTATAAAAAGCATCATTTACCTGGTGGTTCTCCTCATAAAAACTGCTTCTCCTTTCAGGACGTACTTACACAATCCCAACCCTCTCTTTTAGCCATTTTACCCCCTGGAAACAGCTATTCCCTCTGAACACACAGTAGGTTGAGTAACACTGCCAGAGCCACCGCAGGAATCAAGCAGAGCCTGTAGGGTAGCTTTCTGTGTGCATTAACTCCACTGCTGTGCAACAGACAACATGCAGAGAAATCACAGGAGGGACTTTCATTTCCAGGGGTTGAGTTTATTTGAATGAAAGTGGGACCATGTGACCACAAACAGTGAGCTACACTTGCAAATGAGACGCCTTTAACTCTATTGATGTGGGAATAGATATGGTTGCTGGCCGGGTGTGTCTCCGAGGTGTGCTCTCATTTACCTTTTGTTACATGATCGTTAACTACAGACTGGCATTCTCTTATGCATATCCAAAGCAAGTGAAGATAGTTGATAGGCATTTCTTTGTCTCTGCTACTGTTCTGAAAAGACACTGTCTATAAAACCCTCACAGCCTTATTTTTACTCCCAGTAAGTAGATTCAAGATTGTGTCTTCTATGAGCATTTATCTCATTGTTGCTCATATTAAGTTTTAGTTTTTTCTATTGTATGTTTATTTAATAGTCAATGTGCTATACTGTACAATAAGCCTATAAGCCAGTATAATTAGTCTACTACATTTATCATTTTTAGATTTAAATAGTCTATAATTACTTACTTTTTTATGATATTATTATGCTTTTTAATTATTTTTTTCGGAGAATGTTGTGTTAGTTAGGATTGGAGGGAGGATTTTTTTTTAAAATCTCTGTCTGTTTATTAAAAATGAACAAAAGGCAAAAAAATAAGGTACACCACATGTAAATATGGGACAAAGTGAAATCGAAGTAAATCCATATATGGCTTTGATATAAACCACAAATGAATATCAAATCAGCATTGGAATTTAAAAAAAGATGCGTATGTGTCTGATTAGTTATTAGGACAAACAGATGATCACTGTGTAACACACAATGCTACAATAACAGCGGTTGCATAATATTGTTTTCTAAAAGCTTCCCACAAACAAATGTGTCGTATGTTGTGTTTTCAAATGGACACATTTCACTAATTGGTGCAGGAATGTATGGAAACAGTTACATGGACTGGTCTGTGTAAGTAGTACCACATTGTGGGAGGCACATTATTTACTTAAGACTACAAACATGTCCCCTGACCCTGAGAGCATATTGATTGATGGACCAGACATGGAGCAAAGCTTTACTGTTTAACAGACTCACTCTATCCACTTCTAAACTCTGAGATATAAAGAAAGTCACAAATGTTGCTCACACATGCACAGTTTAAACAGATTTGGTTCAAGAAGTAAATAAAATAGATGTAGGCAGTCGTAAAAGCGTTTTCCTTTTCAGGCTGATTATTAACCAAAAAATGTAGATACTGCAGGAAAACGCAGCATCCAAACAGATAACTAATGAGTCAGATCTGAAGTGTCTAAAGATAATAAACAAAAGAACATCAAAACAAATGACATCATCCTTGAAAGATATGCTGCTACAGCTGAGTACAGATCCTCTAAGCTTTGGCGCATTCCTTAGAAAGAGCCATATAAGGTAAAAAGACACATCAGAATATTATATAAACACTAATGCATTCAGTTAAACATTTTTTTAACTGTATTCGGACATTTCCACTATAGAAAGTCTTTATTGTACAATAAGCTGATATAATATTGTATAAAGAAAATAGCCCAACAATCCCACCTCTTTCCTCAACAATTATCCTTATCAGACGGAAATCATACAAGGCTTTATCAAGTCTTGTGGAATTCAAAACAGGAAAAGCAAAGAGGGGGAAAACAATGTTCTCTTTCTGCCACTGAGTTACCCAACTATGGTAATCATCATACTTCCGTTTCCTATAAAGGCCTTCAAGACATGCAGGCAATGTGTTATTCTGTTCCCACAAACTCCTTCAAACACATGCCATACTCCATCACTCCATTAAAGTGAAATGATGGCAATCGAAATGCCCGTTGAACAAGTGGAATGGGGCCCTCCTGTGGTTGTAAACCTCACATTGCAGAAATTATATATCTGTCAAACGGCATCGGTGGCCGTACAAAATCCCACTACAAAGTCCACAACAGTGCTCAATTAACCTTTGAAAATAACAAAATAAATTGTATTTATGAGAACAGATGCTCAACTGCAGTTATCCAAAATATTCATCTTCTGTCTCTTCAGCATGAATTTCATTGCAGGCAAATAAGAACAAGCAGATACGGCCTCACGTACAGAGTATCAGTAATGAGCAGAAGACAGATATAAACACACACTCATGCGTAAACGTAAATGACTTGTCCTCCAACAGATAAACTAGTATGTCCTTCAAATGAAAGGTAAAACCTTGTGGCTCAGCCTACAACCCACAGTCTGTTTGTCATTTTTTGTTTGAGAAAAAGAGCTGAGTTTCTGACATTATGTCTGAAATTAGAAAGCAGCATGGTCCTTCACAGCCTGATGCACCCTGGCTTGAGCTCTAAGAAAGCAGGAAAAAATAAAGGGAGGAGAAAAAGACAGAGGAGATGGACATAGAAAAAGACATGAATGGATAGAAAGAGATGTGAAGAATGGAAGACACACTGGCAGTGTGTCACAAGCATCTCAGCCACTCACTCAACTGTGAAAACGAAGATTATTGTGCTGCAGCCAGAGGCCTCGGCTCCTTTTCCAGCCGGTGGAGCTTGGTAAGGCTTCCTGCAGCTGCTCATGTTGGTGGAGAAGCTCCGGGGAAGAGCTTGGTCCTCAAAAGGATGGAAGAAGCCCCGAAGCAAGTTCCAGTCGACGGCTCCAAGTGCTCAGATACTTTGAACTGCAACAGAAAGAAACTGCCTTTCTGTATCTCTTTGAGAATAAAGATTCTTATTATCTTGATATTTTTCTGTATGTTTATCGAATGTTTTTGTGTGATTTACTGGCAAAGTTAATCGCTAGTTTGAACAGCTCAGTAAAATGTAGCAACAGAATAGCTCATAAGATACAGTAGTAGGGATTTATATTCTGAAATTGTTTTGGAATTTCTCAGATAAATTAAATATTTAAGGACATCATCTGCCTCAACCATCCTCCTCTAAACTTGCGGAAGAAACCGTGGATCCTCATAACTTCAAAAAATAAGTTTTCCACAGCTAGCATGACTAAATTACATTTTTCAAAACACGAAACAATACCTATCTCTCTGTTATTGAAGACATGTCACAAGGGCTCTCCCATGAAGCCGAGCTTTGGGCTTTTGTTTTGAGCCTTTAGGAATTTTGCATTAAAAAATTAAAGTCAGAAACATTATAGTTATTTTTATATTTTCAAAACAAGCTCATCCATTGGACCAATACTCACGTTGTATTCCTAAAGCATATAGAGACTAACCGCTGAAATTGAGATTATAATATTTTATGGTACTCTTCGCACTTCGTAAATGCTACTATTCAAATAGTGTAACAGGGACTTTATGTCTCCATATCAGTTGACATTTTATCAGGCTACCTGTTCATTTTCATATGACACACTCACTACTGAATAACATTTAGGTGCTCAGTCTGCATCTCTTCCACTTAGACTGAGGAACGTCTGCTGCTTTGTCTCTGTCCTCAGTTATCGTTTTATAACCGTACAAACTTGGATACAAGTCCTAACAATGTGCTCGTTTTGCAGCATCAAATGTTGCTTCATTTTCTTCAATATGCTTTTCTTGGTAAGTATTGGGGATAATTATCTTGATGTATGAAAGTGTTTGGAACATGCAATGATTGATAACATTGATGACGCAAATAATAAACAGGAAATAAAGTAACATTAATTAGTGGTAGTAGAAAAAAAAGAAAACAATCTACTTCCAGTTCATGATTTTCAGGTTTTATATTTAACTGCTTCTACAGTATCCATTTTGGATTGATATGTTTGAAATGTAGGCTACATTGTATATATCGCACTGTGGCAAAAATGTTACACCTAAATCTTTCAGCAAATAATTAGCCAACATCTCTATCTTCATTTTTGCAATGATTTAGCTCGGCAGCAGAATTGGGTTTAATGTTGATATATAAGCACTCTGCATTAATGTCCGGTTGTTACATTTCTTTTTCAGGCATCTGGGGTCGCTCTCATCATTATCGGAGTGCAGCAACACTCGTCTTTCTTGCTCATGGGCACTTTTGCAATGAATAGCTTGTCTAAATTCGCTATAGTCCTCATTGCAGTTGGTGTCACCATAACCCTCGTGTCCCTGTTGGGCCTTTTGGGGGCCTTCTTCAATAATCAGCCTATGGTGTCTTGTGTAAGTAACATGATGGATTGGATGTTATTATTTTCAGTTGTAGATTAAATGAAGACTCTGTTCAGTCACCAGGAATATTTCATAAATGTGTCACTGACAGTTTTGTTGCAAGGTTTTTGATACAGGACACGACCTCTAATGTGCTCACTCTGTTTCTTTATAAACTAGTTCATCTGCATCCTGATCGTCATTATCATTGTGGAGATACTCACAGGAGCTGTCTTTTATGTGTTCGGGAACAAGGTGAGACGCTTAAATCCTGAGATCAAGGGCAAAACATTAACAGTGCTTCTAAGGGAATTCAAAAGGCAGTTTGCCATTCAAATAAATAAAGCTCTGGTGCTAATCATAAAAAAATCATTATAATCACCTTTATTATCCCTGTAAGCTGTTCCTCCTGAAGATGAAGATTGTTATTGACAACAAAACACGAAAGGTGATCCATGACTACAGCCCAGAGAAGAGACACGCCATCGAGAAAGTTCAGGAAAAGGTGACACGCAGAGATTTCTCTTTTGTATTTGCAAGAGACGCTTGATAGACTGTATAGAGGCAAGATGAACCCAGGGACATAAATACTCTAAGCCACTATTGACAGAACATTTGCCATAGTTTTTGATTGATAGCACTGTTAGCTATGAGCTGCCGGCTCAGGCGTCACCATGTTGAGAGCCGTTGAGAGGCAATAGAAATGCTCCCAATCTTGTATTATGCACCTTTAAAAAGAAACTGGAGAATTTTTTTTCCCGCAGTTATAAACTGAACAATATCTCCTAAAAAAGGTATTTGTAAATATAATTTAAATTGTCATCTATTGTACACAGATGATTGTTTTAAAAGTGGAATTCCAACTTTTCTTAAATTTCCACATAATAAACTTTGAAGGAATATTTTTTTCTGTTTTTAAACAACATTCACATGCCAATATGTCCTTTACGCTGCACCATGTATAGACAGATCCACGAACACTACAAGTGGCCTTAGTGCACTCTTTGTGTATTGTGATCCGTGTTATAGTTCCAGTGCTGTGGAGCAGACGGCCCCACTGACTGGTCCAGCAGCGAGGGCTGGGAGAACCACGATGCCGTGCCAGACTCTTGCTGCGTGGTGAAGAGTCAGGGTTGTGGACAGGACAAGGACAAAGTGCGCGCAAAGGTCTGCTGGGAAATCCCATTTTCAAGTTCACAGCCATTTCATCTCATCTCTGTGAAGAGATGACACATGAAGTATTTCATGACTGTGTGCTCCTCCTCAGGGTTGTATCAAGGCCATCCAGATCTTTCTGAGAAACAACCTGCTGTCCGTCGCTGCTGTCTGCATCACTCTTGGAATCGCAGAGGTAAATAAACAACTGATATATCCAAAATGCCAGGAAAAAGACAAAAATCACATGTAATTCCCTGGATGATTTAGTCATTGACTAAGTAATTTAAATGCAGTTTCCAACAATTTGCATTATAAAATATTCATGTAAGCAATGGTAATGCAGACATTTGACAAAGTAATGGCATGAATGATAATAAAGCCTATCTTATCCAGTTTGCCTCAGGTGGTGAAGTCCGGAATTAATTAGATTTCACAGAGAAAGAAAATAACTTCTCTGACCCGTCTTTGAGTTCATTTGCTGCTAGTAACTGACAACCTTTTACCTGTTACAGGTTCTTGGAGTAGTCGTCGGGGTATGCCTCTGTCTGAACATAAAACGGAAAAGCTATGAAAACATGAGCTGATGCGGGATTTCTCACATCACAGACATTCATTCAATTTCATTTGCTTTTCCAGTCTTTCTAAAATCTGACATAAAGATTAAACATGTAGTTCATATGATCATGTCACTGATATGTTTGAAAAAAACAGACACTTTATTGCTTCTTTCTTACTGACAAACGTAAATCTTTTGGTCTATAATGGCCTGTTATAATAGTCTCTTATTTCAATTTCATGCTACTTGGAATATTTTCAATAAATGTGTGATACATTCTGGTTGAGTGGTTCAATGTGCATGATTAACAACTGATTTTACATATGACCCTTTAAAAAGGTTTTCTTTTGAGCTAAATTTGAAGGTGAGTTACAGATACATGGTTCTGCATTGGCCTGATACATATCAGCGTCTCTTGGGGACTTCAGCTCTACATTTAGATGCTTTCTCTGATGAGCACAACATGATTCTGAGATGTTCTTAAACATTTGTAAAAGTTTCTTTTCAGCCTTAGTCAGCCTTGTGGACCTTCCAACAGAGCTGGAGTTTGGTTCAGAGAGGGCATCTCTTGTCTGCAGAGGAGGCTGAGAGCCACAGGTCATCATGTTATTGCCATCTTTGAATCTGTACTGAGTGGCATACTCACAGTAACTCTGAATAGAAAGTAGTAGCCACAAAATGAAATCAGTAAACTGCACACTGAGCATTTATATTCACCAGCCTACAGTTATATATACACAGTGATATAAAGGAATAAAGGGACAGAATATGAACCAATGGAAGTAGAATTTAATGAACATGACGCTCTTGCATGCTGCTGTTTGGTTCTTTGGCTTGTGTCCAAACATGTCCATCACATGGCGGCTGTGGCGTAGTGGAGAGCAAGGTAGTTCTCCAATCAGAGGGTCGGTGGTTCGATACCCAGCTTCGGCAGTCGATGTGTCCTTGGGCAAGACACTTAACCCCAAGTTGCTCCTGAAGGCTTGCCATCGGTGTGGACTGGATGTTGCATGAATGTTAGTTAGAGTCTGATGGTGGCACCTTGCATGGTAGCCTGTCATCAGTGTGTGAATGGGTGAATGATATGTAATATACTACTGATTGTAAGTCGCTTTGGATAAAAAGCGTCTGCTAAATGACTGTAATGTAATGTAATGTAATCACATGCATTTCTAGGAGTTTTGAGCATTTCATCCAAACAGCATTTTTGTCCTTTAAAGATCTAAAGAGTTCTGAAGAAGTCAAATTATATTTTACAAGACAAAAGAAAAGTGGCCATTAAAGAAAAATGTGTTCTGTATTAATATTCTCCTTTGTGTCGACCTAATTACTCATACATTTAGCAAAACAAATGGTTATCAAGCAGGGATGGAATCATTTTAATAATAAACTACATTTCCCAGAAACCCCTTTCAGGAAATGCGTCCGGCCTCAAAATGAGTCCGACTCCAGCAAACAACGAAAAGAAACGTGTTCGTCATCAACCAAGAACAAACTGAAAAAGACAAGTTTATCAGCAACATTGAAACTAGAAACTCAGGTAAAGGAACTGTTTAAGTTTTATATTATTTATTATCTGCTATGTAACACACCACAGGAGCTAAGTGACTGTTTGTGTAGCATGCAGCCTGTTAACTCAGGCTAATGATGGCTGTCAGGCTGAATGTTCAACTAGGAATTAAGCATAACTACAAACTATACTGCTTAAGCTGGTTTCACACTGTACAAGTAACATAAATTATATTAAAAATGTATCATTTAATAACCAGCTCAGTGGGCCAAAGTGTATTTTAGTTGACATTTGTAGATAAATGAAAGGTTTTCTCTCTTTATTATTTGTCAAGCAGCATGTCTGAGGCTTTAATCAGGCGAATAAAGGAGCTGGAGGCAGACCTGGAGAAGCTGAAGTCCCAGCTGAAGGAGAGGGGTGAAGCCGGAGATGACATGGAGCTGAAGTCCAATCCATCCCCTAATGAAAACACACACTGTACATCTGACACTAACACCACCAGCAGCAGCAAAAAGGGTAAGAAAGCAAACAAAGAGCGTCCTTTTGACTTCTCTGCCAACCCCCGGCGCCATGTGGCTCTGCGGCTGGCCTACCTGGGATGGTCCTACCACGGGTTCGCAGTTCAGGAGAACACGGACAACACTGTGGAGGCCAGACTGTTTGAAGCTCTGCTAAAGACACGGCTGATCCAGGACCGACAGAACTCCAACTACCACCGGTGTGGTCGCACTGATAAAGGAGTCAGTGCTTTTTCCCAGGTGAGTTCACTGAGACTCAAAAGTATAATGTATTGACAGCATAGAGAGATTAAGCAATATATTGGCCTGCATACATTAACACTGTTTTTTTTCTCCACAGGTCATAACCATTGATTTGCGCTCCACACAGTTTTGCGGAGGACTTGGCGTCGCAGTCCCTGAAAATGTTGTTGTTAGCGCCAAGAGTAAAGCTGCTGGCTCTGAGCTTCCATATGTGAAGATGCTGAACAGAGTCCTGCCCCAGGACATCAGGGTCTTGGACTGGTCACCAGTAGCTGAGGGCTTCAGTGCACGCTTTGACTGTAAATCACGCACATACCGCTACTACTTCCCCCGCGGATCGTTGGATTTGACGTTGATGGCAGAAGCTGCAAAAAGGTGGGTGAAGACACACAAGTCTTAAACCCTGATGTCACCCCTCGGAAGTCACAGTTTACTGATTTTAGGGCGTCTTAACACCCCAACAGATACGAGGGCACTCATGACTTTCGCAACCTCTGCAAGATGGATGTTGGCAACGGAGTCCTGCAGTTTGAGAGGACCATCTTGTCGGCATCAGTCCAGCCTGTGCGGCCTCAGCTCGTCTCCAGCACGGACCAGAATGACCTCTTCATATTTGAGATCAAAGGACTGGCCTTCCTTTACCACCAGGTATCAAGAAAAGAAGCTCACTCAGGGTTTTTTGTCACAAGTATTACAGCTCTGCTTAGCAAAAACGTATCTTAATTTAAAGACGTTCCATTTCCATTGATGAATAATGACATTTGCAATCTCTTACTGTAGCAAATTTCCTGTTGTGTTATGTTGCAGGTACGATGCATGATGGCACTGCTTCTCCTGATCGGGCAGAAGCTGGAAGCCCTGGAGATAATTGATCAGCTCCTGGATGTTCAGAGCAACCCCAGGAAGCCCCAATACAGGTGTGAATATAGGAGTCATCAAACGTATCAAATATCCTACACAAGTATAAAAAAAAAACTCCTGTGCAAGCTTAATCAATAATAGTAACAAACATGCAGTTAATCTACAATTGCATCTCCTGTATTGTCTCTAGCATGGCAGTAGACTACCCACTAGTGCTGCACGACTGCCACTTTGAAGGTTTGAGCTGGAAACTGGAGAGCGAAGAGATGACCCACGTTCTGTCTACGCTACAACAACACTGGACCCAGAGTGCAGTCAGGAGCCACGTCCTCCATGGGATGATCCAGGGTCTGGAGGCCAGAGGTGAGATGTTGAGATACACAGACCCTGACAACCTCAACTCTTTTTAAATTGAGTTGGTTAAATTTATTGGACTTCGATAATAACTTAAGAATTTAACGTCAGACCAGAGCAATATCCACACATTCACAAGACCATTTTTACTGCAACAATTTATTTATTCATTCATTCATTTATTTACATCAATAATGTTTACTTTTCATACATTTTTTGCCATTTAATGCATTAGATAATTCTCCTGTTAACTGATTACACCCCTTCGATACTTTTATTTGACCAAGTCTATTATACACATCAAAACGTCACCTGGATATAAATAGTTTCGCTTCTTTCCATCCACAGGTGGAGTGTCGTCTAATCATTGCTTGCTGGTAGAAGGCAGCAGGCAGAGAAACTACCGGCCCCTGCTGGAGCGTCCATGCTGCGAGAGCCTGGAGTCCAGAATAAACCATTTTGTCAAAAGAGGCCGGCTGGAGCGGGAGCAAGGGGAGAATGGAGGTGAAATGGTCCACAGAGGGAAAAGGTCCAAACATTCCCACGACTCCCCAAATCTACCTGTACCTTCAGAGATGCCCCCGTCAACTTAAAGTACAGATCAACAAGCTGAACATTTTCTCACAGCAGAATGAACTTATGTTCTGTTGTCATTTTTGTTGATGCGAAAACATAGTTTTTACATTTTATTTCAGGTTAACAAAACAATGGATTTACCCCCTTTTTTTTTTTTTTTATTATTCCATAAAACTGTGTTTGCATTTTCATTCATGCACGTCTTTGTTTTGCTTTGAAATAAACACGTTTTGGAGAAAAGTTTCTGTCGTTGAGTTTGGTTTACCAACACAGTTGTAGGAAGGGGCGGCTGAAATATTATATATACAGACAGAAAACTATTATAACTATAATTGCACAGTGTATTTGTATTGCACAGGTTTTTAGTGTCTTTTAGTGTTTAGTGTTTAGCGGCTGTGGCGTAGTGGAGAGCAAGGTAGTTCTCCATTCAGAGGGTCGGTGGTTCGATACCCAGCTTCGGCAGTCGATGTGTCCTTGGGCAAGACACTTAACCCCAAGTTGCTCCTGAAGGCTTGCCATCGGTGTGGACTGGATGTTGCATGAATGTTAGTTAGAGTCTGATGGTGGCACCTTGCATGGTAGCCTGTCATCAGTGTGTGAATGGGTGAATGATATGTAATATACTACTGAATATATACTACTGAATGATATGTAATATATACTACTGAATGATATGTAATATACTACTGATTGTAAGTCTGCTAAATGACTGTAATGTAATGTAGGAACTCAAGTTGCGGAACTAACGTAAGGAATGTCGGAAGGTTTTCGAGGTGGCACCAGTAAAGCAAGCAAGGAAGCTAGGTCAATAGCAATCAGTTGTGTAAAAGTCTAGAGTTACAGGCAGAAATACCAAACAATCCGACTGTCTCCAACCTTTGGTCTGACTGCATGGTTAACAGGACGGAGGGGAGATGGCTGCTGACTGTTTGTATTATATATTCATGTCTCTGACCTGATAAAGACTTCAGCTGCTGCTTGTTTACCACCCGAGATCCTCCACAGCTGACTGGCCTCTGTACATTCAGTCCAGAGCAGCAGAACAAGAGGTAAGTTTAAGTTTATTATGATAGTTGTAATAAAAAATAACTTAGATCTGCTTGGAAACTTCTCTCCAGAGTTTAAGGTGACTTTATCCCCACGTTAAGAAGCTGAGCAGCCTGTTCAGGGTTTATTTTAAGATAAGATAAGATAAGATAATCCTTTATTATTATTTATTATAAATGTGCAGGCTTACAGCAGCATAGAGTAAAGTGCACATAAGAGACATAGTAAAGAAAGACAAGATAAAAAAAAAAAAAAAAGTATTATAAATAAGCAATAAAAACAACAATAACTGAAATATAATATTTACAGACAGAAAAAAACTATTTTAACTATTATTGCACAGTGTAATAAATTGCACAGGTTTTTATTGTTATTATTATTATTATTATTTTGGTGTTAAGTCAAGAATAACTTCAAGGCTGTCAAATCAGTTTAGTTTACTAATTTCTGCAAATTTCCCCGCTGCGGGACTAATAAAGGATTATCTTATCTTATCTTATCTCTTTACAGACAATGCATACACTGCGTGCAGATCAGCAGCTCCACAGCAGAGGGCGTGTTGTCAAACATCATGACAGCCTCAGGAAGGCTGCAAGACACTTTAAATCTGGAAATATTTATCACTTATCTTGGGTATTTGTCAGTTAAATATTGGCATAATTCCCTGTTTATAGACACTATTGTGTGTGGATATATACTCAATTTGCTGTATTGTTACAGCCTGTTTGATTGTCAGCTTGTATTTACTTTATTTCCACTTATATATAACATATATAACCTGCTGCTGTCAGGTTGCACAACCATCTCTGCTCCCAGTAGACCACATGACACTAAAAAGCTCTGCAATGCAATAGTTATAATAGTTTCTGTCTGTATGTATAATATTTCAGTTACTGTGGATTCTTTACTGTTTTTTTTATTGCTCATTTGCTTATTTATAATACTTATTTTTGATCTTGTTTTTTTTACTATGTCTCTTGTTTGCACTATCCTCTATGCTGCTGTAATCCTGTAAATTTCCCCGCTGTGGGACTAATAAAGGATTATCTTATCTTATCTTATATATATAAAACATTTTTCCCAATGCTCTTATTTACAAACAAATCATGCTTTAGCCAATCTACAAGTTATTTTTCATGCCAGCGTTATTAATTTGTATTCCTTTCTGTCCCGTCTCTAGGAGTCCCCATAATCAGTTGCAGTAACAGTATTGTTACTTTACTGCTCGGATACTTCTCTCTGCGTCTTCGCCTCAAGATGTTCCTGGTGGGGCTGACGGGAGGCATAGCCTCGGGGAAAAGCGCAGTGTCTTCAATGCTGCGGGAGCTCGGCTGCCCAATTATTGATGCAGATGTTGTGGCCAGGAAAGGTAGGCGAATGTCTCTCCCATGCAAACTGCTTCAATTTACAATGTTGGTACAAATTCAGTGGAATTACCAGTCAAAGCTGTCATCCAGCTGAACCCGTCAGATAAACACAGATGAGTGATTTGGGATTCACCCCTATGGCTAAAATCATTGACTTTATTAATGTTTATTATTATACTGAAACGGACATAAAGAGACCTGCAGGAGGTTCATTAAGACAAATGCTTTAAGAGAGTGCATGAATCATGACGGCTGTCTCTGCTGACTGCAGGGATGATGATGTAGTTACGGGGAGAAGATAGAAAGGTCACAGAACGAGGTGAAAAGTTTAAAGCTTATGTAGGAGAAAATATAAGGCATTGTGCTAAAGATGTCATTGAGTCTGTTACAAAATAGATTTAGATTATCCCTCTGTTATACCTTTTGCTTGAGTGCCATTTTTTAACATAAACTTATCCTAACTGGTTTCATCTATTATTCTATGTGCTACAATATTGCCAAATGTTTTTGCCTTTTCTTGATAACAGTTGTGGAGCAGCACACTCCGGCCTATTCTCGCATCGTCTATCACTTCGGGCCAGAGATCCTTCTCGAGAACGGAGAGATCGACAGGCAGAAGCTGGGTCAGCTCATCTTCGCCGACGAGGAAAAGAGGAAGCTGCTGAACTCCATCACCCACCCAGAGATCCACAAAGCGATGCTCAAAGAGATCCTGCTCTACTTTCTCAGAGGTGAAGGAGGAACTTATTTTGGCTCACTTATCTGGAAAGCATAAAAAAGGAAGACAATTTAGTGAAAGTGAGCCAGGGCTGTTTTGGAGTGCAGCAATGGGCGTTAGGGTTCACGGCTATTTCTCACAAAGCTTTATGAATTTCTCCCTGAAAGCCAAATAGCGAGATATTTTACTAACATTTATTTTATGTGGCAGGTGGGGGCAACTGAGATAACAGTAGTAAAAAGTTGCTGCACATAGATCTTTTGCTGTAAACTTTTTTAAACTCTCATTTAAGAATTAAAACACATTGCACTAGTCCTGACTCCCACTCGCAACATTCATTTTTTAGCAACTTGTGATAAGTGCCTAAAAATAAACTGCATATTTTTAACATTTTGTATAATGTTAAAAATATGTAATTGATTCTGTTAATGTTATTTTCACAATGTTAGTGTTAATGCGTTGACTAATTGATTCTGTTTCCAAATCTTTCTTCTGTCTCCCTAGGTTACCGCTATGTGGTGCTGGATGTGCCCCTCCTCTTTGAAACCAGACGTCTCACTCAGTTTCTAAACCACACTGTTGTAGTTTACTGGTAAGACCACTGCTCACTTTTTCCCCCCGTTTTCTCCATCACTTTTATTTTTTTGACTGTTTGTAAAGGTTTCTCATTTTTAAATCGTTAAATTTATTTTTGAAAGGTTGTTTGTGACGGACACTGGCCATTAAGCCCAGTTTTGTGAGTTATTGGTTACCTCTCTCCAGCCCTCTGTGTGTGCCTTGTTAGCATTACTCACCGCCTCTGGATTTTTTAACAAGGCACCATAAATAACCTCCATTGTCTGTTCCCTTTCAGTGACCCTGCCACTCAGCTCTCGCGTCTGATGCAGAGGGACGGCCTGACCCAGGAGCAGGCCGAGCAGCGTGTTGCCGCACAGATGCCGCTAAACGAGAAGCGCGGCATGGCCAATCACGTCATCGAGAACTCCGGCAGCCGAGAGGACACCCACAGGCAGGTCCTGCGATTGCACACAAAGCTGGAGGACTCCATGGACTTCCTCTTAGTGAGGGTCATCGCTATCGCCGCCACTACTAGTCTGGGTGGGATCCTGCTGTATGCAGCCAAGATACTCTTGTCCTAGCAGCAGAGATGAAGGGGAGGAAAGAGTTTGGACCAGGATCCGGTCAGAGAGGAGTGTGAATATAGAAGCAGGCGAAGTCACGTCGGGGGGTCCCGGTGCAATTTACTGTGAGATTAGTTTTCACAGCACCCACCACTACGGTTCAGTGGTGTGACATGCTTTGTTTGCAGTTAACACTGACTTACATTATTGACACAAAATGCACTGACAAAAGGGGTTTAGTGTGAAGGGGGATGAACGTGCAATTTCAGTTGGTTTGGCTCAGAGACATTATAAACATAAAGGTGACAACTAAGAGTCTCAGTTGCTGTGAAAGCCACAAGATGAAGATCACAGTTTGGGGCCTATAAACTTGTTAGACTTTTTTATTTTGGTGCAGCAGTCGACACAGAATTAACTTCAGTAAAAAAGAAAAGTCAAAAATGATAATTGTAGAAACTAAGATTGTTTTTTGTTGCACCTTTTATCCCCTGTGAAGATCTCCAAATGAAACATTTTGGGTGATAAAAAACATGAGCCGTAGAAAGAGCAAAGGAAGAAGTAAACAACTCCACATTCTTAACAAGTATAGAAGTGTGGAAGTCACTGTGGTTTCTGTACTTTTCATTTGTTTGCAATTTTAAGTACAAAATGCCAGTGCTTTCTCCAGTGATAAATACTTTTTTAATTAGTTTCATTACTCATCATAGAGAGAAAAAAAAGCCCAATATTAATGATCTGATGCCTACAGAATATGTTATGATTGTTTGCTAATGACCTGTATAATGAGGATATGTGAAAGAATGTATTTGACAATCCATTTTTAATGGGAACAGAACTAACAGACTTAATATATATATATATCACTGTATTTTCTTACACTTAAAGCTGCCCTCTGTAAATATTAAGTCTGTGATTTTGTTTTTCTGTGCACACTCTCTTGTAACAAAAACACAACATTTGAAACATTAGCTGCTTAACTGAAATAAAATGATCCAATAATACTGTTTTAAAGTAACAACTGTCACACGGTGTCATTTATTCATTTTTTTAATTCTTAGATTTACTCCTGGATGACTTTCATTCTGAACATTATATATCATATTCACTGTGCAGTATGATGATTCTGCAGTTTAACACTAGGAGGTGGTTTTCAGAGTTTCACTTTAAATCTGAATTTAATATATATTTGTACAAGCAGGTTTTTGTCAAATCAACACATTCCTTTCAGCTTTAGCCCCAATGATAATATCTATAAATCATATCAGAGATATCACAATTCATCAACCAACAATAAATTCAATGTGAAAGACATTGATGTAATTAGATCCTACAGGTAATGTGTGTCGGTTCTTCAGGAGAAGAAAATAATGAACTTGTGTTAACGGTCAGATGTGATGTCCTTGCTCTTGTCCACATTAGAGCTTAGGCTTGAACAATCATGCCCACAGGCAGGTGTGGTGACATCATCCTGGCACCAAGGTTCCACGAGCCTGCGTGGCTCCCTTGGCTCCGTCTAAAGCCCCTACTGGTCTGCTATTTGTTTTTATCAAACCACAGCACAATTAATGCAAAGTGACTCGGGCGGCGGTGGGCGGGGGGCAGTGGACCGAGGCTGCATGGCTACACATAACATATTTAACATACAACATCACAGACACAATGTTATCTTCTGCACACGTGCAAACAATACAACTGTCCGTAAAACAATGCCAGCATGAAGAGCATGGTCTATTCTTAGGTTGCTTTAAAATTCAAATAGATAACATGGCTCTGGAGTCATTCAATGTAGGGGTGCATACTTGTATTGACGATAACAGTGTGATTACAATATTAAATGCTGATATTGTGTTGATAATACACATATGATCATTTCCTGTAAATAATCCAGCACTTCCTAGATAACTACAGGTATGGTTAGAGACTCTTTCCAACTCTCTATACTCGTATTTCAAGTCTAATTAATTTGCCAAAAAAGAGACAAAGAGCACAATAAACATTTATTTTTAATTTTCTATAGCTATTGCGATATAATCGTTGCTGTGAATTCTTTATGCCCTGATAATTGTGTGGTAAAAAAATCTGACATTGTGCCATAATTCAAAGGGTAACATGCATTACAGCAGCCAGCTGTTCAGCAGAGATTTCCAAGTGTGCCTTTTTCTCAGACTAGACTCTTTCTCAGACACCGACAGAGGCCAGATGCAGCGCGGGGGGAAAGAAAATTATATCTGTACCAGCAAGTGTGAAAGCTCCAGGCACAGAAGGGTGGTGAAGTCTCAGTCTGAATATAAATTGGGTATAATTCTGAGGGTGTCAAGCTAAAAGGTGAAAGTCTGAAGTTGCCTTGTTACACTTTGTACAAGTCCATGGATACGCCGCTTTATTGTGTGCGGTGGGTCCTCTACGGGAGCAGAGCAAATCATTTCCTGATGGCAGGGGGTAAAGACTTCTATAATCTCACCATCGTGTTCAGAGAGCTGGCCTACGGCACCACAGTGTGTCCACATTTTAGAATCTCCTGTCTGAGTGTTTTTACGTCGGGGAAGCAAAGAAGCTTTGGAAAAAGGCAAACAAAATGAAAAGCGTTGCACCAAACTCAACTCTGGATAATTGAAAGTCTAACAATGTTTCAATAACTATTTCATTAGTCAGTGTTGTTTTGTGTCTGAATTATTTATTCAAGGGGCTCATTTTTTTTAAAAACGCAACAACGAAAAGGACGTGTCATCCCAGAGGGTAATAGACTTTCATCAGTGGTTGTTAATTCAGATGTGCCCTTTTGGGGATTTATCAATTAATACAAGACATTTGCAGTTATGGACATTTTAGTATTTAGGAGGGAGACTAAATAAAAGGTAAAGCCTCAACACATGACTTTTAATTTATTTGGTTGATTAGACCTCTTCTTAGGACTGACTTGAAGCAGCTGTTAGGATGGGACAACTTAAACCTTTATGATTCTTATTGGTACGTTAACTTTGCCCCAGGAGTGGCTGTAAAGGGCCCTTTAACGGAACTGTTTAAAAGCTATAAACCAAAAATACACCAGATGATTTCTAAACCTCGCTGAGTCAGTCTACGTCAGTACATTTACATTTTCTGTGGGCCCTTTTCACAGAAGACATCTTGACATTATGCAGTAGGAAAAGCACAGGTGTAAATAATCTAATTATTGATGGCTGAATGTTTTATTTAGCTGCTTCACTTTCAGTCTCCTGGTCGGGAGTGGAGGAAATTCTCAGATCTTTACCTAAATTAAAGTAATAATACGAGGATTCAGATATTAGGTATAATTTTAAATCTCCTTCCAACCTTTCCAGGAAACGAGTTTTACTATTACACAACGTTAAACCATGACTAGTTTAAAATCAAAAGAGAGAGTCTATGGAGCAGAACCGGAGAGTTGTCGGACTCTGGTCTCCTGGCAGTCTGTGTTCGAAGGCGGAACTTAGCAAAGGTTCAATCCATGACTCATTTTCTCTGTTTTGGAGTTCTTCATTCACAGTTGAGACATGCAAGTCTCTTCACAAATTTACATTGGGGGAGTAATTGATTTAGTAATGGTAGTTTTGGGGGTGAAGTATTTCCATTTAAAAGGAGATTTAAATGCTGTATGCTAAGGATGGACTTGTCCATTGAATCTACTCAATATTTAACAAGATAATTCTTGAGTTGTTGGCTGATCAGAACCACTTCTATAAAGACAAAATGTTTTAATGCTTTGATTTAAGTTTTTATCATTTTGACAAATTGACAAAAAGAGCAGTAATGAAAAAACCCATAAGGCCACTGGTGCTGTGCCCGCTCTGCCCTTAGCACAGCAGGTTACAAATGCAGCCCGACACCAACGAGTGGAATAAACTGGCCTGAGCAACTGTAACGACTTTAGTGTTCTTGAACTCTGGCATCTTGTGTCATGCTGAGGAGGAGGCACATGCAGCGCCTTCGTAGCCCGTTGTCAGGCTGCATCCACGAGACTGCGGTGAGGTGAAGAGACAGGCAACACGCCAGCGGAGCATCCCCGACCACATGACTCAGCCTGTCCCCTCACGTTAGACCCGGCTCAGTCAGGGCCATGAGGAAACAAGGCCATTGGTATTGAGTCACTGACACACTGGACAGTCCCCAGATCAAGCATGATGATGGCGGAGAAAGTGGAGGATGCATGTTGCCATGTTCTCCCAAGGAGTGCTAGGGCAAGGGATGCATACACACAGATCTATTAGGATGAAAGGTGATGATTTTTGCGCAAGCATGGTTGTCTCACAAGTTACATCAGTTCACAATATTTTGACCAGAAATTAAAGGTGCCCAGTGGAAATTTCTTGTAAACAAACAAAAGTTATGTTTACATTAAGTATTAGTCACAAAAATGCATCGTGTGACTACTTGAGCTCTAACAAATGTGGTGAATGCATTTCCTTACTTATAAAACATTAGCAAAGCTTTTTTTCTTTTCTTCTTTAAAATATTTAAGTCTTGCATTGTTCTTATCCATGTTTAAGCCAACAGTATAGACTATATATAAGAAGTGGGCATACTCACCTTAACCTCACCAATTGGTTTGTCTACTGCCGTTTTGATGCCTGCATTTGGGACATCACCATCTTGGCTTTTTGCAACCAGAACTGACACGAGAAGATGGAGCTCATTTTTAGCCAAGCAAAAGGTTACAATTAACTTTCATGAGCTGAATACACACTGTGAAATGGTTAAAGTTGTAAGACAACACCCAGAACGGGACAACACCTTGGTAGTGACCTGTCAATCACAAGGTAGACCACTCTAAAGCATTCCCTGCCTTATCATCTATGTTATTCTAAAAGGGACTATAATTTACTAAATAAACATCATCGTGTATTGAAGAAGACTTCAAACTGTAACGGTTGAGACCATAAATTAATATTTACAATGTTTACTTATGAAATAAATCAAGTTAGAAGTAGGGTCATTTTCCCACAAAGACTTCATACAATCAGATTTCTTTTTGCAACCAGAGGAGTCTCCTGTAGTCTTCCTTTTCCCTTCCTTTGTTGGCACATTGCTGCATAACCTGCCGTGTTACTGCCACCTGTAGATCAGTGTAATAGTGTGAAACCATTGGGAGGATTGTGTACCCTGTGACTCATGTGCTTGCACCTGCATGTGTGTCCTTGTTCATGAGACAAACAAAACAGAAAAAAAATACTCATGAACAAATACTCCAAAGGGAACCTTAAAAGCCCCATTTGCTTTAATCAGCCAACTTCTTGAACCAGTTGCTTTTCTCATGCTCTAAGGTTGCCACGCAACACTGGGACATTGATATGAAATTGAATATACAGCCTGTGAACTACATTTATTTTGTGTGTTTTATTGTTTAGAACAGTGAGTCAAAAGAATACACAATAAGCTGGTCTAGTGGGGCTCAGATACATCCTTTCTTGAGCATTATGACTTAATGGCAGTTCAAATTTTGAGGGCATACCAGGTGTTTATGTTGACAGAGCCCTCCTTATGCAGGCGTGACAGGATTGTAGACGGGATGTTGTATAAAAGGAATATTGAATCTGTTAACCTAACATAGTCAATGATGCATAAACATGCCACCGTCTACCATGCAAGTCCACATTTGAAAATAATTTCTCTGACATCTTTGCGTATTATAGTCAGTAAAAGTTTTCAGAGAGGTGCTAGAATAGTAAGTTATATTTCAGATTGTAGCCTCAAGGGTGAGTTCAGCAAACTCGAATAACAGTGTTTATTTTCAGTGAGCAGATAGCAGTAGTTATTGACAGGCAGTGTTGAGGAGACAATGACCTCAGAACATGGCTACAGGGATGGCAATATTAGTCTATCAATCAGCCTGTTGGTGCACAAGTTTGGTCCACATTGAGATATCTCAACAACTTGATTAACTGCCATTAAACTTGGTACAGACATTGACGTTACCATCAGGATGAAGCCAAGTGTCTTTGGTGATCCCCTTTTCCTCTTGCACCACCATCAGGGTATTTTTCTGGGCTTTTACTGAAATATGTTTGACAGCTATTGGAGTTGTTTCCACAAAGCTTTGAAGAATCTAAAATATAAAACATATTCTGGTTTGTTGAGCATTTGTTTGTTTACCACATAATTCCATATGTGTTCTCTGGATGTCTTCAATATTAATCTACAATGTAGAAAAAAAGAAAATAAATAAATAAAGAAAAACCATTGAATGAGAAGGTGTGTCCAAACTTTTGACTGGTACTGTATGTACGTAACAGTGAACCACTACATCACCTGCAATAGAGACAGAAAACCAGCTCAATAGGAACAACAATGATCCTGTGAAGTCGGGTAGGTCTTAATGTACTGTTATAATCATTAAAAAGCAAAAGCAGCATGTGTGCACATACAGTTTACCTTCAGGAGCTCGCGTAGCATAGAGGTTCTCATTGCATGGGAGCAGTATGGAGAAGAGTAGTATAATTGTTGGACCCTGGTCGGAGATGGACAATGCTACACTGTTATCTGCTACAGGGCGACTCTTAGCGAATGATCATTGAGTTAACCTAAAATAGGATGGTAAACATCCTCATTGTCATTGTGAGCACAGCTAAGCTCTGAGTGAAGCCTCACATAGACACTCGCATTGCTTTAGACTCTTATTAATGTTTTCTTTTGGGTTCTCCGGTGTGTGCTTGCTGTTTGTGCCATCCCAAACGTATTCAAATAATTGAATTAGGACGTGTGTTATTTGTGCTTTCTTGTGTTAAAAATGTAAGATAACATCTTAGGTGCCCGCGCACACAAGTTAAACCATTTGTGCATGTAAGTGTGCGCAGGCTTAACGGTTGTTGGGAGGAAGTGTAGTACGTGAGCAAGAAGGGCTATTTAGCCCGACAATTAAAGCATCTGTCTCTACTTTGGATCTCCCCTGGTGAGGTAAGTGGGGATGCTAAAGATAACAACACCAAGGGCTCATTAACGCCACTTCAGACATTTCAGACGAGTTAATCTCTCCATGCCTAGCCTTCTCCTGCCTCATTGAGACTAAAGACACACGCAGGCTGACCCCGTACGCTGGCCGAAACATTCACACACATGGACCCACAAACACGCACGCACGCTCTGCAGTAGCCTGATAAGCCTCACGCCTCACCAATTGGCCCCTGCAAATGTCAAACTGAAGCCATCTCAGTTTACTGATTGGGAGTGGGCGGGAGTGAATGAATAAAAAATTTCCCTCAGTTTCGTTTGCCTGAGCTGGAGATTACCTGAATTAAAACAAGTTTGCAGTAGAGACGTAATCTTTAAAATCCTTCTACTTATGCATGATGAAAAGAGGTCCAAGAGACGAAGCTTACGTCAACAAAAAGCAGCTTACAGCACGTCTCAGAGGAATACTTATCTTCAGCCCTGGACCTGAATAAAATCAGGGAGGACATGAGATGAAATGTGAGTCAAAGGTTCAACCGTCGCATACAGTCCAGATGCTGTTTCATCACATATTAAAACACCAGCCCCAGAGTGTCCTGTTGGGTAGGTTGTTCAGCTAAAGTCACCATCAAATCCAAACACCCTGGAGGAGGGATTTCTGTAGCTATACAAGCACAATAGCTTGAGTAAGGATCACCAAGTTTTGCAGGATAAGGCAAAGACGGTGCCTGCCAAGAGAATTTCTCTACGTTTTCACGCAGAGGCTTCCACAGATGGTTTTAGGCTTTCTCCTGTTTCCTGTGTGAACTAAATAAATGGCTCCAAAAAGGATGGGTGGATGGCCAAATAGGGGGTTTAGTTTTATCGATGCAAGAATGATGCAATAATTAGTATACTTTGCTACCATGAGGGCACATCTAAAGTCCCTTTGTGTACTGGGAAAGAAGGAATAAAAAAAACAACAACAATTGAATTCAGGTGCATTTTCATTTGACTCTCTTACATTACATTACATTACAGTCATTTAGCAGACGCTTTTATCCAAAGCGACTTACAGGAAGTGTATTCAACATAGGTATTCAAGAGAACTACTAGTCACCAGAAGTCATAAGTGCATCTCCTTTCTTAAACAAGCATCTAAAAGCATAAATGCTCTTCACTCATATATTTTAAACTGATAAATACTTCTGGTCTCTTAAACATAAGAATGTTTTTGGTGCATTTGTGTTTCTCCCCAAAGGGCGTCAGGAAAAGTACAGATGTTGCAGACTCCCAGGCAATGTTCAGTTCCAATGGTTTCAGCAGTGAAAGCTGTTTCTCCCAGTCCGGGGGCGGTTGTCTTTGACATTGTGACATGAAGTCTCTAATTTGAAGATGTGCTCATACACCCTGCAAGGAGAAAGCAGCCTGTGCTAGTGCTCAGCTGGCCCCTGGCTCGGGTGACCTCTGCTTAGGCACGGACCTCAGTCTTAATTGTGTCTGGAGGAATTCTGCTGTCTTAAGACAAGCTTAAGTTTAGACCGGAGGGCTTCGTGGCCTTCACTGCATCGAGCAGTTAAACAGAAAACAGGGTGCTGTTGCACTGCTCAGTGTCTTGTCTCATCGTTTTAATCAACTCCGCACCAATTTACAGCTCACAACAAAATGCTGAACTTAATAGAGCTTGAGAGGTAACACTGGACTGGCATTCAGTTTTATTAGCTTCTGTGAACGAGTAAATGTTTATTTTAACATGGTTTCTATGCTTACTTTTTATGACACCCTCAAAACTTTAGTTCTTGAACTCTTAACTTGGAGTTTCAAACTAAATAAGAGACATCTTTGGACATTACATGGCCCATATCAAAGGAAAACTATGTCAAAAGAATTTCATGATATCAAAGTGAACGTTTAAGAAAACTAAAATATATT
Source organism: Anoplopoma fimbria (assembly GCF_027596085.1). Lineage (NCBI taxonomy): Eukaryota > Metazoa > Chordata > Actinopteri > Perciformes > Anoplopomatidae > Anoplopoma > Anoplopoma fimbria. The sequence goes on from NC_072453.1 coordinate 13,876,872, forward strand.
GGTTTTCACAGTTTAGGCCTGGAAGCTATTTTGCTGTCTCTGACACTTGTGTCGCAGTCCCAACAGAGCCCAATTTGCCCTTGATTACTTGCCGCCACTGATCTAAGCTCCGTCATGATAAGTGTTAACACCCGTCCCCTGACTTTTTACCACTAAATTTCAGCGCCTTTCCACACATAAGGGGAAACACACATCTCTCCTTTGATTGTGAAACACAATCATCTCCCACGCTTCATTTGGCATTTAACACAGCTGTGATTCCCCTTTCCATCAGTGATCATTTCTGTGTTGATTGCCTCTCGCCACGCTGGCATGGCTCTCTTGTGGTTAACATTTGCAGGACTAAAGGCTGGCTTCACTGGAAAATTAGAGCTCAAAACAGCTGATCAAAAATTAGATTAGGTGACATTAAACATAATTTGTGAGGAAATGCGAAAAAACCCATTTTTAATGAAAAGTCATGGACATTAAAAGTAAACGCAACAGCATTTTATGTTCCTTAATTCCAGACCTATTTCAACTTTGTTTAAAATCACTGCATTTCTCTTTATCCATTGTGGAAACATAGAGAATATTTTAAGGGGTGTTGCATGCATAAATTATATGAACACATCTTTACAATTGAACACATTACATGATATAATTGTACAACTATCAATCAACAGCTATATTATTTAAAAAGACACGCAATATGGTGTATTTACACTACTTTGATTGTGTTCAGACATCAAGATTCAATATCAAATTTACAGTTTATACACAAACAATATGCCAAATATAATGGGCTGATATGACATGATTTTCCAAATCATCACACTGAGACACAATACAGTTTGTGACACTGTCTGCCATTGAAAAACAATCATAATCTCAATTTAGCGTCTACTTTTTGTCAAATAAGAATTTCTTGGGACAGAATACATCTTCTCTGTCATTGCAGCACAACATCTTATCACACAAACAGCATGAGAAAACATAACTTTATCATGAATCTAAAGCGCACATTTACAAACACTGCAGTGGCCACGACTGTTAGATTTCCAGAGTTGAAATTGGAATGACAGCTCAAAAATGATTGTGAGGCTTCTTCCCTGTCATGAATGTTGCCACACCTCAACATGACACATGACGTGGCTGCCACTGTTTCATTGCTCGGGTCCATCAAAATAGCGGCATAGCCATCCTGTATGCAATGGGACATGTGGATGAGGAGGTAGACAGTTACAGATAACCACAGATCCACAGCCGTTGTCACTGTATCAATGCTGACCTCAAACATCTGTAAGAAACAATATGACTGTGGATCAGTGGCTATGGGCAACATTAACCTCACTGCGAGAGCCCAGTGAAATTCAGGTGGTGAATGTCTCCTGGCTGTGACCTTTCACCTCTGAGCCCACGTCCTGTCCAGTCTTCTTCAGTCAGCGTAGAGGATGAACCCTGAGAAGGTGCTATATTTGTTGCTGTTGCCCCCGTGGGCCTTGCCCCCATCCAATTTTATGAAAACCTCATCGCCGGCATCCAAATGAAGGATGACACTGTTGCTGGCGTAGTCATAACTCTGGTCCTGGTCTTGAGCAATGGCGCTGGCCCTGACCTGGAATATGACATGCACAGAGAGACAAGGAGAGAAGAAGTAAGGAAGGGTAAACGGTAGAATGCTGAGGAAAAAGACTAACAAGGAATATTTGTTTAATTAACTTATATTAGATAAATGAATCTATTTATTATCATTCAATACAAACCAATGAAACATGATAAAGGTGATAAAGGTTGAAATTATTATATTAAGAGGACATTACTGAAGTCAATAATAATAATAATAATACATTTTATTTGGTAGCGCCTTTCATGGCACTCAAGGTCACCTTACATCATGTAAAATCAGTGAAAAAGCACAATCAATAACAGATTAATATAACATTGCAATAATAAAACAACAGCAGTACATCAGTACATTCAGCACCAGAGCATAGCTGGGAAATAGGTTAAAAAATATATACATAGACACATATTCGAAAGAAGAGAAAATAATGAATATATAAATAATGAAATTGAAACAAATGGTGAATATGATGCATGCAAACATTACCAGACTTGCTGCTTCCTCTGCTGACATGAGACAACTCTTATTTTCTATGTATGAGTTGACTAAAAAAAATATTTTAAGAAAAGCTTATTCGCAAGACGTGTGGGCTGAATTTGAGAGTTTGTGTAAAGTGTGTCCCCTGTGGTGAATATCTTGTTTTCCCCTCATGACTCAGCTGAAAGGGTCATGCTTGAGTCAGTCTGCCTCTAAGGAAGGATGGCAGTGCATACTATCCCTTTGCTTCGTGTTCTACTCTTACATCCACCTTTTTTTCTGGGTGGAGCACTGATAATGCCATGTTAATCACGAATATAAGTGTCATCGTGTCAAATTAGGGTAATTACTGAGACTGTTGGATCTGGAGCATAACACCAAAATCTCTTACGCACGTCCGTGTAAAAAGTGAAACTGGAGGAAGTTGCTTTGCATGTACGGTTATATCCCCTCCAAGCTTTAGCTACTGTATTATGATCTGTGTTGCCAGGTTGGCTGTTACGCTGCAACTTCATCAGATACACCGTAAAAAAGTGTAATCCCTGCTCCAACCAGATTCTGACGACAGGTTCTGAACTAAGTTAGAACCAAAATAAGAATGTGAAGTTCTTATTAGTGCCGATGGAGGAAAGAAGTGTATGTCAAGATGCTGCAGGGTTTGAGCCACAGATGACAGCCTGATGATGGATTCCTGAGACATGAGGGCAGTGATAGCCTCTCTCTCTTTTCCCTCCTCGTGTCCAGCCTCAGCTCTGCAGCAGCATGATATCCACTACTCACAAAAAGACACTGACCGACAATTTCATTTGCTGTAATATTGTGTAATAAATGCAAAATAATAATCTGTCTTGTATCAGTAACAGTAATTTCCACCAAGGATGTGTATAGTAGTGGGTGGACCAAATACATATATAATGAATGATCATATTGTTATTGAGTTTCTCTACATATTTTTCCCATTAGACTCTTTCTTTCCAATTCAGGTGAATCATTATAAAGGTGATCCAGAGGTTGCAGTTGGTCAACATGTTTTCCTGAAGCCAAATTTACATGACATTTTTACTTGGTCCTCATTAGTCGTGTTTACAGTGCCATTGCTCTCTAAAGAAAGCTGGGGGAGGCAGCTTAAGGAAGTCTTTGCAAATAAATAGTCAGCCGACAGGTCAATCATTCTGATGAAAATATCTAGCTACCAGATCTCACACTGTGTCTCCAGTAAGTAGCCTACACTTCTGTTTCTGTTACAGTTAAAAGTAAGCAGGTTTTGTGAACTGTGAATCCAATACTACCTTTTCTATTACCTTCATATTAACTTTATACTTTCATTTAATTTTCATTTTATGCAGTTTTTTACAATCTAATGTTGCACAATGTGAGTGTTTGGACATACTATTTGATATGATGTAGTTTACCAGCATCAGGATCAGGGGTCCTCATCGAGGACATCAAGTCATCAAGCTTACAGTATGTAAACTGAATACCTAATAATCTAATGCCATGGATGAGGTGAGGCTGTCTTGGATTGCAGTGTAATGTATTGTATTTCTTAGGGACAAAATAAGACAAAAACCTTACAGTTTAATGGAGTTCAATATGACAGCAAAATGTGTTTAATGTAGTGTAAATCGATATGCAACCTAGTTAGACACCAACAACTACGGCCAAAGAATTGAACCCACAGTTCTATGAAACAGCCTCCATAAACTATACCTCTGTTAGCTTTACAAATATGGCATTGCACTGAATTGATTTACAATATACAGGTGTTATTGTCTCCACTCTCTGTAGCCTGTTGCAGCCTGGATGAGAGGTCTGTAGGAAAATGTCCAAGCTCAGATTTACATGGTGTTTGATCAATGTCATCTCCTGGGGCTTTTAAAGGCATTACAAAAGTTTAGCAAATATCATGATTCGATATTGAAACGCCTGGCCCCGACAGGCAAACTGATAACGCATACTAGTGCATCATGGTTCCAGGAAGTTTGTTGTATTTCAAAGGGCACCAGCTTTGAACTAGACACTACCCCAGGCTGTGTTTGATGTGTGCAGAGTTGAGATAGGGCTGCACTCCCTCCACTCACTTCATCGTGTACATCATCGGATGTGTAATATGCACAGATACACAATCTGGCAGCACGCCACTGTGCATTGTCATTATCTCGGACTACAACACCAGACCTAGTCAGATTTAAAATCACTTTTCACATGAATGCACGACTACTCAATTTAGACTGCCAGCAAACTGGTTACACTCTTCCCTCAACAATTTGATATTCAGGTTCATCCCAGTGTATAATTCAGGGTAAAACTTTACTTTTTGTGCTGCGAAACTGTTATTTTTCCATTTGTCAAAATCAACATGAAACATTAGGAAGGTGTCTGAAGTGTTACCCACCAGACCATTCTTTATCAGGTCAGCCCACATGCTGGTGCCATCTCCTCCCCTCATCAGCACATTGTAGATGAAAAAGTAGGTGCCAGGAATCTTACAGGTGAACTTGCCGGTTGCGCCCTCATAGTTACCACCGATATTTGTCACCACGTCATCAAATCGTAGAATGTCGTAACCTTCTTGAGGGTTTCGTAGTCCCGCATAAAACGCCACCCGAGGCGTGGTGTTGTATGTGGTCGTGCTAACTGCCCCTTTACCCCCTAATCCCAGAATCCCAGTACGCACAATGTGCACACCATCTCCCGGTGGACCCTTAGGTCCTGGTGGGCCTGGCTCTCCAGGTGGTCCTGGGGGTCCAGGCTTACCTGGACGTCCCGGTTTGCCTTGTGGGCCATTAACACTGTAAGTAGGTAGCGGTTGACCGATGCTGTGGTCACTCAGATCCGCATCATTGTCCACCTGGGGGCCAATGGTTGGCGTATCGGTTCCTGCGTGCAAACCCGTGTCCGTCGTGGGGAAGGGGTCACAGACCATGCGGCAGGTACCCAGCATCTCGAAGTGGCTCGCACTGTCATCTACGCCACCTGTGCCAACGGAGCTGACCAGCACAGGGATGAGGACCACCAGAACCAGGACCAGCATGACCCCCACAGCAGCTGCCACCAGGGTCTTCCGCCCGATGCTCAGCCGGGGAAGGGGCTGTGCAGCCAGCGTGGAACTCTCCGGGGTGGAAATGGTGACTGTGGGGAGTGCGTCCACCTGGCAAAACGCGGACAAAACGAGGACCTCCGATGGTGGCGATGGTGCCCAGGGAGAGCTGGTATGAGTGTGTGAGTGAGTGAATGACTGAGCTGTGTAGGAGCAAGGGAGAGGGAGTGGAGCAAGGGACCGAAGTGATCAAAAGGAGAGGGAGATTGAGAGAGTGAGGAGAGAGAGTAAGAGGAAAGGAGGAGGGAGAGAGTAAGACAGCTTGAGAGGAGAAAAAAATAAAAGAAGCAAGGGGAGGAGAGAGTGAGCAACATACACTCGCTAACCCATCTGAGTCAGGGCTGAGGAGGGCATTCTCCTACCGGCAGATGTGAAAAGCCAGGGAGGACATAAGGAAGAAGTGTGACAGGTAGAGCATAAAGGATGGGATCATAATCAATCAATTCATGTTAATTGGATGATAAAGATGGAGAGAAAAATTTGAGAGAAGTTTGCTTAGTTGAGAAGGATCTAAATGATTCATTAACATTGAAATGTAGCCTATATTTTCCATTATGTGGCCATATTTTATTAAATGTTTCAATAATATTAAACAGTAAGCATTGATTTAGTAAACTAATGTAAACTAATATTTTATTTTGAGAAACAGAATAACTTATTGGAGACATCTCATAGTCAGCAGCCACTCCATGTATTGATATAGATTACTTCTTGTATAGTTTTCTTAGTTTACATATAAAGTTAGTTTTATCAAGGTCAGAATGTGTATTTTTTTTTACCTCATCTGCGTCCTTGTTTGAGTGGGTGTGTACCGGGAGATCTTGTATGCTGGATTGATTCCAAGCATCTGTGGTCAGTCCAGCTGTGACCTTCACAAAATCAGTAAACTTTTGAAGAGGCACTTCATAACTTGTAAGAAAAATTCAGTTCTCATTCTATTGGATATGATGAGTTTTTACACACTCAATTAATTGCTGAGACATTGTGTGAGACTTGTGGCAACATCACTAGAACAGGCATCAGTAGAGCGAGGTCCAGCAATTAAACTGATTGCAACCATTTCCCACTGTACACCACTTCAACTACAATCAAAGGTGATCGTTATAACATTAGGTGTATATTGTGTATGCCTCTCTATTAAGCAGTAACTCCATTGATCCACAATAGGCCTTTTCACAGCATTTTGTCATGCTATAGCAGCAAAAACGTAGGCGTATTTAATGATATTTTAACCAGTCAAAGCGGTATTAATAGGTGTTTTGGCCAGTTGGAGACATTAGGACACGCCGTTAACCCAACATTGTCATATTATCACCTTATAAAGGCAAACATGATCAAAATCAGCAGAAATAAACATAATTTGCATAAATTCAAGGTCATGTTTATTTCCGTGCCATGAATGTAAGTCGATAAATTGACTCTCCTTTCTCCACAGGTAGCATTTTACGGGCCATAAAACCCGAAAATGAGTTTTAATGGTACCAAACCATTCTGTATAGTTGCAAAATCAGGTGAGTCCGTGGGTTTTGTCACCACTAGCAACAACTTTTACATTACACATAGTCATTTGACACAGCTTTTAAATGTCTGATAAGCTATGACAGTGAGTCTGGATCGTCAAGAAGAGGGCCCATGAACTGGCATACCTCAGAAGAATGTAGCTGCTATAATTATATAATTAAATATATTATTATATAATTATTTTATTGCTATGATATGTCACAATATCAGCTCTCTTTCAGCTGTCTTGGTCAAGTTCCATATTAGTTTGGTAAATTATACCTGTTGCCATGTAAGCAATAAGGCTTTTTAAACTGCTGTGTAGCTTGGTGTATGAATATGGGAAATGACAAAGTCAAAGCCTAAATATTAAAATAACGATTCAGTACATGTTCTGTATTAATGAAATGAATTGGTTCCACATGAGTTGGCTGAATAAACTCATACTTGTCCAAACTCAGTGTGTTGGCAGAGAGGGCTCTGCTTGATTTAGGAACCATTGCCAACTAACAGTTCAGTCCACAGTTTTTAAAACTCCACTGAGTAGATGTGATTTACAATATATTATACGCATATATTTGTCTGAATAATTGCATGAGGGAGGAATCAAATAATTTATTGCAATCATTCTTTCATACACTTACTAATAAACAGGTGTATGTTCAGTAACTTAATCTTCTTTCATTTCAATAAGGAAGAAAGATAGCAATTTCCTTTGTTGGCTGATTTATTCAAACTTAAACCTCTTTAACCAAACAGACCCTCCATTGGGGTCATTCTTACAAACCCCTGTTAAACATACGGAGTATTTATTTACATTTTTGTCAAGATTCCACATTCTCACAGATAATAAATATGTAAATTTATTTTAAAAATGTGTTAAAGGATGCCCAAGATATCATTTTTTTTTCCCATTTAATGTGATTTGGGAGAAAAAGAAAAGCATTTGTTAACATTTGTTTTCATTAAGGCATGCTGTAGCCTCAATGAAGCACTGATGCTTGTGTTTTTTTAAGATATGGTCATCTGTCAACTACACACAGTAAACTTATACATTCTCTCTCAGAGGATAATTAACCTCCACTTAACCAACATATGTAACCACAAAGCAAAGCAAGTCACATTGAAGACAGTTACATACACATATTGCAGTATGACTGAAAATGTTGGAATCATCCAGTAATATTAGATATTCATGAGAGTAGTATAAGCAGAAAGTAGTCCCCCACATTTATGATGCTGCTTCTGAGTCAGACACCTCGAGCAGAGCTTTCTTGCTGAGTCTCTGTAGCTGATGACAGTATATACTAAATCAGAGAGATGACCACAAAGTCAGTAGGACGGAAAATGCTTTTTATCTTCTTAAATACTTTAGCTCACAAAAACACCACAACAAACAGAAATATAGCAGTGATGCTGGAGTAACCACACCAGTGTAGGCACCTGCCTTTCCCCCCATCAACTCAGAGAACCAAACAAAAGTCAAAACACCGATAAGATAATCACAAATTTAAAAGACCTGATAGTTTAACAAAATTGTGAAACAGTAAATACGATATTTAAACCTTCTATATAAAGTGCTTCACAAGGATTTACTCTGTTTGCATGCTTTAGTGCCCTCATGTGGCATTTTTACATGCCACCAGCATTAATTCCTTTGCTCTCACTCTCCTGACGTTGCTATCTGCTGAACACACTCTCAATAAAGGCTCAAGCATTTGGCCTTTAAGGCTTTTACCTGAAGAAACTATGGCTTTAGGAATGTTAGCATGCTAATGTTAGCTCAAGACACAAAGTACAGCTTTGGCTGATGGGAATGTCACTTTTGCAGGTACTTTTTGTCATGAAGTATTGGACGATGATGTATGATAGCTAAATGGAATTTAGTTTTTTTTTTACATTGATGCTTTTCCTACTGTGACACTGTTTTTTTGTTGGTCTGGTGCACAAAGCAGAGGACTTTGAAACTGAAGATCGGAGGTCCTCCCTCACGCTTCAACTCAGTGTTGTCTTTCTTAATATTTAATATGTATATTTAATTGCCTAAACCTGACAATATGTAGGATGTAGGAAACATAACCCAGACTCCACTGTCAGTGTACTGTTGTTTGGTATAGCAATGCGTCTCTTCCTTAATTTGGTTAAACTTCCAGGGAGCAATTATGTTTCCTCCAAAATTGATTTGGGGAAGAACATTGGGATTTTGAATGAGACAAATTTGCATTTTCTTGTCTTTTACATGTCATGACAGGTATTTATTTTTTTATTCTTTAATTTAAAAATGTATTTCTGATAGAACATACCATATGTAAGAAAAGCGTACATTTTTTGTTTTAATTCTTTTAATGTTTAGCCACATCATTCAGTCCTCCCATATGTTGTCACAAAATAAAACTCCACATCTCTTGGGTTGGATATTTTGAGGTCATGTAATTTTGGCTGCAGCCCCAATCAGTGATGTCCCTTCAGGTGTCCTCTATTCACTCTCAAAGGAAATACACCTGCTGTGACATCACTGATTGAAGTTTGACCAGAAGTGCAACTCTCTTGAACTTAAAAACATTTTAAGTCAGTGTCATTTAAGTCACAAATCAGTGTAACAATAATTTGTGCCCTCTGTGAGTCTTTGCTGATTGGCCCTTCCAGCTGCAATTTGAAACAACTTCAGGGAGATGTAAAAATCAGTCAAAGCCAAAAATTGAAAGAATGAATGGGCCATTTTCTTAACATATTTAAAACTAACTTGTGTGGTTTCAAATGTTCTCTGCATTCCTCATTTCACTGACTGCATTTACTTATTTAAACCAGAGGATGGCGCTCACTGCTCACTCTTGTACTGATTAAAAAAGTCAGGAAAAGCATATAGCCAGAAATAAACATCTGGGCCTATGAAGAACCTAACTTAAAAAGTGTTGAATCCCATCACAACACATTGTTACATTAGGTAACAGTTGCAACTTTTTGGTTGTGATGTGTTGTGATCAAGCATCCAAGAAACAAGATAGACTATCTCAGTATGTTTTGTGCACTACAAATTCAAGATTCATGGTGTTGAATTGAGTACACACACGCCGTTTGCACTGCTATGTCAGGACATTAACACACCTCCATGCAGCAGCAGAAACCGGTTTTATCGGCAGTACAGTAGGGGAAAGTGCAGACCACCCATCTTGAGCAGCCCTGCTCACATTCCAGCATGGACACACGGGACGGCCTTGTCAGAAAGTGGAGAGCTGAGGAAGCAACAGGCTATCTTTGATGTCTATATTCAGGATGGACTGGATAGTGGGACTTTTGGGAGATGCAGTGTGAACTATATTGTGTTCTAGTGTCTATTGGTTCATTTTTCTTAAACAAGGTATAAGCAGGGTAGACATAAAAAAAAACTACACTTTTGAAGGGAGGAATTCAATTTTGTAGTTTAGTTTTGCATTAAATATAATATACATACATAGTTAATTCAATTTGAGTGTCTGTGAGGAGATCAAGGCAAACATCATAGTCAAAAGTGTAGAAATCCTGATTCCCTTAAAGTGATTATGTTTCATTGACTTTTGGTATAATAACCTCTTATAGAAAAGGAGAAAACAGCAGATAAGCCCTGTGTATGTTTACACGAGTAACTTCCTTGATTCCTTCTTGTGGACTCTTCCTTTTTAGGAAATGGGCCGCTGCCTTGCAGTCCCTCTTGGGAATCTGTGGGAATTCCTTAGCTGGTTTACTTGGCAGTTGGTTTCTCAATCCTGAATTATTCTTATTCCAGGGTGTGAGGTTGGGACGGAGAAGGCATTGAAAATATGTTGCCATGGGCCACTCTTTGACGGTGTCCTGAGTTAGTTTCACTCTCTTATTCTGCATTTAATGAAATGACACCACTGGGCACATTCAGTGCTACGATGTCTCACTGAAGCTTCCTCTTTATTTGGTTATTTAATTGAGATACCAGCTCTGGACTGTAACAGATTATTCTGTGGTGATAAAAATAGCGGTGAATAAACATTCCATTGTTCTCTTTTATGGTTATATTTGGTGTGGTTCAGTTTGAAGTTTATTGGGAATATCCTGTCCTGTCCTGATTGTTTTTTTCTATAAGGTCTGCAATCCTATCTCTAGTCGGTCACAGCTCCAGTATCTGTGCTTGAAGAGCCAGAAGGCAGAGCTCGTCTGACTGGTTAAATGACTCCTCACAAACAGTAGACACATATTTCCCTTTTTAGGGCATGAGAATCTATTACGTAATCTAGGGAGCACCTCTGAGCTCTAGCAAACTGGCCTGTGTGGAAAAGCAGGAGGGAGGGGGGGAGGGGCCAGTAATTAGAGCGACACCGCGCTCGACCAATCACACGCCGAGGAAGTTGCCATCTCGCTCGCTGATTGGCCAGAGGGCTGGACGCTTCGGGTTGACGTCTAGGTTGCTTGCACTCACTCTCTGGCTGGGAGTTTTTCACGTTGCCTGTTTCACGGGAGTAGTTGTAATAGTCTTCACACCGCAGGGTTGAAACTGCCCTGTGGAAGAAAGAAAAAGAAACTTTTGTAGAGGGTGTTTGGGAGAAAACTGCCTTAGGTGGTAGTAGAGCAACTTATTCTTCTGTTGGATAGTGAAATAAAGTTGCCACCATGCCGGTGTTTCACACAAAGACGATAGAAAGTATCCTGGAGCCGGTGGCCCAGCAGATATCCCATCTGGTGATCATGCACGAAGAGGGGGAAGTGGACGGGAAAGCTATTCCAGACCTGACCGCCCCGGTGGCTGCAGTGCAGGCGGCTGTCAGCAACCTTGTTCGTGTGAGTAAACTTTGTCCCTCTTTGTCCAAAAAAGTGTCTCAGGTGTTTGAGGCTATACCTGTCGCTCTTTGTCCCATAGAGCGTCCTGCTTAGACCGCTGCAACACAACACCCACAGCAGATAGATACAATGTATGCATGCTTGATTATAGAAGATAGATACAATGTATGCATGCTTGATTATAGTTGATACAATGTATGCATGCTTGATTATAGTTGATACAATGTATGCATGCTTGATTATAGAAGATACAATGTAATGCATGCTTGATTATAGCTGATATAATGTATGTATGCATGCTTGATTATAGCAGATATAATGTAATGCATGCTTGATTATAGAAGATACAATGTATGCATGCTTGATTATAGCAGATACAATGTATGCATGCTTGATTATAGTTGATACAATGTATGCATGCTTAGAAAGTTTTCTTGAAGTTGTTTGACTCGGGGCAAAAGGGCGTCCCCCCCCCTGAAAGTATGCCCTGCCTCCTCCTCCTCCTCCTCTTCCTCTCTGTAAGATGACTGCCATAGCTTGACGTAGGCACTGCTGCTTGTGTGAGCCAGGCAGGTACTGGAGCTACTGTATTTAAATCAAATACAGTGCATTATTGAATATGCCTTTGAATAAGAATATGACAAATCTGATATGAACTGATTCATTTCAGGAACCTCTGTTCACCAAACCACTTAGTAGGTGTAGTAATTGCACTGCATGTCACCTGAAAACCAAACTTTTTCAAACAGATCTATAAAGACAAACGTTACGCTGCTGCATGTGACAGTTGGAGAAATGACTGATCTTTGATGCGTGCAATAAATATCATGTCAGCTGTCAATGCTCTGCTTATATGATAAAATAGAAATAGATAGCATTATCAAACCTCCACCCAAGGCTGCACAAGTATGTGTCAAAATTGTTCTTTTGCAGGTGGATCTGGTATGCTGCATCAGATTTGTGTGACCTGAAAAGGAATCTGTCTCTATTGACATATTTACTGTGGTCACGTGCAGTATTTTCATAGTTGTTAATCAAAGCTGTCAGGCCATGATGGTTAAATGGGTCATGCATTTTGATGGCGGTGATGTCAGGAATTTGTAGACAGACGTGAAAACTGAAGGTCTGCTGTAAAGCCAGAAACTGAACCTCAACTGTCAACATGTTTTCTCTTTTCCATAGTGGACCTACAAGCATCAAATTATCCTTTGTTTTTTTGTCCCATGGCCTAGAACCGCAGAATTGTTGACAAGGTTTTTGAGAGAACTAACATACTGAACTAAAAATGTAACATCCTTGGTCGAGATACAGTACCTATAATTTTGACTCACTGTTGACAAACTATGGCAACAAGTGCTCATAAATGATCATATCTGGTTGGTGCCCATACTGTTTAATTAGAATGTCTTTGGAGCTATTAGTTATTCATTTACAGACTGCCTTTTCAAAACATTAAATTACGTGCGTCCCCTTGACCAGATGCAGCTTTGGTTTCAATTATATTTAGAACCTAGAAAGACCTAACCACAGTGATGTTCCTCAGAGCCACATTGTAACTATCACGGCTATATATAAGGAAATGACAATGTTGTTTCCTTAAATGTTTAGGCTGAAATACAAACCACTACATGGAAAGTCTCTTACAAGGAAACAGGAAGATATGGGGGCTGTCAGATATGACACTTGTAAAGAAAAGAAGGGGCAGAGGCTAAATTAAGGCAAACTTGGTTCCTCTCTGTCAGCCCTGCAGTTGTTTGGCGGTAAATTTGGACAATTGCTCTGGCATTTCCTGTCAGCAAAGGAATTCTCTGTTTCTAGGGATTGCCTACTATTAGCCCGCAGATTATTTTAGAAGGTTTTATGATCCATAACAATTTAAATCTAGTTGAATTAATTCTATGCCTTTGTTATTCCTCTATACCCCCTCTCAAACTATAAGTCTGTGTCCCATTGTGCATTATTTAAATGTTTATGTTTGACATCATATGTTGTTAGAAGGTCCTCTCTACCAAATCATATCGTTATTAATACCATGGATAATGGTTCATAAATACTGTCATAAACAATTTTGGTTGCACATAGACACTTCTACTTGAACTGATGGTAATAATTCCATATCCAATCATATTTATGGTTTGTGATTAGATGTAACTACTAATAGTCAAGAGATCTGCATGTCAAATTGTCATTGAAGATGAAAGTACTAATCTGTCCTTCAAAATAATTATATTATTGGGTGTAGGATGTTAAGTGAAATTAGACACACTTCTTCTTTTTAAAGATATAATCGGCATGCAAAGTTGAATTTAAAAAGGAAATCGTTAGTTGGAAATGTCATCAAAACATTGCAATAGAGCTTCACATTAACAACGTAAAACATGAAATGTTTAAAACAAATGTATTATAATAATAAAACAATATTAACAAAGGTATTGCCTTGAAATGATGAACCTACACAGAATAATGTTAACTCTTCTGCTTTACACACTTTTTTAGCCGCTTTTAGCTATTTTTGGGGCGTTGACATTTCGAGTATGAACACTCCAAATAATCCAATTTCCAGAATCAGCAGGCAAACAAACTTATTAGAAGAACGCATAAGAAGATGATAAAATGTCAGAGGTGGGTCTGTCAGCCTGTTTAGAAGTTCATCTGCACTGATTGGCACAAAAAAATATTAATGTTGCTTTAAATATTAAAACATTACATTGTCGCTAAGGTGAATTCAGTGCTCGTCAGCATTTTTCCGACACATGAAAGCGTCCTGTGCAACCTCAACTCGCTTGGGGTGAAATCATCCAGGCTTTGTGGACATTCTGAATTGTAATCAGATGTTTCCAACAGAGGCAAGAATGAATGGAAAGGCCTGTAATTATTTCCAGTTGCCGTAGCAACACTACAACATGGACAGTGTTATGATATAATTGAAGTTAAGGATCAGATGTAATTTCTTCTGGTTTCATTCCCACCAGTCCTGTGAGTCATACATTTCAAAGCTTAAACGTAAATACACTGTATGACTGAATGCATGAATGTGTTTTTTCTTAACTTATTCACTGTCTAGGTGTGGCAATTTTGCCAGCACTAGTTTTTTTTTTTCATAATCTTGATTGACTCAGTTCAAGTGACATGTAGAGGAAAGGATCATCCTGAGAAGGGAAAGGGATGAGGCGGTCTAATTATATTCCTTCAGAGTATCTCAGGGCGGGGCTGTGCCAGAAAATAAGGTTTTACCTCATTGTCTGTGTTGTCCAGAAAACCACATGTTACACAGACTTTTCCCCTCATGGATTCTTTTCAAAATCTCTGGAGCCAGAATCTCAAACACAGTTAATCAAGGGGGATATTGGATGACCTAAAATATGATTTTAAATATGGGTTACAAATGACTCTACCTTTCAAATGACATATTCTAATGGTTGCATCAGGTTACTTTCCATTGCCGGAAAAAGAAAAGGAAGATGAGCTTTTAGGATGCTCTTGGATGCTTGTCTGAGGAGATCTGGTGTACTCACTGGGACAGATGTGTAGACCTTTAAATTATTCAAATGAAAAGGGTCTAATCTTGTTATTCCAGATGCATGGAGATGAAAGTTCAGCCCTCGTCAACTGACCTAGTATTTAAATTGTAGCATTAACACAATACATTGAGAGTCAAATATGTCTGGTCTAACTAGACCCTTCACCAGTGCTTAGCATCTGTTGAGACAATGAGCCAGACCTAAATTAAAGATGAATGTGAGGAATGTGAAGAATTCCCAGCAATCAGGAATGCATCCCTGCTCAGAAGGGGGTTGAGCAGATCCTTTTGAATGAACGGTTTTGGAGAAATATTGAATACGATTATCAATTAACAAGCCTCCCCTCAGGAAAACCTGTGAAAAACTGTTCATGTCAGCTTCATCTATGTCAATGATGTCTGTGTTTGACCCATAATGCAGCTTGAAGTTGGTGAATGTCTTTACTAGCACGATGTGTGTAACTGTAGTTAATTAACTAACGTGGATGAGTTAAGAGCATTGTTTAGAGACGATGTGTTCAATGCTTGTGCAATAGCCAAGCCTTGTGGTTATTGCAAAAAAAAAATTGGTTGCAAAAGTTGGTAAATGCCCTCAACCTGCTGAGCTGCATTTAAAGAACCAAATCCAATGTTTTTTGCTCTGTAGTTTCATCCAGCTCTGGTGATTCATCGTCATCAGGTTTAAGTTTCAAGTTCAACATTTGCTAAAAAGGTTTTGTCATAATGAAACCATTATATCTAAAACATTTTCAACAAAATGATGTTACTATGTTAAATGTTATACTCATGATAACCTCACAGCTAAACGGACTTACAAATGTTTGCATTGTTTACTAAGTGATTCAGTTATCCTACTGGGGTAAGTGGAAGAACAACATGCATCTCTGTGTCAGCAGTCTTTCTTTTGACTTGACTACACAGGCCTTTTGTTTATTTCGGACCTGGTGTACTTCATTATATTTATAGCTCCTTTTTTATAGCCGTGGGTCGGATAAAGAAGAGAATGCCAGTGATGTACAGTCCTGGAACCATAGCCTGGAACGGATAAAGTAGTGAGTGGTAGTGGCACCTCTAAAAGTCTTTAGGAGACTTTTAGAGGTGCTCCTATGTGCAGATCACTTAGTAGCTCTACAGTTGATTTCTGGCTGAAAAAAAAAAGCCAACAACTTCTTCAATGCTGCTGAGGTTACAAATACCATGGTGCTTTATGCAACAATGCAGAAGAAACACAAATACTGGAAGTTGGTCTCAATTGTAATATTTTACTCGTGCAGAAGTTGTTAGCAACACATTTGGAGTCCTTTACTTCTTAAAACGTTGAGAGGATTATAGCAAATACAAACTGAAAAGTGTTTTTCAATGCTTAACTACGGTCTGTATTTGAGGAGGCCTTTGAACAGTCATTTAAATCACCTCTTCTTTAATCCTTTACAGATGGGAAACAAATGTGTTCATAAACTAAAGTGCTTAAAGGCATTCAAAAGAAAACATTTCCTATTACCTGGCTCTCCAGCTTCCTGCAATTTGTCAAGTGAAATCATTACATGCTGCTCACCGGTGGATTCAGTCATCTTGGCAACAACACAGCGTCTGTAATGTTTGCTTAGACGTATCGACAAGAGATAATCAAGTCTTCACAAAAATGCATTGCGGTGTAATAGTTTCACACTGCACCTGTAGTCGATTTGTTTTTCATAAGTCAGATGAAAACTTGTTAGGATAGAAGAACGCAGAGGAGTGATGAATTGATGAGGAAATGCAGGAAGCCAAGTCAGGAAGACCCGGCAGCTGTCGGCCCCACTCAGGAACAGGAGTGAGTCAGTGAAGGGAAACCCCCTCTCATTTTGCCGTTAGATGGTTATGACTGGAGATCATGACAAAAGATGCAATGCAGTAGGGCCGTCAACCTTTTCCAAAATGTCAAGTTTGAATGATTTACAATGATAACAAACTTTGTTGGGAAAAATATGAAAGCAAATCATTTAGCGTTCTCTTTAAATATATAGTATTTTATAAAGTCGGTAAAACCTTTTATCCAATGCTTGACTTGACTTCTGTACCATGCACCTTGGTATTGTGGTATTTGAAGTAAAAATGAATAATTCGGAATATGACTAATTGTAATTGAATTTCACTGAAAGGTTAAGATCCATTCAAAGACGACAAATAAGTTCAGGGTCCATTGAATCACCTGATTGAATGCCAGGATGTGATGTTGTCCCTTCCTCACCAACCCTCTGTGGACGCAATAAAAATAATCTTTCGTAATCTTTGTTCTTTAAGCAATCCTTGTAGTGTTGAAAAAGGGCAGCTCGTCTATGACTTACATTGACTCACTCTTCTTCTTACAAGAAGGATTCACACAGATGAGAGCCGCTCCCCAGTAACACTGTATGAGCTGCTGAGCTCCTGTAACATGAGATAGATAGTTGTGATATATCCTCTCTGGTCCGCAGGGCCACGGACAAACGAGCCTTTGATTTGTCGCTTTCATCGCGTTGAACACCCCGTTTGTAACCACTTCCTGAACCAAATTAATAAACCATGTTACACACCTGCCATCAATTTCCGTGAGAATGTGTCATCTGAACTGCAACGTCACCTAAGAGTGGGAATCAGAGTTGCACTTTGAGGAACCAGACCTCTGTGCAGAACCACAGACAGTTTATTTGTAGGGCATTGCTCAGGGCAGCGGTGACCACGCTTGACAGAATTTTTGTCACCATGGATCTTTATGGTCACCATGACTAACACAGCATTGTGCTAAAACTACCCAGCATGTGAAAGGCAGGCTGTGTCTTGGCAGCCTTGAGACTTTCAGAGTGGCCTTTCTTCTCCCAGCGGAGCGATGGGCTGCTGTCAACAAAGCCGAGTCTGTTCTAAAGGAGCGGCCACTTTATCGAGCTACTTCACAACGCAGAGGTTTCCACGCAGAGCTCTTGGATGGTAAAAGGAGTGTCAGTGTTTCCTCTCCAGACACAAATGGTAAATGAGACTGTCAGACAGCAGCGTGGTATGTGACAGCTTGGAAGAAGATGACACTGAATCGGGGAAGCGTTTTAAAAAGAAGGTGGAAGTGAACAACTGCCCTTTCTTTAAGTGGTTGATAGAATCTATTCAGGGAACAGGATATTCGTGTAGTGGTTTGGCCTGTGAGTCTGGACTCTGATAAAGAATGAGTTGTAAACTGACGGCCTGACGTAATCTTTTCCCCTCTCTCCCCCATGTTTCCTGTCTTCACTATCAATAATAAAACAAAGGCGTGGCATTTAAACTCTTCATGATTGATACCTAGATTGACAGAAAAAGTAATTGACAATAGTTTGGATGATTAATAAAAGTCTTTTAATTAAGCAAAAAAAAAAAAAAACTAGCTGGTTCCACATCCTCTATTATGATGATTTGCTGCTTTTTTTCCAGTTTTATATCATTGTTAGTTATATAATATCTTTAAATTTGGGATCTTGGGATCTGGGAACAAGAGATGGACATTTTCACTACCCTCTGACATATGTGGTGTAAAGTGGATGTATTGTCAAGCTCAGTCAGGTCATCAAAATGTGGTCCAAAATGTTGCCAGAGGTTCAAAATAGCGATATAGGCCATGGACAATGAACTGCTTGACAACAACGGCTATAAACTCAGGTCACAGTTCTATTTTTGCAGCAAATTGTTTGGATCTCTGTTTTGGCTGCAGATTGTTTGTGAACTTCAGACATTTGGAAGAGGCTCTGCGGGAAGGAGGAAAAGGAAGCCGCAGATGACCTGCTGCAGACAGTACCTAGAGCCTCAACTGGCATCAATCTTCGGGGAGAATATGACTCAGCACTCTTAAAAGCAGCGTGCACATAGCTTTTGGCCTCCACATTGTTGGCACATGGTGGAGTCTGTCTTCTCTCTTGTGTTCAGTTTAGGTCATGTCTAAACTTGACTTGATCTCATATAAAGTTTTTCAGTACCTTGGAGAATACTTTCTTCAAGATACTGAAAAACTTGTTTAAAAAGGCATGACATAGCATGCTACTATTTTATGGCGGATTTTTTAAAGTAATCTGAAAACAAATCTTAAATCATTTATTTTCTTTAGTCATTTTATCGTTTTATCGTAAGTTGATGATATGACAATTTCACAAGCTACTAATGTCCAAAAAAGAAACTTAACTAATAATCAAAACTGTCATAAGTTGATTTAACTGGTGATCAATTAATCAAGTAGCTGTTTAAGTGCAAATAAAGTAAATTATTTATTGATTTTGAGTTCAGGTTACTGTTTTTGCTGGTGTATAAATTGGTATGTCATCATACATCACAGAAATATGATATGGCTTTACATGGGATGAGATAAGAGGTACTTAACTTTCATTAAGATACTTCCTAAAAACAGCTCCCCAAAGACAGACAAAAATATTTCAAGTTTTACCACAAGGTACAGTTTCGCAGCTCAAAGTTGAACAAAAGAAAATTGCAAATTGGTTAGAAGCAATGACAACACTGTTGGCTTGTATTGTAAAAGTCACAAGACAGGAGAGCGGTTTTACTTCTTAAAGAAGATCACTGTGTTCTCTAGTGTTGGCAAGGGTTTGTGATGTTTTTCTCTCACCCTCACTCATGTTTACTACTCTGTCAGTGCCCCTATATTCCTGGTCTGTAGCCCTGCTGCCCTGTAGTTGAACGTGACAGAACAGCTTTAGTTGTTGTGGATGGCTTTTGTTCAGAGCGACTCATTGGTGGAATGTCAGTGTGGCATATGTATTCTGTCGCTGTGCTCGGGGATAGACAGCCTCTGCTAAGCTCCAGTTTTAGTTTGGCACAACCTTTGGCACTAATTTATAACCCCTCAGTTACTCAGAGTCCCTCCAGTACGGTGAAGAGATGCTGCTCCATTACTGCCTCCACGTCGACCGTCTGGAATGACTCTGCTACTGCCTGCAGTCGGACACGTTGACGGGCTCTCTGGGACCGCTCTACAAAGCACCAAGGCCACATCTATCTTTTAAAAATAAATTCCTTTTTTGGATAATCAATAAATGATTTAGTCTATGAAATATATTAGAATCATGCCAAAAGAGTGCTATTAACAGTTCCCAGAGCCCAGATAAATTGCTTGCTTTGTCAGCAAAGATCAGCAGAGGGAACCACTTTGGAAATGTTATATATTGCTAAATGATGCTTTTAATGTGGATGTCATCACTAACATGGTTAATATATATGTTATTATAATAATAATAATATAAAACGTTAAAGAAACGATTGTACATCTCTCTATTGGGCAGGGATGCAGCTCATTTTACCCTGTCAGTGTGATCCGTGCCCTGGCATGAACGCGTGTTATCACTCCCCCATCGCAGCTCGACATGGGTGAGTTGTGTCTCCCTGCAGAGCTGAGGTCATGATGGGGGAGGTGAGTCATTTTGGAATTTGAGGCGGCGTTCAGCTGCTTTACAAATTATAACTGTGCCGAGGCCTGGCGTCCCCCCAGCAGCTGTCTTGTTGAAATAATTGTTCGCCGTACGAGTAACAGGACATCATTCTGGAAATCTGCATGATTAAAGACAATACTCCCTCAGGGGGGAAAGTTGTGGTAACTGAGTTTTTGGTTTGATGTGTAAAATGTTTGCCCAAGTTGCATTAGAGTAGATCTCACATTTGAGTGTGACTGAGCTAGCACAACTGAAACTTACTGCAGTAGTTTGCAGTTATCTTGTCATAATTGTGTCGGTAGTCAGGATTCATGACAATAGCCTCAATGTGAGAAGATAATGGATGAGATGGTGGCAAAGAAGTTCACCTAAATCTTGTGCTTCTATATTGCTAAACCCTAGAGTGCATTATCACGCTTATACAGTGGCCATTTACCAAATAGTTTATAGTAATTTATAGTTTTGATACTATAATGGACCAATAACCTGCACATGGTGTCTTTGACCTTTGCCCAGTGCATGCTGGGACAGACTCTGGCCCCTATGACCCTGAAAGAGATGAAACAAAAAGGGCGAATGCCAAGTGGGTGAAGTAATTTTGAAACTTACTGGAAATTGAGCACCTGCTGTAGAAAACAGATTAAGATGAACCAATATTAGTGCCCCGGGACAGTCTGGTGACTGGTGTTTAGAGTGGACCCTGCCTTCACCTTCGTGAAATGACATGAGAAAAATAATTAGAATTAGGTTCAGAATCAACAATTAATGAAACTAAATTTGTCCCAGGCTTTCAAATGAAGAAATACACTCTAACAAATTTCATTTTGTGCATTGCAAAATGTCATCTCATATCTTTTGCCTGGAAATGTCTGTTGTGTGTCTTATGGATTACCTCTTTATTTCTTTGAAATGCCTTTTTCCATTAAATCACAGTTGATTGATTTATTTATTTTTTATTTTTTTTTACTAACCAATAATCTGTGTTTTCCAGGTGGGGAAAGAGACTGTACAAACCACAGAGGACCAGATAATGAAAAGGGACATGCCACCGGCTTTTATCAAGTAAGCACAGAAGGATTTCTTTGCAGACCTCATTCTCATACAGCAACAACCTGTCAGAAAAATGAATTTTAGATGAAATAGTGTCTCTCTATCGTATGTGGAACCCACTCTCTCTCTGGCTCTCTTTCTCTCTTTATCTGTTGCAGTAATGGCTGGTTTTTCCAAGCAAAGGTCAGACACGGCATGTTAAGTGCCTCAGAATTGTGCCCTGGTGGAACAGAAATACTTTTCTGCCTAGGGAGGAGTACCTTTACCCTAAAGGAGAAGGGCCACACGCTCATACATGCCCTCATAAATAAGAGCCACAGGCTGCTGCTGCTGCTGCTGCTGCTTCTGGTTTAAAACATCAAACATGAGCAAAAAAGTGAACATAATTATGTGGAAAAGAGGAGCGTATGACGTATTCGTTGCACTTACTCACTCAGCATCTGCTAAACCATTAAGTTGCGCTCAGCTGCTGTTTGTCCGTATCACAGTCTCTCATCAATCCTTATTACATGGCAGACTACAGTCGAGGTAGAGAGTGCCAGGACCTCGGACCCCCCCAAGGTCAGGGATGAAACTCATTGGCAGGCGCAGGTCATCAGGATCAACACATTTGGAGCCTTTAAGTCAGATCGTCACCCTGTGGTCATCCATCAGCACATGGGCTGGAATGCGTCTCCTTTACTAAATATAGTGTCTGCTGGGCTCCGGTTAATGCATGGCCGTTTCTTGCTAGTGCACGCTGAAGGACACTGTTGGCTGGCCCTGCAAAGACACACACACACACACACACACGTCAGCCTTGATGTCATGCACATACATTAGTCTTTATCATGCAGGGTATTTGCTCCTTTCAGAAGATTGTAAACTGAGCTGCCTTTGTTTGGCCCCCCTCAACGCCTCAAAATGTGGGAAATAGCAAGGAAAAACTTGGCCGGATGGTAAAAGAGTCGAGAGTAAGAATAGCATACTGGGGATACTACAACATGCGTCAGTCCTTGGCTTGTTGCCTGTTTCTATGTGCAATGTGGCTGTTATGATACAATGCAGGTCGCATGTATGACGCTGAAACAAAGGGCTGAGCCTGCAGTTTTTCTTCTGCTCTCGAGTTCACTGAGTGCATCGCACACAGGAGGCAACAATCAATCATTTACACTTTTTTTGGAAAGGGGTTAAATTGGGCCGAAGCCAACTAGAGTTCCGCCTCCCGAGGTCCAAATCACATCCTGTGAGAACAAGTTTAAATTTTCTGTCACGAGATATAGATACTCACGCTGCAGAATCAAAATTTAGGCCAGTTAGGTTTATATAGCCTAAAATCATTAATCAAAAATTTACGTCATAGGGTCTTACAATCTGCACAATATATGACGCTCTCTATCCTTACTCCCTCAACTATTAAAGCATTGAAAAGCGTGTTTCATTTTCAACCAGCCCACAACTTACTTCCTATTTCACACTCACTCAAGAACGCCCAGGAAAATGAATAGTCCTTGACAAAAAATCTTAACCTAGCTTTTTTTTTTTTTATTTAACACCTCATCTGTGATTTAGACTCCATCAGCTCTCACATGAGTATTTGCTTAAAATGTAATGTGAAGCATATAAGAAGAAGAAATGAAACAAAATGGACAGCACCCAGCGTATGTTATGGCGAGCTGTATCCAAAAGCTTCCATCTGTTTTTGCTGTAGGCACTTTGCTGTTTCCACGCGTAAAGTCTATCTGGCTTCTGAAGGGCTTCGTATCATCAGCATGACTTGTTTTGAGGATTTCTTTTTTTTTTTTTTTTTTTTTTTTTTTTTTAGCTGGTATTCAAATCTATGGTCTTCTGCTTTCCACAGAGTGGAGAATGCGTGCACTAAACTGGTGCAGGCTGCTTCCATGCTGAAGGCCGATCCATACTCTGTTCCTGCTCGGGATTACCTCATTGATGGCTCTCGGGGCATCCTCTCTGGGACTTCTGACCTGCTCCTGACCTTTGACGAGGCCGAGGTATTCATTCATTCATTCATTCATTCATTCAAATCTATTAACCAGAAGAAGTTTGCTGAACAAGTAGGTCAGAATACAGATTTGGTTACATGGTAAGAAGTATCAATCAGGTGACACTGCAGAATATCATCTGTTTTAGCAGTTTAGTGTATTTCAGCACACCTCATCCATGTAGTGATTTCCTGCAGTTAGCAGGATGTGGTTGTGCTTCAGCGGCTTCACAAACATGTGAATTCAATCATGGTTTTTTGAGACAGTGGAGGAATTGATTTCTCTGCCTCGTGTCCTCTGGAGTTCTCCCAGTGCGTTCGTCAAGCATTGGTGCAAAAAGGGCGGGGACTGGCATGTCCTTTGACTTGCCTCAGTATTACATCATTTGTTCTGTGCTCAGCTGGTTATAAACAGGAACCAGGAAGCAGAATTTGTGATAAGCTGATAAGACACAAAAATGTCAAGCCAGGAATTACAACTCGTCAACTATTCCTCCCAGAAAGTCAAATATGTCCTAAACAAGTCTGCCAGAATACAAAATGTAAAACCCAGCCATGCAATTGTAGCAGTTAAATATATTTTTATATGGCATACATACATATAGCTGAACTTAATTTCAAATTTAACTCAAATTCAGTTAAATGTGTATTTGTTTTTTTTATAGTTAACATTAAATTCCCAGTGGAGATTGCTGCTTATCTTTCTGTGACAATAAAGTTTGTTTTTAACCGTAAGATATCCTTCTCCAGTCATATCGTTATCATATCTTTTTAATACCCGAATGTGTATGCTTCTGTGCTTACTTGTTTTAAAAAAAGTAAATATCAGCTGATATATTGTTATAAGATTTTTATCATTCTGAAATAATGATATCAGCCTCACAAATCCAGTCTTGGTCAGGCGGTAAGAGACACTGTATATCTGGCAAATGAAGTTGAGAAGTGGACAGAAGATAACTAATATAGCTTTTAACTGTGTTAAAAGCTGTACTATTGATTTTCATTGAGCAGAAGCTGAGCTGAAAGGGCTTGAGTGTCTCCTTAATGGACACTTGAGCGTGGCAGAGGCCTGCTGTTACAGGCCCTTCTGCTATAAGGACAGTATCCATTCCTGCATACCCCTTGGGTGCTGTAAGGCTTATAAAGAAGACGGAGAGGCAGATAAATATGCCACACATGTCCGTGGAACTCTCCATATTTCTTGCACACTTCCTAAATCTTGAACCAGGCAGTTTCATCCAGCGGGCCCATCCCTATTATCCTCCCAGGGATGGAGAGTAAAATAAAAAAAGTGGCTGATCAGCTCTCTTGGAGCAGACAGCAGACATCAGGCGTCCCAGCGCTGTCAGCAGCAGTCAGCAGGAGTCATCAGTCAGCGGCGCCATCATGTTTTTCAATGCAGCTCAGGGATGGCTCTGTATAGTGGAGTGGTGACTCCAGCAGTCCACATAAAGCTGGAGTGAAGCAGGACAAAGAGGCTGGAATGTCAGTACGCAGCAGTATCAGGATGTAATTAGAGTGAATGGAAATAGTGGGGGGGGACTGGTTTTGCATAATCACTTCTATCTGGGAATGCAACTTTTGTTTTTGTCTTGTCATTATTGTAGGTCCGCAAAATAATCCGTGTGTGCAAAGGCATCCTGGAGTACCTGACGGTGGCAGAGGTGGTGGAGTCTATGGAGGACTTGATCACGTACACGAAGAACCTGGGACCAGGTCAGTCTGCTGATACTGTAGAGACAAGATCACTCTGCTGAAGTCTGGACTTGACAGTATCTCAGAGATGTTGCTGTCTTGTTTGACAGATTCAGAGCGCGTAATTGCTGTAGGGAACATTTAGTTTTTGCTTTGTTAGCATTCATCTGTGATGCAGTGGTTTACCAAAGTAAAAGCAGTAATACTTCATTGCAAATATTCCATTACAAGTAAAATACTTGTTCATTTTCAGATGCATATTAGCTTGAGAAAAGATCAAGTAACCCCAACTGTGGGATGCTACATTCGAATATACCTCAATAGAAGCTTTGAATGTAAAAAAAACAACATTCTGTATGCTACTTTAGTAAATGTACTTAGTTCCTTTCCAACTCTTGTTTGTTTCTTGTGTTCAGGGATGACAAAGATGGCAAAGATGATAGATGAGCGACAGCAGGAGCTGACACATCAGGAGCACCGTGTGATGTTGGTCAACTCTATGAACACAGTCAAAGAGCTGCTGCCCATCCTCATCTCAGGTATTCACACATTACCTACATGAAGAGGGAATTCCTACACATTGCTTTTTATTTTTCTTCTAATAAATCAAATAAACTGGCCCTAACAATGTGTTCTAGTGCAGTATTTTTAGAGTTGAAATATAGTATTGTTTATTGTGAGTTGTGTTTTTTTTTATTTCAGGTATCAAAATCTTTGTGACAACCAAAACATCTGGCAGCCAGGGTGTGGAGGAGGCCTTGAAGAACCGTAACTTCACCTTTGAGAAGATGAGCGGAGAGATAAACGAGATCATCAGAGTGCTGCAGCTGACGTCCTGGGACGAGGACGCCTGGGCCAACAAGGTACGCAGAATAACTTGCACGCTTTTACATGTGTTTGTCTATGGCCATCGAAGTCACATGCGCACACTGTTATTATAAATACATATGAGGTACCAGAGACTGCTTTGCCCTTTGAGTTGCTTAGACTGTTTAGCTTTGTTTTTGTGCATTCTTTATGGATCCCAACTGGAGGCAGTGTTTGTATGAGCACAAATTAGAATTTTGTCTGCTTCACACCGCGCTCTCACACACTCCCAGAATGCCTTTGGCTGGAGGCCTCAGACTGGAGAGAATATGAATTGATGTTCTTCTCATTTTTTTTTAACAAGGCTTTCACTTTGTTTCATCAGGATGCTTTATTTCAAGGTTGACAGGTGTGAAATGTGGTACAGTTAGTTATTAAAGTAGGAATGCTTTCACTTTCTCCCTGTCTCTATGTAGCTGGTTAATCTTTTTGGCTCTTTCATGTTTTTCTGCTCTGCACGTTCTGCTTCTTCTCTGTCCCGACATTCTCCAAAATGGCTCTTTACTGTGCCACTTTTTTTTGTCTTTGTTGACACTTTTTTTGTGTTGCTCTCAGTTGGTACGTCCAGTTCAACATGTGAATTTATGTCGTTCTTCCTTTCTTTTTGACTGTTTCTTTCTCCCTTCACCCCCTGTAGAAGGTAAGCCTTCCCTCTCTCGCCCCTTGGTTGTGCAGCAGCATGTCTGACAGATGTGTGTGCTGTCTTGTGCGGTGTGGTGCCATTGTGTGCTCATCAGTTGTGAGGTTAAACTGTTGACTATATATTGATAGAGCAAATTAGCAGTTTGAATTCATTGGACTGCTAATGAAAAGTTGTTTATTGAAGAAGTGCTCAGCAGGTTGTATAGCTGACATGTTGATCCATGCAGTATTTTCCTCTCCCCTCTTTTTGGATTTGTTTTGCTTCATAACATGCCATCGTGTCAACATCTGCGTGTCCTCCTCCTATGTCAATTAAACCTCACTATATGCATGTCCTCAACCTGTCCCTTTTTATTGATTGACCTTACTCATGCCGTATTGATTTTGGTGTCATTAATGAGAATTCTCTCAGCATTTTCCTGATCCGTACTTGCGCTTCACAACCTAGGAGAGCACATAGAAAAAAACCAGATATGGATTTTGTTGAATGAATGGCCAATTTTTAGTTTTATTTAAAGAGATATGTTTGCGCAGAAAAACAAACACCCTCTAACTTTACTTAATGACAACTACTAATGCAATAACCACCCCATCATTCACTTCACTTTTTTCCACTCGGATACACACAGAACAGCAGCTGCTCAAGTTTGAACAGTAACCTAATATACCCCTGTAGCTCTGCTGATATCACTTCACAGGTTTTAAACTTCCTGTTTTTTTCTCACGATTGTTCTGCTGCTTTACTCCACACTGCCAGTTTTTCAAACAAACATGCTTATTGTCATCTTTTTATTTTGACAAAGAAATTATTGTGAGGGCTCAGAAATATTTTGTGTTGAACATTTATAAAACAAGCAGCGGAGGTCTGTTCTTAATCTGCTTAATTTGCCACGAAACTCTGGCTGAACTCTTTGATGAAGATACATGCTGCCTTATGAAGGATGGTAATGTGCGTTTTCTGAATGTCTATTATTGTACCATGATAAATAAGCTCACTCATTCATCCGCTCTGGTCTCTTGCTTTGCTCCATGTCCTGCAGGACTCCGCTTTGTTTTTGCAGACTTCGACAATGAGTGAACTCATTGTCAAGTCAGCCGCTGTTGGACCGATTGTTGTATTTCCATCCACTCTGATTGAGATACAACGGAAAGGCGTTTGGCTTTTATAACATGACACGCTCATTATTGACCATAGGAAGGAAATATGGAAACGGCATGTGCTACGTGGTTGTGCCTGACAGATGTTAGCGATGCTGCACATGGACTTGTGTGCTGTGTGTTTCTTTTACTGGAATAACTAAACCGTGGGGTTATGATTAAAATGATGACGAAAGCCTGGAGCTTTTCTTGACCATCATGTAACTCGCTCAGGAAAAACTGTGAATGAGAATCAGAAATACACTCATGACCTCATTTCTAATGTTATTTTATTACTACACGTTAACCTCATCCACACAGAATATATACTATTTACAGGAATGTTGACTGGGAATTCAAATGAGTTTCTAGTGTCTAATAATCCTCTCATGATTTATAGAGAGAGAGTATATACATGGAATGACTAAGGGCATTGATCAACTCCTTTTTTTTTTTTTTTCTCTGGTTGCATTGATTCCCTTTTAAGATATTAATTAATTCTTTGTTTCAAACCCAAAGGACACAGAGGCCATGAAGAGGGCTCTGGGGCTTATCGACTCAAAGATGGGTCAGGCTAAGAACTGGCTGCGGGATCCAAATGCTCAACCAGGTAACAAACATCCACGCCCTATTCCTTAAACTATTCATTCTGCCACTATTGATGTGCTAAGGTTAATAATCTTGTGTGTGCTAAGGTTAAAAGAAGCACTACCCTGAGCCTTCCTCGTAGCACGTTTAGTTGTTGCACTTACGTATTCGTATCAGTTCGCTGCACTTATTGTATTCGTATTCGTTTACTGCACTTATCCTATTCGTAGTAGTTTGTAGCACTTATTATATTCGTATTAGTCTGTTGCAATTATTGTTTTCGTAGTAATTTGCCTCTGCACTGTACTTTTGCTCTGGTTTATGCTTTAAGATGCTTGTTTAAGAAAGGAGATGCACTTATGACTTCTGGTGACTAGTAGTTCTCTTGAATACCTATGTTGAATACACTTCCTGTAAGTCGCTTTGGATAAAAGCGTCTGCTAAATGACTGTAATGTAATGTAATGTAATGTAATCTAGTCGTATCTAGTGACATTATCGACGTGTCTGACTTTATGTTGTGCTTCCAGGGGACGTAGGCGAGCAGGCCATCCGCCAGATCCTTGATGAAGCGGGGAAAGTTGGTGAACTGTGTGCTGGGAAGGAGCGCAGAGATATCCTGGGCACAGCCAAGACCCTGGGCCAGATGACCGACCAGGTGTCTGACATGAGGGCCAGGTAAACTATACACCATAAAAGACATCGCTTTGAGTGTCTGTGTCACAACTATGGCAAGATATTTCCCCTCATATTTCATGCAGTCTCTTTCATTCTCCCTCATGTCCTGTTACTGTATGATTCCGTTATCAAATTTTCATTGGATATTTTTATCGATAAATGCTCCTTTTACAGAGTAGTTTTGTTTCCCATCCGTGGAGGGTATAGAGTGTGTAAGGCAGTAAGCAAATGAGAGGGGATCGTAGTGTGTAAGAGTGGAAGTGATATCCTTCCGATATGAAATCTCATTGTCACCAGGGACCCTGAGTCACGCCTGATCGCAAGCAGCTGTCTGGTATTAATCCATAATCTACTTTAACCCTGGCTGAGTGACTCCGCTGAAAATCGAGCGGTGCCTCTGAGCCTCGTCTGGTAATAGAGGCATTAAGTTAGAAAATACTATTCTTAAACATGGGGACCATAAGGCTTAAGCTTTTTTAAATAAACAAACAAAGAAGTGTGCATGTGTGGTCTTTAAAGGCATGGCGGTGCTGCAGTTTGTGGTATCCATGTGTTTTCTTTGTCCACTCCAGAGGTCACGGGGCAGCCCCGGCCGCAATGCAGAAGGCGCAGCAGGTTTCCCAGGGGCTTGACGTGCTAACTGGCAAGGTGGAAAATGCCGCTCGCAAGCTGGAGGCCATGACTAACTCCAAGCAGGTCATCGCCAAAAGGATCGATGCTGCACAGGTGGGTCATTAACCCTGTTTGCCTTACAAAACATGGATTCAAACCTTTTAAAAATGGAAGTACTGATGGTGTCTCTTGCCCCTGCAGAACTGGCTGGCAGACCCGAACGGCGGGCCAGAGGGAGAAGAGAACATCAGGGGCCTGCTTACTGAGGCCAAAAAGATTGCAGACATGTGTGAAGACCCGAAAGAAAGAGATGACATCTTGCGGTCTATTGGAGAGATCGCTGCCATGACTGCCAAACTGTCTGATCTCAGAAGACAGTAAGTTCCTGACTGCTAGAAATATGTATCATTTTCTGCTGTTTTTTGCCCCTTGTTTCTAACTCCACCGTTCTGGTTTTGCACTTTATTCCAGTTGTTCAGATGCTTTAATTCAAATATTGAGACGCAAAAGTGTTTTTACATATGCAAGACAATGTCAGAATTCAGTGTTCTGTAATAGTTATCACCTTAGGCTTGGAAGTTATTATCTACCATCAGTGAGGTATTTCATCTCTTCCGTTTCGCTCGTAATACTTTATCTATTCTTCCTGTGAGAATACAGATTTCTTACTGATAATCTGAAGTGGACAAGAATATATACTACTTTTACTGCATATTAAGCTGATATGCTCCCGATTTGGACTAAAATGGCAGTGTGAAAGCACTCTTTGTCAAACTGATTGATAACTATTCTCTCTCTAGCTGTAGCTGACCAATTACAGGCCTCATTTCAGCCATATCTTTATGATGAAGCACTACCTAAGACCTTTTTGCTGTTTTTAATTCCTTATAGGGGTAAAGGTGACACTCCTGAAGCCAGAGCTTTGGCTAAACAGATCGCAACAGCTCTGCAGAACCTGCAGTCCAAGACCAACAAAGCTGTGGCCAACAGCAGGCCTGCAAAGGCAGCTGTTCACTTGGAAGGAAAGATTGAGCAGGCACAGCGCTGGATTGACAATCCCACCATAGATGACAGCGGTGTGGGTGAGTCTGGCTCCCGTCCTCCCCAACTTCCTCGTCTCTCTATCTTTCTCCCACATTCCTTCCACTGTCCCTGTGGTTAGAGAGCAGACCAGACCAGACACTTGTACATGTCGCTCTAAACTGTACTCAACATTCCACAATACAACATTTTGGCTTGTCTCCTCTCAAACCTGAACATCATCTTGTATGTTTACAATTCAGCTGTAGTCCGGCTGCTTTAGGATTGATTGGTTCTCACATTAAGATGGAGGCAACGCTTCCATCAGAGGAGCCACATGACATGATACAGAAGCAGCCATGGCCTTTTTTTTCCTCTAGTATTGACACAAGCAGTAAAATATCAAATTTACCCAGCATTCAATGGGCAGCTATTGGCAGGAAGTGGCCAAGTTGAAAGCTGGTCTTAAAAAGGACACTTTAAAGCTAATAAGTGCTGAAATAATTTAAAACTTTGGTGTTTCATTCGTCATTTACCAATCAAAAACTTTCTCTGGTTCTTCTTTTATGTCATTATAAATTGAATATCTTTAGGTGTTTGTTTTCGGACTATTGGGTCCAAAAAACAAGCTTTTGGAAAATATCAACATGTGGAAATGTGATTAGCATCTTTTGCGATTTTATGACATTTTGTTGATGATTTGTGACTTAAGTACACAAGTTTGTCAGTGTTGATGTACCGAGATGTAACAGCAGAATGTTAATTAGCCCTACTAGGAAAATGTTGTTTTTTGTGAATCTCTGTGTTAATATGTTTGTCTGTGTCTGTGTGTGTTTAGGCCAGGCAGCCATCCGCGGGCTGGTGGCCGAGGGCCACAGGCTGGCCAACGCTCTGCCAGGGCCATACAGGCAGGAGCTGCTGGGTAAGTGTGAGCAGGTGGAGCAGCTCATGGCCCAGCTGGCCGACCTGGCTGCCCGCGGTGAAGGGGACTCCCCTCAGGCTAGAGCTGTTGCTCAGCAGCTCCAAGAGGCTTTGAAAGTAAGACAGCTCTCACTCAACAGTCATCCTCACTCAGATGTGTAGCGTCATTGTGATAGATCATGATTCACACACAGAGACAGAGAAACAACCCCCTCTGCTGGTTACTGGTGGTGGAAGAAAGTACAAGTAGAAGACCATAATGGGAAAATACTCCACTAAAAGTCCTGTGTAATAAAAGTAATAGTACAGTACTAGTAATAATCTGAGAAATAATGGAAATCTCAGATCTACAAAATTGCGGTTTCCATTCTTTCAGATTAGTTAAAACATAACAAGCCAGACTGAAGTTCTCCATGGCTGCCTAAAAGACTGCATTTTGAAGAGGCAATATTTTATGTTTATGTTGTCCAAACTGAATGTTTTATCTCAAACTGCAAGATAGGTAGCAACAGCAGACATCCGATTAAATATAAAGTACAATATTCTCACTGAAAGAATACATTTCTCAAAAATGTAAATGTAAAGTTAAAATCTCAATACTGTGCTTTCATACAAGGCGTACTTACTTTAGAGGGTATTAAAGCTCATTCCAAATTTGTATTTTTTAATCTACAAGACCAGCTTTTTATTTGGACATTTTTTGTTTGTAACACGTGTTTCTGTAATCTCAGCGAGCCACCATGAGTCAGTTGTAACGTCTGTTTGTCTTCCCCCCCCAGGACCTAAAAGGAAAGATGCAAGAGGCGATGACTCAAGAGGTGTCAGACATCTTCAGCGACACCACCACCCCAATCAAGTTACTGGGAGTGGCCGCCACCGCTCCTCTGGAGGCCCCCAACAGAGATGAGGTCAGCAGTACAGTCATTCTGTGATCTCATTGCAATAAGCCTCCTGCAGTGGTGTTATATTTATTGGCATGCTGTTTATATTATTTCCAACAGCCCTTTTGAATAATTGTTTTATTTGATCATGTGTAGGTCTTTGACGAAAGGGCTGCCAACTTTGAGAACCACGCCAATAAGCTTGGCACCACAGCAGAGAAGGCTGCTGCTGTCGGCACTGCCAACAAAAGCACTGTGGAGGGAATCCAGGCTGCTGTCAAGTCGACAAGAGACTTAACACCACAAGTATGTAACGGTTTGGTGTTTATATCTGTTTCCGTTTGTGTCTGCCCACCACTCTCCATCACGAGATACAAAGCATAAGTGTTTCTCCCGTCATGAGCCAAGTCTGAATCAGTTGTCATTGGACTGACAATTAATTGCTCAATATATTTTATAGGTGGTATCTGCTGCTCGTATTCTGCTGAGAAACCCTGGCAACCAAGCAGCATATGAACATTTTGAAACCATGAAGAATCAGTGGATTGACAATGTGGAGAAAATGACAGGTATTGTGCCATAAAGATGCTTTAAATGTCCCTGATTGCAGGAGATCAGTGGGTTGTACCTCATTGTGTGATTCCCTATATTGACATGTTATTGATGTTCAGGTTTGGTGGACGAGGCCATCGATACCAAATCCTTGCTGGACGCATCAGAGGACGCCATCAAGAAGGACCTTGAAAAGTGCCGTTTGGCCATGGCCAACCACCAGCCTCAGATGCTGGTCGCTGGCGCCACCAGCATCGCCCGCAGAGCCAACCGTATCCTCCTGGTGGCGAAGAGAGAGGTGGAGAACTCTGAGGATCCTAAATTCAGGGAGATGGTGAAGGCTGCATCTGATGAACTGAGCCAGACAATTTCTCCCATGGTGATGGATGCCAAAGCTGTGGCTGGAAATATCCATGATCCAAGTAAGTTTTGATTACTGGTTTTAGGTTGATGTTTTTATGAGAATGTGGAACCTTCTGATTAGTGATTAACGTGTTTGTTTTGCATTTGCCAGGTCTTCAGAAAGGCTTTCTGGACTCAGGTTATAAGATTCTTGGTGCTGTGGCAAAGGTCAGGGAGGCATTCCAGCCCCAAGAGCCAGACTTCCCACCACCTCCTCCTGAACTGGATCAGCTTAATGTAAGTCCTCAGATAATCACAACGTTTAATTTGGCAAACCATCTGAAGCTAATTTGGTAATGTATTTATTTATTTTTAAACCGCAAAACCATAATTACTTTAACTTGTCCTTGTAGCTCAACGATGAGGCAGCACCACCCAAACCTCCTCTTCCTGAGGGTGAGGTTCCTCCTCCCAGGCCTCCTCCCCCAGAGGAGAAAGATGAGGAGTTCCCTGAGCAGACTGGTGATATGGTTAACGAGCCCATGATGGTGGCTGCCAGGCAGCTCCACGATGAAGCACGCAAATGGTCCAGTAAAGTAAGCGAACACCGAAAATGGATGAATGGACTTTTTTACGTCGGAATGCTACACATTCATATTGATTTACGTTCCTGTTGTACCTCACAGGGAAATGACATCATCGGTGCCGCCAAACGAATGGCCTTGCTCATGGCTGAGATGTCTCGTCTGGTGCGCGGAGGCAGCGGAAACAAGCGCGCCCTCATCCAATGCGCCAAAGACATCGCTAAGGCTTCGGATGAAGTCACGCGGCTGGCCAAGGAGGTGGCCAAGCAGTGCACTGACAAACGCATCCGGACCAACCTGCTCCAGGTCAGTTCCATCGTCTTCATCGGAGGGTTGTGCAGTGGATTTTCACTGTGGAAAGACTATGCTTTCTTTCTTTTGTTTAGTCTCACCTGACTTTCTGATCTTGTTTCAGGTGTGCGAGCGCATTCCTACCATCAGCACTCAGCTCAAAATCCTGTCCACAGTCAAGGCCACCATGTTGGGTCGTACCAACATCAGTGAAGAGGAGTCAGAGCAGGTGAGCGGGATCTTTTATTAAGACCTCCAATAGCTAACCTATAACATGTTTTTCAGTCCCCCTCATCACTGTATCTTAATTTCTTCTTCGACAGGCTACCGAGATGTTGGTCCACAATGCTCAGAACCTGATGCAGTCTGTGAAGGAGACCGTCAGGGAGGCTGAGGCAGCTTCCATTAAGATCCGTACAGATGCTGGTTTCACCCTGCACTGGATCAGAAAGACCCCCTGGTACCAGTAAGAGAAGGGCCACTGTTCCTATGCTTGATGCTGGTTCTCTCCAGCTGTCCAGGAGGACATTGAATGGACAGATAGATACTTTATCGGAGCTATGATATCAGTGCCCGTCACACTAATATGGGTGAACCTTCTCTATTAGTCCCATATCCTGTCTGTAACAGTTGCTGTTCTGGTAGAATGTACACATTGGGACTATCAGAGTGAGTTATGGGTTAGATTCTTACTGGGGGTGTCTTTTTTTCTAAAGTGTGTAAAAATATTGTTTTAAAGCTTATTTCAACAAATCGCAGGAACATATACTGTATGTTTTGATTAGAGGTTGGATAACATATAATGCAAGGTTGTTTTTTGGCCTCTTCTAGACACAAGCCTTAAGTTAAATTTAAATAACTAGATTTTCTCAAGAGACATTTTTCTGTCTTTGTACTGCTAATTGTATTATCATGATCTTGCATTCATCTTTGCTAGGATAAGCACATGAACTTGAGGAGCTGTTACAAGTACAGTATAGGCCGTCTCTTAGCACACGCAAAATATACAATTATGCCAAGTTTACACTATTCTGTATGACCACAAGTAAAAACAAAACACTGTTAATTATTTTACATATTGTAATGCAACTGTAGCATTCTTTATTTTCTTAAAAGTTCTGCCAAAGACATTCTGCCTTGATCTCTGAAAGTGTAGTTGTCGTTCTTTGGTCAGCAATACATATTTTGTTACTCAAAATAATTTATCTTAAATGTTTGCCAACAGCAGCTAAAGATAAAACAGATGCTTGCACTCGACTCCTTCAACTCTTTCTACATAGGTTCAGGCTAATAGCCTAAATAATTACTCATAATTACTTTCACAAGCCCAAACTTGAGCTAACAAAGCTTACTCTTCTATAAAGAGGCTTGTCTTTTTTTCTTCTCAGCACTGCACACAGTTGTACGTCTCATGTTGTCTTGTTGTGCACAATCATTTGTTTGCGATATACGAATTGCACACTTCTCCATAAGTAACCAAGGGAATGACAACAGTTTTAATATGAAGCACAGTGTCATCGTCCGCTGGTGAAATCTTCACATTTGTCTCAACACACTAAACATAACTGGCCACTATCTGTGGCAACTGTAGTAGATATTTTGAAATGTCTGAAGACCGATGGTGTGAATGTGTCTTTTTAAGTATCTAAAACCAACAGATGTGCCTTGCGAAGGAACTTTACTTGCCATTGATACGATTTCATTTACAGATGTTTTGTATCATTATTACAAGGTATGCTGGTGTTGATTTCTTCAAAACATTTATTGTACATGATTTTTCTATTAAGTTACACCCGCTTCATGACTTTTACTGTAAGTCAAATTATGCTCTATGCAAACCAGTGAAAGTTTGTTTAACAAAATGATATCAAAATTATGCAACTTGGTTGGGTTAAATGGGCCGAAACAACATTTCGCCAAGGCATTGTTCACAATTTTGTAATAAAGCATTTTATAGCACTTTGAGGTGTGTGTGCTCTATACTTTATGTTCTTCTCTTATATGCTTACCGGTGCCTTTTATTGTGAGGAAGCTTTTTTTAGTTTCGTTATTTCTCTTGTTATTTTCTTTATAAAGTTCTTCCTGTGGGTTAGCAAATGTGTGAATGTCAAGGCCCGCTTTTTATGTGATCGAAAATATGCTTAAAATGACAATGAATTCATTCTTTCTTGCCTTTTCTCCTGGATATTTGACATTGACATAAAGCTATAGACAATAAACATCAGGGGGAGAGAGAGAGAGATAGAGAGGGAGGGATATGAATGCAACCAAAAGTCCTGGGAGTGATAAAGTTGTAGTTCATCTTACCAATGGGCCACTAAGTCATTTCTCTGATTCTAAATTAAACCACTGGAACCTGAATTTGCATAATATAGGATTGTATGCTGTGTCATAAGTTGAGCCTAAGGATTGAGATCATAAAACTAATTTGCAATCAATGAAATGACTCCAATCAATCTGCAAGCAATGCACATAGGCCCCTCTCAGACCTTGAGGGTGAACTAAACTGAGGTTAAGGTGCTTTAACTCCACTATAGGCCCCTCTCAGACCTTGAGGGTGAACTAAACTAAGGTTAAGGTGCTTTAACTCCACTATAGGCCCCTCTCAGACCTTGAGGGTGCTTTAACTCCAACTAAACTAAGGTTAAGGTGCTTTAACTCCACTATAGGCCCCTCTCAGACCTTGAGGGTGAACTAAACTAAGGTTAAGGTGCTTTAACTCCACTATAGGCCCCTCTCAGACCTTGAGGGTAAACTAAACTAAGGTTAAGGTGCTTTAACTCCACTATAGGCCCCTCTCAGACCTTGAGGGTAAACTAAACTAAGGTTAAGGTGCTTTAACTCCACTATAGGCCCCTCTCAGACCTTGAGGGTAAACTAAACTAAGGTTAAGGTGCTTTAACTCCACTATAGGCCCCTCTCAGACCTTGAGGGTAAACTAAACTAAGGTTAAGGTGCTTTAACTCCACTATAGGCCCCTCTCAGACCTTGAGGGTAAAAACTAAGGTTAAGGTGCTTTAAAGGTTAACCTTGGTGCTTTAACTCCACTATAGGCCCCTCTCAGACCTTGAGGGTGAACTAAACTAAGGTTAAGGTGCTTTAACTCCACTATAGGCCCCTCTCAGATCTTGAGGGTGAACTAAACTAAGGTTAAGGTGCTTTAACTCCACTATAGGCCCCTCTCAGATCTTGAGGGTAAACTAAACTAAGGTTAAGGTGCTTTAACTCCACTATAGGCCCCTCTCAGACCTTGAGGGTGAACTAAACTAAGGTTAAGGTGCTTTAACTCCACTATAGGCCCCTCTCAGACCTTGAGGGTAAACTAAACTAAGGTTAAGGTGCTTTAACTCCACTATATGCCCCTCTCAGACCTTGAGGGTGAACTAAACTAAGGTTAAGGTGCTTTAACTCCACTATAGGCCCCTCTCAGACCTTGAGGGTAAACTAAACTAAGGTTAAGGTGCTTTAACTCCACTATAGGCCCCTCTCAGACCTTGAGGGTAAACTAAACTAAGGTTAAGGTGCTTTAACTCCACTGTGCAGGCTGTGAAGTTGAACTTAATGTGGGTGGACACTGTGATAATGAGCTTTATTATCTCTAGTTATATCTGTTCCTGCCCTTTTATGTGAGTCATATGCACACGGGCTGGGGCAGGAGAAATGGCTAACTAAACCATTTTTATTTTTATTATTTTTATTTCCAAGGTTGCATGCTTGTGTTTGTCATTTTATTCATTATAATATTCATTATAATCAGCTGGGAGAGGAAGCTGCAGCCTGTGTTCCTGCTCGCCTCTTCCCCAGCAGTGAGCAGTGGTTTTCCCGGGCTCAGCTGCGTCTACACAGCCGTGTATTAATAATAATAATAATAATATATATATATTATTTATTTGTGGGAAGAAATAAACATGTCGTCGGGGAGGAACACGGAGTTAAGGTAAACGCGCCGACGGTGTTTTCCTGCTATTTGACGAGTGATGCTTGTGGACGGTTAGCAACCGTTGCTAGCCGTTGATGGGTGCTAACGGCTGTGTGACGTTGAGGTGAACTGTCAGCGGGAGGTGCGGGGTGATGAGGCGCTAAGCGGTTTGAACCTCTGGAACGTTGCATCGTGAAGCGGCCGTTAGTATCGAGCGTTACGTAGTCAACGCTGGGTTGTAACCATGCTAACCGTTGCTAGCAGGGCAGGGTGGGTTCATTCATCACATGACCTGGAGACTAGAAGTGTTTTATGCAAACATGTGATTAGTTTGGGGGTTTTTAATTGACAGGTGCTAAACAAACATCAGTGATGCTGTCAAACTTTTAATAGTGTAAATATTTTTAATATTATATTTTAAACTTGAAACTTTTCAATTAATACA
This sequence comes from Anoplopoma fimbria, assembly GCF_027596085.1. Lineage (NCBI taxonomy): Eukaryota > Metazoa > Chordata > Actinopteri > Perciformes > Anoplopomatidae > Anoplopoma > Anoplopoma fimbria. The sequence continues at coordinate 13,915,484 of NC_072453.1, forward strand.
ATTATTTATATATATATATATATATATATATATATTTATTTATATATATTTATTTATATATATATATATATATATATTTTTATATATATATATATATATTATATATATATATATATATTATTTTTTATATATATATATATATATATTTTTATATATATATATATATTTTTTTATATATATATATATATTTTTTATATATATATATTATTTATATATATATATATATATATATATATATTTTTATATATATTTATATATATATATATATTTATTTATATATATATATATATATATATATTTTTTATATATATATATATATATTTTTTATATTTATATATATATATTTTTATTTATATATTTATATATATATATATATTTTTTTTAAATTTATTTATTTATATATATATATTTTTATATATATATTATTTATATATATATAGAATTTTTTTAATTTATATATATATATATATTTTTATAATATATATTTATTTATATATATATATATATTATATATATATAAATATATATATATATATATTTATATTATATATATATATGTGTGTGTGTGTGTGTGTGTGTGTGTGTTATGATCCATAATTAAGCATATATTAACATACCATTTGCAGAGATGGCAGGCAGCTATATTGTCTTGTTGCTATCATGCATAATGTTAAGTTAATGGTGCAGCATTCACTTGACTTGAAATTTGGCAAATGTAATGCACTTAACAGTATTTATATTGTACTTTAAACAAAGTCAATCAACACTGCTTCAAGGTGCAGAAAAATAAATTAAAATCCACATGCTCAGGCTCCTAACAGAGAAAACCACAATCAACGTAATGGTTGGGAAATTCAAGGGGAGAAAGGACAATGGCCTTTTTCATGAATTACATTTGACATGTCACAGTACAGATTATTCAAAGCTGAATTTCATGTTGCTGCTCAGTTTCCAGGTCCTGCTGTTGTGCATGCTGGCTCACCATAGACATAGTTAATGTTATTAGTAACACCTGTGTTTTCCTACTCTGTTAAACTTGTGATTTAGGCCTAGTTGCATGGTTTTGGGGGGGCTACTGAGTAATTCAATGTCGCCATAGCACTGGTCCTGAACCCTGCACTGCAAGAGCATCTCATGTTTCTGACAGACTGGTTTGGGCGAAGGAGTTCGTAATGTAAGCAGGGGAAAGGCCATTTAGTGCAACAAACAATGAGAATTTAATCACAGTCGAAAATGGAACAAACAGAAAAATGTGCTCGTTTGACCTCTTAACATTTACACTTTTAGTAAGCGTAGGCAAAATATTACAATGCCATCTGCTTAGTCTGCTTAAGTTAAGTTCAAGTCATGAGAGTGAGGACATTTAGTCCCCCACAAACAACAAAATGGAGGATGGCATGTAGCCCAAGACCATTTTGTATTCACTGTGGTCCTTGATAAGATGCAGGTGACCCAGTGATATCACAATACTATCAATTCACCACACTAAATACTTTGATAATCACCAATAAAAGTCATTAATTTAATCCATGATCCAAATGTAAACAAAAGTGCCACCCCACCAAAATAAATTAAAACACACAGCCATAGGATTAGAAGTTATTATTCCCATTGAGATTTAAATATAATACACATTTTAGATACAGAGGAGCAGAAAAAGCACTGCACACACACGAGACAGGTGTGTAGGAGAGGTACGAGTAGATCAAAAGTTTCAAACAAACTATATTATGATGATGTTTTGGTGCTTTGTGGTTTTTGCAAGATGTTGAACAGCAACAAAATCAAAACTATGAATATGTTCTTCTGTTAAAGGCTGATTTATATAATGTTGGTATACAGCTCTAATACTTGATGATATTTTCTGTAACTAAAACTGTTATTAAATTATATCCGAATAAACACATAATGTGTATAGTTAAAAAAAATAAAAAAAATAGTTTTCATTTTAATGTATTTTTTAAAACTTTATTGGTGTTCACCTTATTTCCCATTGCCACCAAATGCAACACAGAGAGCTTTCCAATAATTGGAACATGGTAGCCAATCGTATGCCTAGAAGATACTAAGGCCCGCCCACTTCCTCCACCAACCAGTCACTGTTGATCAATGTGCAGCTGAAGTTCCTGTAGTTCAAAAGCACATTGCTTTGACAGAGAGTAGGAAGCTTTTAACACATTTAATCATCAGGTTAGACTGCTGACTTTTCTGACACAATGCCAACTCCAAGGTAAGATCCAAATAGCAATATCCTCCAGTGTGTCCACAGGGAACAATTTTGCTTTAATGATTGTCTTTTTTTATGCTCACAGCACTGTCAGTCTTTCATTGGGTTGGTTTAAAACACTGTCTGTCAGACCTTAAAGCTGATATATAAAGTTGAGATGTCTTCAGTGGGTCTGGATCTTCTTGCAGATCACGTAAAACTCCAAATGCTGCACAAGAGAGCAATTATTTCTCCATGTGGTCTTAACCAGAGATTTAATATGTTTGTGTCTTGTGTTTTATTAAAATTGGGTAACATGTTATAACAACTCTGTAGGCTTTACCACTGTGAAATCTTGTAAAAGAAAGGGTTATGGAGAGAAAATGCTAAATTTAAAACAGCTGACACACAGTCTAAGCTTGCATTATGAATGAGGGGCACATGCTACACATGTCTCTACATGAGAACATTGAGACATCACATCTGAGATTATTCTTTATTTTGATCTTTTCATTGTGCTAAAGTGCCTTCTTTTCATTTGACTAATCTCCATCTGGATGGGGGGTAAAAAGAAAAAAAAATGATAAACTCTATAATTGACAGTTTAACATTTCTCAGGGCAAGCTGAGGAGGGATCTCATTAGTCTGTAATGAGCTCATTCGTTTGCAGTTGTTTATGTTTCTGTAGCTTTATTTTCTCCACATGCTTGACAGTACAGAGAATGTCAGGTCACAGAGCCATCAGTGAAACACAGGTCCATCCCTCATCAAAGTTTCAGTGACTTAAACAAATCAGAAACAGATGGTTTTCTGTTCCGCAACAGATTGTTTGCGTCCTCTGTTCGTGCAGAGCTGGCGAGTGGGAGTCTGCATAATACAAGTTGTTGTCTCCCCTACAGTGAAAACACACTCTTTGGGATGGGGAATCCCTTGCTGGACATTTCAGCTGTTGTGGACAAAGATTTCCTTGACAAGTAAGTCTAAACAGCTGTGTTTCACTGACATGTTGATATTTCTGTTCATATTTCTGTGCAGTATCTGACCTAAAACACACTGACGTTTATGTTTTCTCTGTAATCTTTCTTAAAGGTTCGGGCTGAAGCTCAATGACCAGATCCTCGCTGAAGACAAACACAAAGCATTGTGAGTCAAAGCTTCACGTGGACACCACATGTTTCAGTAGCATAACACAAAATGTTAAAAATGACATGGAACCAAATAAGGGATACACTGGTCATTCATACCCACTACTACCATCTTGACACTGAGCTCTGCTCAAAATAGCCCAGTTATAAATCAACCCTCTGTAACTGGGAGCTGCGCAACTTGACACGCACGCACATTTTTCCCATACTGACTTTTGAGCCAACTATACCAGGATGCCTCTGAATTTACAACTGCTCTGGGCTAAATAGTAGTTATTCATAGATATTTTTTACAGCACGTTTTAACTGCTTTCCATTAGATTGATGCAAAATGAATGAATTATTATTCAATTCGAGAAGGGCTTTGCTGAGCTTGCATGCTCCTTCTCCAGACCCCTCCCTCCAGTTGAAAGCGGATGCAACAGTCGTATTTCAACCTTCCTCGAAATCATGGTTGCGTGTCCCTGAACATACCACTAGGCTCTTCTGAAATGCCCCTGGAGGTAAACGTAGGCGTAGGCGGTAAACTGACAAACTAAAATTAAAATGCCAATCTGTAAGTAAGATGATGGTGAACTGTTGTAGTCTTTAAATCGTTTTAAACAATTTTCACGCTCATAACAATTATCACATGTTCCATATTCCTGATATGTAAACATTTCTTATGTGCTTGCCTCTTCTAAACCATTTTCAGGATGTTTAAAAACGATAATGACTGATCTTTTATAATTTATCTTGGTAGCAAAAGACACGAGACTATCTGGTCTAACTGCCAGTTTCATTCTGAATACACAGCAACACGTTATTCTTTCAGAGTTGTAAGCCGTAGCCTCAGGTTTCATACATCTTTTTTTTTGGCACATTTCACACTAGACTGAAACCCTTTTTGTTAGGAGACAGCACCATACCACAGAGGTGGGAGTTTTTATTCAGCAGTGTGAGTGCAGTTGTTTATGAGGAAAAATAGTTAGATAATCAAGAAGACCATATTTTACAATGTGTATAAAGATTCAAAAGGTTCAGAAGAATCTGCTGCCGAACCAGCAGACTTTAAAACGGCTTCTTTCCTCTGGCTGTGAGACTCATTTATTCATTCTCAGCCCTCCATTTATACTATTGTCTTTTGTTGTCGTTTGTTTTCTTTCCTATGTAGCAAATTGGGACTAGAATCTAAATTGTGTTTTGCAACTCTGTCATACAAGGATAAATAAAAACCTTGTAAAATCTATAAAAAAATTCCTGGATTTAGCTTTTGGCCTTTGGTCCAACTCTCAACGAGATGTTATTGTACAGAAACAACAGAAAACATAACCTCCTCGTGGATCAATCAGGCAGTTAAGTTATTGTTTTAGTGACTCTTTGACACGCGTATGTATTCACTGATTCCTGAGCTTCTCTTGTTAATTTTGCTCATGACGGAGCTTTCCAAACGTGGCATGTAATTCACACCTCAGAGGTGTTCAGAACAACCACTGTCTTATCTGTTGGAGCTAGATAACTCTAATCAGCTGGCCACTCAGGAGCTCCACTTGAGCACTTTGGTAATTTGCTAAAGGGCACCTCTGCAGTATTAATGAGTTCGGAGGGACAAGTGCTGTTCTTTAACTTTCTAAACCCAAATTCATACCGCTGGTCTGGGGATAAAAGGGACACCTCTCCTGTTCGGTTCATCGCAGGTGAAGCGTTTTCTGTACGCACATACTATTTTTTTTTCTCCAGTCAGTTTAGATTTATAAGCATAACATATTCTTGATTTTCAAGTAAAATGGCTTAAAGCTTTTAAATTCACATTTTTATAACATTAAATATGAAAGCCTTGGCTGTTATGGCTGCCAAATATGTTGTTTCTTTGTTCGTCTGTATGTTTAGTCTCAGAATATAACAAAGTTGTTTCAGTGAAGTTTGGTGGGCATCTTTGAACATTTTTAACAGTGAACTCATAAACAATTTCTGCATTACTTCAAAGAAAAAAAAATGTCTCGCATTATTCCATGATTTCTATGTTGTGCTTGTACTTTGATGCATATCTGGACCCAGATGTAAATTAAACAGCTGTAAACATTCTCTGTTGTTGAACTGGCAAATGTAGAGGATTATCCATGCAGCCTTGGCAGAGGTGTTTGCTCTCTTTCTAGTTCGATGACGTCTAATTTTAGTGGAACGCAAAATGAACGATCTCGTACCTGAGAAGCAATAACCTCTGTTTCAGTGTCTCGTGGGTAAATTCAAAGCAAATCCCAGTGCAGAAATCACAATTGTAAAATCATAAAAGGACCTGAGTAATGTACAAACAATAAATGGGAACAGACAGATCAGTACATCAGATCGTCTGTACCTTTTACAATGCGCTACCTTGTCAGGTCTTGTTACATGACAAAGGGACACATGTGACCTTGGGCGGCGGCAGCAGCAGCAGCGGCGGCGGCACAAAGCAGCATCATCAGCAGTGTTGTTCTCCTCCGGCACAAAGGCAGCGGTGTTATCTTTAGCCCCACAGACACCGTTCCCTCCGCATTCTGCACAAGGTCAGGGCAGGATTAACATGCGGCTTTGGCGGTTTTATTCCCAGCACAATACATCTCAATGCATGTCCCCTCCAGTAACACACACACCAGCACACTCGCCCTCATTTCCACAAATTTATATCTAAATTCAATTCAATTTATTTTGTGTAGCCCACAATCACAAATTTGGCTCCGAGGGCTCTACGTCTAAACTTTAGATGTTGTGATATGAGCCCCAGTATTCCTATTGAGGATGTTGGCTTACTACTACAAAGAGGTCATTCACAAGGTCATTGGTCCATTAAAGAAGAAGAAGAAGAAGAACTTGACTGCATTGTCTTGACAAATAACATCATTACTTAAAAGGGCCACAATAGACTTACAAGTCTAGTCGACTAACACTATTGTTGTGCTTCTGAACCTACAGAGTGTAACGCGATTCATTTTTTTCCTCCCCATCACCCTGGTGGGAGAGAGATCATTGGATGCAGTGCACTGTGGCCATGCCTGAATTCAATTATCTAGTCACAGCAGAGCCCATATAATCCTGTTGTGGCTGAGGAATTGCCTGCTGAAGAAACCATCAACATCCCCGTTAGTACTGGCTGGGGACTTAGTGCGTTTTCTTTTTTCTTCTTTTTTGTTCCCTGAATAAGCCTCAACTGTGACTTTTGATGCCTTTTTCGTTTCTCATCATGTTTTACAAGTTACAGTTGATTTCAAATTTAATTCAAACCGCTTTAGTTTTTTTGCTATGGAAACTTTAAGTATCAGTAGCATTGATTAGTTGACCGACAGACATTTACTTGAACACATTCTTTTGTCATTTATCAAGCAAAAATGTACAAGAATTTGCTGGTTCGAGCTTCTCAAATAAGAATCCGCTTTACATCACAATAAAATGATTATCTTACTGTTGGTTGGACAGAGAAAATGTTCTAATGATATCACCGTTGTATTAGTAATTGAGTTATTTAAGGAAAAATCAAGAGACACAGTGATTTGTTTAGGAAATCAAACAGTTGCAGCCCTAATAAAAAAAATGGTGGCGTATCTGCTCTGCTGAATACTCCACTAGTTGGTTAAGATGCAAAACTGCAGTGTCCTGGTTTGTTTCCGGCCCGGTGTTTGTGTATTTCATTCCTCTCTCTCTCTCTCTCTCTCTCTCTCTCTCTCTCTCTCTCTCTCTCTCTCTCTCTCTCTCCCCCTCTCTCTCCCCCCATGTTTCCTGTCTGTATCTATACTTTCTCCTGTTTAATAAAGGCACAAAAGAAAAGAGATAAATACTAACGACGATTAAAGTAAATTCAGAACTCATGAAGTGCAATCTCGAGCACTGCCACAATCGCATACCAGTAATCTCATCGCTCCTCCAGACAAGGCAGCTTCTGCTTCTCAATACTTGGCTATAACACATTGGTAACAGTGTGGTGGTTGGTGGCAGTAAATGCACGGGTCTTTGCGGTTCTTTCAGAGGATGCCTTGGATGTTTTGATATTGGGGTGTGAGAGGAAACCAACATGTGTTTGACTTCCTTTCTGCCTGCCTAGACATGTATCATTCTATATTTTAGTGGGTGATATTAACAGCATACATTTTCATCTGCCATCGCAGGAACTGTGTAATTGATAACATTAATACCAACTGCATTCCACTTGGGTGAGCTGGTTCCAGGGTCCTGGTGGCTAGTTTAACAATGTCTGCTGTGATAAAGGCCTATTGTCAGATGTAATGCTGTGGGTCACTTGTATAGTCACTGCTGCCATCCTGTGGTTTAAAATGTAAGTTTGATATCTGCAAAAGCAGGGTGTCTGTTTAATGGACTGTAGAACTTGTAAAGATGTGGGGTATTTTAAATCTTTATGTCAGATGATCAGATAATAACTCTCCAGTATAGTCTCAGTAGAGTTCTATTGTTAGTAGTGTTGTCTCTTTAAGTTCATACTGTTATGTCTTTGATTGTAGGCCTTTCAAATATTTATGGTGTTAGCAGTTGGTTGATATCTTATTCTAACTTCTCCCTTTTTTTCCTCAGTATTGAACTTTGGTAAAATGGATGTGTACCCTTTATATCCAACAGGGGGCAACAGTTGCCTGCTGTTTGCACCCCAAGTTGTCTCTGTAGGAAACATGTCAACATAATGGAAAAACACGCCTCTTTCTGCAGGAGATTAGAATGTGGGCAAATAGGCACTTCATTCCAGGATAACTGGGCATTACAGGTTGTTAAGAACATGCAGCATTGCATAATATACCATTCAGCCAGGCCCTCTTGGGCTTGTTAACCATATCATATTAGAGCTAATGATTATTAGTGTGTCAAATGAGTGAGTCATTGTTACAGTGAGTGTATTGTCACCTCTGAAATGGAAAAAAAAAGGAAAAAAGATCAGCCGGCTCCTGGATATTAGTCACGTTCAAACATTTGTTTTATGACTCCCTCTGTCCGACGATAATTAATTGTTTACTTTCTCATCTCCGGATGATGGCGTGACTCTTTTCAGAGGTTGTTTGCTCACAGCAATTAAGTTCATCAGTGCTCATCCTCCCTCCCTCCTCCTGCTTTCTCTCTATACCCCCCCCCCCCCCCCCCCCCCGTCTCCCTCCCTTTCTCTCTTTCTCTGTGCTAAATGCAGATTAGCAGCGTCACAATCGCATCCAGAATGAGAGTAAACTCCTCATTATGCCGTGTGACCCTCTGCTGAATGAATAATTCAGGGCTGCAGCGTTAGTGGCTGGCTGTTATTAGCATTCCGGATGGTGAAGGAAAGAGAGAGAGAAAAGGGGAGAGAGAGAGAAAAAGGGAGAGAGGGTGGGAGGCTCATATCACTGACAGGGCTGACTCAGGGGGATCAGCGCTGGATTGAGACACACATCACACACACATCATCACACGACACAGGAGATCAGTGGAGGTGCCTCTCCACTCACACACCCTGCTGTCTGTGTACATCTCACACACCCCTGCTGCTGCCACGCAGCTCAATCTGCTTACTGGGAGGAAAACAACAAAGGCCTCTCTCACTGAGTACATGCTAAACTGTGTGTGTGTGTGTGTGTGTGTGTGTGTGTGTGTGTGTGTGTGTGTGTGTGTGTGTGTGTGTGTGTGTGTGTGTGTGTGTGTGTGTGTGTGTGTGTGTGTGTGTGTGTGTGTGTGTGTGTGTGTGTGTGTGTGTGTGTGTGTGATTCTGCTCTGTAAACACTTGACTCTACCCCTGTTTTTTCCCTTTTGTTTTTGTGTTTATAATATATAACGAAGCGATGCTGCGAGTGCTAGAAACCCCCGGCGGAGCTATTCTGGTGTGTCAGGAGGAGAAACACTCCCCCCCCCCCCACCCTCCCCCCCCACCCCCCTTTGCGTGTGTGGTTGTGTCTGCTCACATGCAAGCATGCGTGCAGAAGCTGCATGTGCCTGCCATGGTGCCACTTCACTGGATGCACTCATGCTTGACTGAGTGTGTAGACACATTACAACCACCACCACCCCCCCTTTTCTTTTTTTTTTTACTTCCCAGCTCCCTTGTCTGTTGCTGAGGCTGAGTGCTGTACTACAGTACTTAAACTCACCTCCGCCGTCCCCGCTGGGGGGGGTGGGGGGGTCAGAACATCCGGCTCCCCCTGCCGCTGAGGGCAAAGGTCGCGGGCCTGCATCCATCAGCCGACCTCTGAGCCAAAAGAGAGCGAGCAGAGATTAATGGCACTCGACTGGTAATTGAGACATCAGAAACATGTTCAGCTGCTGCCTGCGCTGCTCTTGATGTTTTATTGATGTGCATGAATCCGACGATTTGGGGCCGCTTGCATAAATCTGACATGCTCACCAGAGCTGTACTCAACTGTAAGAAATGTGGATCTAGACCTTTTGAATTATAAAACAAGGAAACTTCACAAATAATCGAAACGACTCGAAGCCCCGTGTCTCCTAACTGCCGTTGCTTTATGATGAAGTGGGTTAGCCCCCTGTGATGCAGGCTGATGGCTCTGGGTATAAAGCGTACATGCTGCATCATGAGAGATGGCTGATGCAATCATAATTACTGCTCGTCCTCGCCAGAGCTGCAAATGCAATGCCTCTTGTCGTAGGTGACCGCCAGCAGGTGGTGCCAGAAGAAAACCTCACAAGTCAAAGGGAGTGTAACAAACATAATCCACATCTCTGTGCATGTGGGCGTCCCCCCCCTCACATTCTCCTCCTCCTCTCCTCTCCTCTCCCTCCAACTCCCCCTTTTTTAAAGAGCGTTTTATAATTAAAATGTGGGCGTCTCAGCCAGTACATACAGCATGTTCAGTTCAGAAAAGCATGCTCAGGGCTATTTATAGTCATCTTTGATCCCCAGCAGTCACACAGGAAAAGCCAATGATGGCAGCAGCGCGTACACATGTAGGCTAGTTAGCGTGAGCTATCTGAGCTTGATCGTTTCTCTACACCTAGCCTGTGCGGGGGTAGAGATGGTGAGGCCTGACTGGTGAACGGCAACACTCCCCGTGTGTTTTAAAGTTCACACTGGGCCATATGGTCCCCGCAGTAGGGGGTGTTGGTGGAATTATTCACACGAAGTGCTCTGAATCACCGAGATCCTGGTATCAACCTCCTAGATAAGGGGGACGTCTCAACGGCTTTGTGCCTCGGCTTCGAATCTGAATCCTCAAGAGAACGACCAGAAGCCCCATCTTTGCTTACACGCTCCTCTCTCTCTCTCTCTCTCTCTCTTTCTCTCTCTCTCTCTCTCTCTCTCTCTCTCTCTCTCTCTCTCTCTCTCTCTCTCTCTCTCTCTCGTCCCCACAAACACACTCGCACTCCCTCTACCACATCCACACAGTACAGTGTGACAAACAACGCCGCCCTCTGCAGCGCGAAAGCCAAAAACCTGTGACATTTTAAGAGGAAATAATATGAACTCATCCTCCATGACCAGATTTTTTTTTCCCCCGCGCCTAATCCTTGAGTGCAGCCTAATTAAGTACAAACAGCAGTCCTCGGCTAATGCCAACAAATGGGCTGCTGCGCTGCCGCCGGATCGGCTGATTATTAAAGGGATGTACATTTGTTGTTTCTGCATTCTAATGCAATTACTCACTCATTATGACCATGTAATTGTGCAGTCATTAATTGTGCATCCAGTCTATAATGCAAAGAGGCTCATCGCGGCTGAAGTCGTTCTTTTTTGTTGTTGTTGTTGTTTTCTTGCCCCCGAGGGACTCGAGGCAGGTTTTCTCTGCTGAACAAGGATTTAAACAAATGGATTGAGATAGCCTGAGATGAGCCTTGAGGATGGCGATCTCATGATGCTTTTGTGTAAATCAACTTTCATCCCTTACTGTAGTGTATTAGAAGATGTCAGAGGATGGGGGAACAAGGCCTCGCTCGCTGTTTGAATCATGACTCATTTGTGTTCAGTACTTTTATGCGTCTCATTCTTCGCCATCTATTCCCATCCTGCCCTAATGTTCCACTGATAAGAATGTCCTATTCATTCTGCTTTCTTCCTGTGTGTGTGTGTGTGTGTGTGTGTGTGTGTGTGTGTGTGTGTGTGTGTGTGTGTGTGTGTGTGTGTGTGTGTGTGTGTGTGTGTGTGTGTGTGTGTGTGTGTGTGTGTGTGTGTGTGTGTGTGTGTGTGTGAGAGAGACTACAGGCATTGAATGAAAAGCACATCTATTTCTGAGGGGGAGTGCGAGCAAGGTAGAAGATAATTATTGATTTGAAATAAGAAAAGATAAGGCTCAACCTTGAGCAGGCCCGGCGATAGCGCGCGGAACAGAATAATTAATGGGCCTGTCTTGTGTCGGGACAAGCTTTCACACTGAGACGAGCGTATTGATTTTAAACAGATAAACTGCGTAACCCTTTGTGAAGGGTTTGACAAACAATTTAATTGGGGGGGGAAAAAAACAACAATATTCCTCACCCTTTCCATCTCCCTTTCATCACGTCCCCGAGCTGTTTTTTCCCTCCTCCTGACCTATGGAAACAATTACTGTGCATCAGGCCTTGTACTGCCTCCAGACTACCAAGGAAGGCTGGTGTAGGATGCGCACACTGATTGGGGAATCTAATCAATGGTGGAACCTGTCTCCACTCCAGATGCCTTGTGTTGAAATTGGGATTACCAAAGCCTTTTAGCGGTACGGCCTCCTCTCTGCTTCTGAGAGAGAGAGAGAGAGAGAGAGAGAAAGATGGATCTGCCTGTTTTAAACGTACCTGCCTGCTATGGCAGAAGCAGAGACAATTTACCGTTCCTGTACAGCCCTCCTCCTCCTCCCTAATCCCCAAGAGGAGCAGCAAAGAACCCCCAGTCCTCTCACTACTTCCCCTTGCCCTCCCCTGATTAGCGATAGAGGCCGTTTGATCGTGTTTCCCTGCCTGTCCGCGTGATTTGTAAGCTGTTTAAACGTGAATGAGGCAATTAAATAAGGACGAACGCAGGCGAGTGGGGTGCCGCGGTGATCATTAGCGATGAATTACCCCGGTGTGCACTCAAACACTCGGGAGGACTTTCAGGCGGACCACTCCCGAGGATCCCGATCCAATCTAGCCATTGATTAACAGAGACTTGTTCTTCCTGTGAAATCACTCGACGGGGATTTTAGGGCACTCATCCGGTCTTATCGAGATAGGCTAACATCAAAAGGGCGAATGAAGAGGGATTGGGTAAACGGGCTCGCCTTGCCCTCCATTTGAGAGGCCTTAGAGGAGCAAATCTTGAATTATTGCCTCGTGTAAATAATCGTTTTTTTGGGGGAGGTGAGAGAGGAACTCGTGAGTCACTCTGGGCAGAGAACACTCATAGTGGAAGCTCTCATATTTCACTTGATGGGGAAACGTTGGTGGAGGCTCCATGCCCAGGAATGTAAACATCACCATGTTCCTGACTTGTGTGATCTGCCCCAACAATTTGAATGTGTTCAGCCGGGGAGATGTAGATTTGTTTTAGAAGAGGACTCTTAATATCCTCTCAATACAAACATTGCATTCAGTAGCCTAATTCCCCTTTATTTGTTTTAAGATGAACAAATAGGTGCCTCTATTGGTCTCAAATAGGAAGGTATGAAATTGAAAACTAGCACAGTGCCTTTAGTTAAGAGTGGTATTTAATCAAGAGTGTCAAGGTTCAGTCACTTGTCAAGCATGTGTTATATAACACAGGCTGTCTGTACATTAGTGGAATGCATGGCATAGCTGGAATCGCTGTACCATTGAGCAACACGAGCAGGTTTTTAAAAGCAGATTTTACTGGCTGAGGACATTTTGTTCAAAACAATTTATTTTCCTCTGCTCCCCTCCCATCACCGAGAGAGCTCAGACTGCAGTAGGTGGAAAGGGATTTTCTCTTCCTAAATGGCCAAGGGGGCCGTTTACGGTGTCACTACTACGGGATCACATGATGTTTGAGGGTGTAAAGGTCTTGAGGCAGCTGCTCCTTTTCGGATGGGATTTTTCGAGGCGTCCAAGAGCAGGGCCCCATGCTGTCTGCACTGAAAGGTGGAGCAAATACTTCTCGGAAGAAAAAAAAAAAAAAAAAAAAAAAAAAAAAAAAAAAAAGCTGAAATCCTCAGAAGCTGTGTGTCTATTTGAAATGGGCTCTGGAGTCCCTCGGCTGCCTTCATGTTATAAACACCCACAGTGCTCAAATTCTTCCTTTGTCATGGAGTCATAACAGGTGTCTCAGGAAGGATTTTTTTTTTTTTCCCGGTTAGCATATTTTCCACTTGCATGGAAAGTTTTTTTTTTTTTTTTTTTTTTTCTTTCTTTATGAGGAACATTCTGCCCTGGGTAGACCCCTCGCCTTGAGACATGATATGCAGACTTTCTTTGAAGCAGTAAAGGTTACTTTCACACTCGCTCAAAATTCGGCCATGCCTTGTTAAACCGGGTTGTGCTGAAGTATTGAACACCTCTGGCAGACATATGTTTGTAAGCCATGATGCACTCTGCATACATATTACTCTTGTCTGCAGTGAGGACATACAATGCACATAACATATTTCCGGGTTCAACTCCAAAATTGAAGTTTGTTCCCCCAAAACATGAGATTGTTGACCTCCTGTGAAAAGTTGTTTTAGTCCTATAGAGGGAATGAATTGGCACTCTGCTGCATAGCCTTTTAACTTAGAGTTAATTTTTAGCTGGAATTACACAGAAGGGAATGAAATGGTCCACGTTGAGCTACTTACTGTGTCATTGGATTGTTTCCCCTGATGTAAATACACTTACAAATTGTCAGTTATAAATTTACAGTTGAGAGAGAGAAAAAGCAAAAATCCAAGGACCTCCTCATGTGGCATATCATCTTGACTGCAGTTAGGTCAATTTCCTTAGCAGGGTGGACACGTTTATATAGCCGGCCCCCCTGGGAGGCTGTTTGTGTGAACAAAGTGGAGAATACACATTATTCATATTCACAGCTCCCCAGATAAAGACTCCATCTCGCCGCGTAGCCCAGCTTTGCATCAAGTTACGCATAAGCATTGAAGCTATTGATGTTTGAAATGGAAGTATGATGGGAAAATATAAAAAAGAAGTGATAGAACTGCCTTCACTATTTCAGTGGAGACCCAAGAGAGTTCCTGTGGTTTACGTTTGAAAAACTCAGCAATTGTTTACTCCCTATTCCCCAATGTCATGTCTGTTTTCTTGACTCATTGTGTTTAGTCTGTTACACTCATCTCTAAACTCTGCTGTATGGTTCATACATCAAACATTTAATCAGATGTGGTATCTAAACAAGTTATCCGGCTGTGAGGTTTTTCTGCAAACAAGGAAACTGTAAAACTTGTTTTTCTAATTGCTCTGGAAACAGCACCTATGAAAAACAAAAGGGCTGCATATCTGGAAGGAAGACTAGTGAAAGAGAAATAGATTCTTTTTAATTCATGCAACCCTTTTAGGAAGCAGTTCGAGTTCCCTCAGAAACAACTTTCACTGCTCATCTTGCTTTAATAGTCTTTGGCTCACTACAACCTTGTGTAGACAACGTTCCTCTTTTGCTTTTATCAAGTTGGAATTTAAACCCTAACTGCCTCTTTTCAATTGGTATCCCATTTAACAATTTATTATATATATATATTTTTTTTTAATTGCCATCATGCACCTAGAATGTCACAGTTGAAGACTGGCAATCAAAATAAAGTATGCCACTTTCAAGTTCACTACATTGCACTCTTGACATGCTGGTGTCTTCTTTACAGAGGGAAAGAAAAATCCAAACATTTTGATGAGTGATGATTCCCAACAAGGGGGGTTGAAGGATGAAGAGGTGTCTAAATAAGGTTAATAAAAATAATGCATGAATGGTTGATATAGTTGGCTTAAACTGATGGATATATGTTAAAGTAGTCAGCTAATAGTAATGGATATATGTTAAAGTAGTCAGCTAATAGTAATGGATATATGTTAAAGTAGTCAGCTAATAGTAATGGATATATGTTAAAGTAGTCAGCTAATAGTAATGGATATATGATTGAAATTGTTGGAGAAAATAAATGAATAAACTGTTAAACATGTTCTAATACTCATTTTGGCCACAAGAGGCTGAAGAGCACCAATACCCCATATTCTAAAGGACCGAAAACATTCATACTTTTTTCCAGGTTCATTTTAATTTACATAACATGCTAACACATAATATATGTACCTTTTTTGTGTATAGAATGTATGGAAGAAAACATGAATGCCTTCAGTCTTATTTAGAACTTGGTGCACCTCAGCCCCCTGTGGTCGGAGTGAGTATTACAACAACAAACCATTTCCTTTTCTTAGGTGATAAACCAAGGAGAGAAAACAAGTTGGAACAGACCGGGTCACCAGCATCCTTCTCCTCACTTGCCTCTCCTGGCTTCCGTACAAAATTGACAGATAGCAGTTAAAATAGTTAGCTAAGATATAAATGGTTGAAATGGACCTTGGACTGGAATTAGTTGTTTGTATCCTGCGTTGAACTAGTGGAATATCTGACATGTCGATGGTGATAAAAAGGTGGATCCTCAGAGTCGTTAGGATCCATTCTCTGGAGACCACAAATGTCTGTACCACATTTCATTATCTACAATCACAGCTGCGCCTCAACTGTACCTGCGTAAGCGCTCATAATGGCTTTTGTATTGACTAATTTGTGCTGCTTATGAAATTCACTTTCTCCTCACTCCTCCTACACATGTTGTAATGTGACATGTTACAGCTGGTTCTATCTGGTGCTTACACTAAGCCTTCATCAGGTCTGGTATTATTCATTTTTGTGGTTAATCTTGAATGGTGTGGTTTTTTTTGTACTTATTTCTTTTCAGGTTTGAAGAAATTGTCCAGAGGAGCAAAGTTGAATATCACGCCGGTGGTTCGACCCAGAACTCTGTCAAAATTGCTCAGGTTAGTCTTCTTTTGCCCTCTTTGGTGTGCCTGAATGTGTTTGGAATCCACGCTGATATTCCTATAACCCTTGGTTTGTCAGCCCGGGGATACGGAGCATAGCTGCACAGCATGTCGACACATTACGGTTTTAGGTGTTGTGAATTCATCAAACCTGCTGCGGAAAGAGAAAGGCGAGGAGGATCCATAATTGCAGTCTTATCTAGTTGGCCTAATTTCCTGAGACATATCAAACATCAATTAGATGAGAATTACAAGTAGATGCAATTAACATGTCAGAAGGAATTATATCAAACAAACGCTGATCATCTCCCTGACAGATTTGAGCATCTAAGAAAATTGGTGATAGGCTAAATCTAAAATGGCAATCTGAACCTTAGAAGATTACTCACTGATTCTTTTTTTCTTTTTTTTTTTCTTTTTTTTTTTTTTTCTAAAGTGACTGCAGTAAGTCTGTGAATTTGACATGCAGTGATTAGCTGCTGATAAGGCTTTGGTCTGCTTACAATAAACAAAGAAAAAGCACCCAGCAGAAAAACTATTCTCTTCCAAGGAGAAATGAGCGCAGAAGCTAATTGAGAGGCTGATGTTTGTGAAAGCGGCGTCTCCTTTTCTTGCGTGTGTGGGTTTTTTTTTTGTTTGTACTTGTCGGTGCAGTGTGTAGAGTTCGCAGTTGTACACACGTGCTTGTGTGTGTGTGTGTTTTTTTTTTTTTATGTTATGTTTGTGTGTATTTCGCACAAGATAGAAACAAAGAGAGGGAAGAAAGCAGGCAGGCCCTCAGGCTGCAACCAATTGGAGACAGTAAGCATCATTTTTAAAAGAGACGTGGAGCTGTGCACCTCCATACAAACACTCTTTAATTATCATGAACAGAAGCGTTTACATAAACCTCCGTCACTCACAATGATTGCCGACTTGATTTTATTCAACTCTCTCAATTTTTTAAATCTTGTGCGTTAGGTGCAGTTAAAAAACTGGTGGGCTTACTTTATTTACAACTAGGAAAATTGGAATTGCAAACATTTTCTACAGAGATTATTTCTTTCTTTCTTGTCATTACGCGAGCTTAAGCCGTAGATTTAGTTTGGTCTGCCCCGGTTAAGACACGGACCTTGAAAAGTATTTTTAATGTTTTATTTAAGCAGACACTAAAGGAAGCGCCCCAAGGTGCATATCAACCCCTTTTGTTAAATCAGATGGAGAAGGAGATTATTTTTTTATCGTAGGCCCTTGCTGGAGAAAGAGCCGTCATGGCCACGGTGCCCCTCGAGAAGCGTTCAGTAGACTAAATTGGTCTCATAATGCCATGGCAGACCCAAGCCAAATGGTATTCTGCCCTGTTTATTTGGATATTTACCCCCCGTCAGAGAGAAGATATAGAGCTGATTCTGAAATGCTCACGATAACAAGAGTGTTTTCGTCCCACACCCAGAAGTCTCAGAAACAGTTTCTGTCAATATATACCTTGAAGCGCTGACTTTTTCCACATTCCACTTTCAGGTGATGGTGTTCTTTTATGAAAAATGTATAATGCATAACCGGCTCCCAGATTATCACATTGTAGCACTTGCAATATGTGAAACTTCAAACCCCACTGTATTGTGGAAGCCGAACCTTCAAACACGAATGATATGCACTGCAGCACTGAATCCACATCAAAGGGGCCCCAGTGACTAAATGAGATGCTCGATCCAGGGCAGGTTTGCTCAGGAGCACCACCGCCGCCGCTGGAGGAGAGAGAGAGAAGTGTTCAGAGGCTTTGCACAGGAATCGCTGCACACGCTGGGAAAAACCCAGGGTGTGGGAGGATCAATGCCTTTGCCAGTAGAACCCGCACTTTCCTCCCAAAACCTAAGCGCTTCATCGGAGGCTGTAATAGGTTAAATACTGCCGCTTCATCGAGCTAAGATTTCTGCACTATCAAGGAAAAGCTAAACCTCGGCTTTAAGAAGATGCAGAATCAATGGTAATTGGATTTAGTCAAATGAGAATTGACCAAGCTGAAGCTCAGATGGATAAGTATTGTTTCCCTTTAACCACCGTCTCCGCCCCAGTCTTTGATCGAAATCATCCGTCGCAGTGTTTGCTCGTTGTCGATTGGTTGCAATCAGTGCTATCTTTAGCACTGAGACATTCCTTTTCTTTTCATTATCATGAATTATGGCCCCTGTCACTACTTATCCATATGCAAAGCACACATCATGACACACTAGAAGTCCCAAGGTACCCGTATCAACACATTTGTACATCCTTATCTGTGCACTTGTGCTCATAAATAAGCCTTAGATTTAGTTTGGATCAAGTTAGTAAAGCAGCAGTCTTGCATGCAGAGCCGTCTGTCTCTGATTCTTAAGAAGAAGAAGAAGAAGAAGAAGAAAAAAAGCACTGATAGAAGTGAGTTGAAGGTTGTTGCCTTTGCCCAGGCTCTAACAAACATCGTACCCTGAAGGTGCAGCCGACATAAAGGCTCACCTACTGGATGTTGCAGGGCTGTAAGGTAACAAAAACCAGCCCAGCGTTGCTTGCTCACATGCAGCCTCGCACATCAAAGGGCTTCTCCTCAGATTGGGCGCGGCGGGAAACAACAATCATATATTCCTTTTTCAGTCATTTGCAAAGTTAAAAGGGAAAATAATCATGACATTTCTGAGCAAGTGATCCAGAATTTGGTACCGCCGAGCACGCATGGTGTTTATCACAGGTGACAGAATCGCTGGGGCGAGTCATTTGACTGGAGGGCTGTATCAGGGAAGCACAGTCAATTCATTTAGACAGAACATCAAAGTCCTCCAACAGCTCCTTAGGGCCAAGAGATTGAAGTCTGAGCAGAGACAGGCTCATAGGGAGTTATTGCTGCTGCCAGGGAAGTAGATCCCACTCTGAGTGCCTCGTGTAAACCGTGCATTCTCATTATGGGCCTCACAAATCAACTGCATTGACATATTTTATTTCTTTGCACTGTAAGCAGGCTTTTGTACCCATTCACCAAAGGGACAAATTGCCCTGCCTAAGTGGCCAAGCTGTGAACGCGTCACAGAAAGTTCTGATTAAGTATGTTCCCTTTTCCCTTTTATTTAGATTGTGTCCTTTCTTTTCAGTCCATATCATCAATTCACTGTGATGTCTTAATTATTGTTTAGAAAGTAAAGGCTTTTGAAAAATCGGCCGTCTCTGTTTTGGTTATGATGCCTGTTTAACATTTCCTCAGACTTGGTCAATCGTTGAAGGGGTGAATGGGGCCCAGGCCTGGATGTTGGCTCTGAGCGCTTAATTGGAAACGCATGTGCACCACACTGTTGAAAGTTGTATCTAAAAAGCAGAACAATCCCACAGCACTACTTGACTCCGAAAAAAAAAAAAAAGTTCCTCACCAGCTCATATTTTGTAGGGGAATACTTAAACTGGGTTTGATGTCTAATTGACTTATTTCTCGGGGTGGAAATATTCCATGACCTAATGTTTGGCTTTTACAGCTCGTTTTGTTAAATAAATAAAGAACCGGAGCAACTTGCCTCCATTTGAATGGGCTAAATGAAGAAATGCCTACGTCTGGTTCCACTTAGAGAAAAACAGGACAGTTAAGGAGAAAGAGTGGAGCTTTTGTGTTCAAACTATGTGACTGAACTTATAGGAGGATGTGCTTCTTCGCTAAAAGAAGGCAATCAGATTTTTACTGTTTCTTTCTGTTTTTACTTACATTCTTCTCGCACTTCATGATTGGTTTTAGAAGAAATATTCTTTGTCTTTGAAGAGACTTTTGAGTGGGACATTGGATGGTGGGCCATTTAGCTCCTGGCATAACGGCTTTAGTTTTTGGTTTTTGATCACACTGAGTGAACTTGTAGTTCATAGATCTCAGTGCAGCTGTGCTGAAATGAGCACACTAATGACCGATTAAAAGCTGAACCCTGGTGGGCCTTTGAGTTTCACGCTGCAGAAATCAACCCTCTCAAGTATGTGCCTGTTGTTAAAGCAAAAGCCTCTTGTTTGTTTTAAGACAGGTTAATTGCAGAACCGCTGTTAGCACCCGCTCCGAGACGTTTTTATGGCACCGGGGTCTTGCAGTTTCCTTCCCCATTACGAAGCAGTGGAAGGTTACAGTCTGTTAAGTTTCTCGTGAGGGATGCATGAAACCAAATGGATTTCTTTTTTTTCTTTTTTTTTCCCTCCTCCTTTATTTTCATTCCCATCTCCACTCATTCTAGACATTCCAGGTGTGCAAGTGTGCACTTGAGGGGGGGGGGGGCTGCCATTGTTTTTCCCCGGCACAAGCGGCGGAAGCAGAGAACGCCTCATTCGCTTTGATGAGCGATGTGTTCATGCGTGGGCTTCAATGTCACCCGCCATGAGGCAGCTGTGAAGTCGCAGCTCATGTCTGTGGTGCCATTTACTCAATGATGAAGTGGGGGAGATCTCTGTTGGTTCCACATCCACCTCCCCTTTGCACACACATGTACGTACACACACTGTCGGAGCATGTGTTCCTCCCACCTCAACTGTATTGTGACTGTATGTCAAAGCTAATACCAGCATGCATTAAAATCCCAAGCTCTGTGATCACGATGATAAAGGTTGACTGGGCCGATTATGCAAGGCTTTGTCATCAGAGGGATTTGTTAACAGCTGATGGGCCCCCGCCGCGTGGCGCCTTCCTTCTTCCGTTTCCCTCGAATTCAGCTTTCACACAAAAAAAATAATTTGTTTGATTTAATTTTCCTCTCAGATGCACGAGAATTGCGTTGCCCCGGCGAGAAATATGCACAGATCGCTGCATAGGTGACGTATTACCGTCCCCGTTGAAGTTAATTTGCCGTCAAATTTGCGACTTAATTTAAGCTGCCAAAGGGAAGACGTGGGGAGTAGATTGTAACTCATAAGTATGCATTGGAAAGAGTGTTGATTAACATTGAGGGCTCGAGAGACAGACTCACTCAATGTGTATCATCTGGCCTCAGAGGCTGGCAGCAGAATTCGATGTGATATCTTGCATAACGTGTCCTTGCTTTAAGTCCTTGGTTCCAGGCTCAGGAAGAAAGGCAGCACCAATGGCTTGCTTGCTTTTTTTTTTTTTTTTTTTTTTTTTTTTTTTTTTTTTTTTTTTTTTTGCTTTGCTGTTGTACAGTTGCCCGGGCTCGAGGCGCGCTCTGAGTGAAATCTAAAGGCACTGGTGAAACAGACAGCAGTCTAACATTTCTGGCAGCATTCCTCATGTCAAATTTGCGAATTATATTCTGCACAGGACACTTGGTTTGCCTTCCACGTCGCTGTATTCTGCACTTAAAAGCAGGCGCTTGTATGTTTGGTGCACAAGCGATGAATAAAATGTTCTCACATGACTGTGGAAGGGTCTGAGAGCCTTTAGGACTGTAAACAATGGTTCATTAAACGAACTATTTGTTGGAATCATCTGTTGACACAGGTCAAGTAACCGATGAATGAAAGGCAGATTGGGCATTTTACACAACTGTTTCGACATTTTCATACAAATATCGAACGATGCCCCTCTCTCATATTTCCCCGCAGAATGTCTGTGGCAGTAGCATTTATTTGGCACATTCTCAGCATGCTCCCACTCTTGCGGTTGAAGTGTTGCATAGCAACTGAGAAAAACAGCTTTAAATATTTTGGTTAAAAAGGTCTTAAGAAAATAAAGAACAGCCTGCAATTACTGTTCATTTCTCCCGAGTTCATAAGTTTAAGGAGCTGTAGTATTGTGCCAAGTAATAAATGAAATACCAAATTAGGCTTTGTGTTTGCTCGGAAAAACTGAGAAACGGTATGTCTAGAATATTGCGTCCCCTTGTGCCAATTCAGCTATTCATCTCTAGCTGTTTTGTTTATCGAATAAATGCTGGCAGCTGTCTGCACCTTCACTAATTCACAAGTGTTTTGAAACAAAGCTCACAGTAGTTTTTTCAGAGTGCAGCTCGGGCTCAGTTTTCAAGCCAACTGAGTTTATCTCTGGCAGGATGGAAAATGTGTAGGTGAGTGCAAATTTGAAGTGATGTGCCTCAGGAAAACGGATGGGGATGGATCGACGGGGATGGGGGCGCATGTGGAGCGAGAGAAGGCTGGATGACGCACAGCAGGTGACAGACAGACACTAATAGTAATGGCTCTTATCAGTGCTTCGCTCGCTCCCTCTTTTCACATGGGCTCTGACATCCTCCTCCTACTCCACCCCCTCCATCTAGCAGGGGGTGCTGGGAGCTCGCTGGGTTGTGCAGCCCGCTCAGACGGAAAGAGCCTGCCAAACACCGGTCCCCTCACATATAAATTGCATCATTAACATCGCCTAGATTATTCCAAGCTCTCCCACCGGGTTTATGGCAGCACCGGCTCAACTTAACTATTTGACTCACTGAAGACATTCAGGTTTCCTGAGTGAGCTGTGCTCAGATCTGTGGTGAAATGTTCTATTCTCTCTCAAGGTTTTAAACAAATTCAGAAGAAACCTGTCTGCTTTTTTTTTTTTTTTTTTTTTTTTTACCCAGATAGGCTTATTATGCAGTCTCATGTGCTTTATTTCTATGTTGAGTTTTCAGAACTTGAGTGTGTTGTCGTTCACACCAAAGGAAGAGTGGTTACTTTAAGGCCTGAGCCATATGGTTATGAAATCAATTTCACAATATCAATAGCAGTATATTTATACCATCTAAATATGTATCACACTATATAAATCAAATCAATCTTTAATGCAACATAAAGTTGTGTTCCACTGTTGTCTCTTCACATGTGTAATAGAAAAAGTTTGATAGTTTTCTTTTTTTTTAATCACAATTCAGGTTTTGTATAACAGCTCTGTGTAAAATGAAACAATAACATCAAATGCTTATTTAAACTGTCAACTTGTTTTCACTGAAAGTAGATGAATGTTAACATTGAAACAAGGCTCCAGTTTATAGTTCATTTCATAATATAAATAAGACATTTTCTAACATTGAAATGCAGTATATCACAATATTGCAAAATCATACATACAAATCAGTGGAGTAATGGACGACTAAACAAAAATAAAATGAAAGTAATGTAATGTGAACATAAATGTCAGTCACCAGATCCAGCTTGTTTAATGTGTGAGTTTTATATCAATATAAATAAAAAAAGTTTTGGGGATTTGGACACTATAAACGAATTGATGAATTGGAGAAGATAAACATATGAATTGATGATTCTAATGTGTATCATCAGTTCCATGAATGAGGATACTGAGTCACTGTCCAGCTGTAGTTGCTCTAAACTCGTCACCTCCAACTTTAACTTGATCCTAAACTGCTAATTGTCCCTTCTTCTTAAATCGCACAAGACAATCCATGATCTGTTGCACCTCAGAAGGAGGCTCTTAAGCCCAATTGACATCTGCAGTGGAGCTGGATGGAGCTTCCTCCTCAGATCAGGAGGCAATTAACTCTGTAATTACTATCCAAGGTCAGGGTTAAGCTCCAAGTTAAAGGTTGGAGCAGCAAACATTTTATGTGATCCTCTTACTCTATTATCCTTTTCTCACTGCTACAAGGTTTTACCTCATGGGGAGAATACATTACACAAAGCCCCTTGGCAATTACTCCTCAATGAATATCCTCACGGTGTATAGTCCATATGATTAATCTGGAATCCCCTCTGCCCCTGTCCAACCGCGGGGCCAGGATCTGCTTACCATGCAAGTTTCATTTTCACCTGAACAAATGGCTCCTTTAGACAAAAAGTGCCAACCTTTTGCTTTTACTGGCTGCTCGGGAGAAGGAAAAAAAACAAGAGAGTGAGAGCACAACCTCCTGCAGTTAGAACAGATATTCCAACAAGGAGAAAAAGGAATGGGTGGGGTCAGAGTGGTTGTTGGTGGGGAGTTTTTTGGGGACGGGGGGGCACTTAATAGTGTTGAATAAAGGAACATTTATTTTTGTGCTTCGGCCTGTAACAGCCTCAGGAAATAGCTCAGTCTCTTGATCGGGAGCAAATCCTATTAACTTACAGTGCTCTCACTCAGGGTAATGGTCTCCACCTTGAGACTTGGGTGAGCACTTTTTCCCTCTGACACATTGATACCGGTGTCTGGAGGGCTCGGCGTTGGGTAGTCTAACACTCGGGCAGAGACTAATCAAGTCAAACAATCTGCCGGACTGGAGCAACACGGACTGGGGATGTTGATATCCAGCGAGCTCATTCAACAGGCCCCTTCACACGTTCCTAACCCAATACCAAAGGATCAGCGCGCTGGATCAGTTCAAGATCAGGTTATTCGAGCCCCTGAGAATTGTAAAGCGATCCCTGAGCAGCTTTTGCTTTCTCAGGAGCAATCGTAGCTGTCGGCTCCGTTATGGACTGCGAGGGCCAGGGCCAAAGGGAACTCCTGGGGTCTCCATTTATTTCTGTACAGCAAGGGTTTGGACTGCGTGTCTGCGAGAGGGTTTGCACTGTGTGTGTGTGTGTGTGTGTGTGTGTGTGTGTGTGTTTGTGGGAGAAAGTGAGGAAGAGAAACTCTATTTACAGTATGTGGGTAACCGCCATCCCAAAGCCAATTGGTAGAGAAACTCCAATATCTTTTTAGCGAAAACATAGGGCATCTCTAGTTTATTATTTTCTGTCAGGAATCTGATGTTTCAAAAACGTCTGTAGTTAGTTTAAAGCTGCCACATACTGTTATTAGCCTACCGCGAGAACCTCCGGAGAATTGGGAGCTCTCTATCAAAGCATAACTACTCCAATTAAGAGACTGAACCGGATTGAAAATGGCCTTTGTGGGTGGCAGCCATAGACTGTATGGCAGCAGACTGCTCCTCTGCTTAAAAAGCAGCAAATTGCTGGTTTCCCAACACGCCGCACATGTTTTTGTTTTTTTACTTTACTACTGCCACCCTTTTGAAACCGCCTCATTTAAATGTGTCCTAAACATGAACGCGTTTTGATGCTATGTGACTCCACTGATGGATCACCTGGGTCTGGACTTGCTCATAAATCCATGTTCAATGGCACGTTCTTCTCCCTTCACCATTACCCCTTGTGCCTGCTGTCATCCGGCTGTCTTATGTCTGTGGAGTTACACAGCGTACCTGTCAGATACAATTTATGGCAAGCAATTTGTTGTGCACCATGGGAGTTGCAGTTTACTTTTTTTGTTGTATTTTGTTGCACATTAGACATGGATGTTTCTTATTCAGCATTTCTGGCCAAGAGAGAAACTTGAACAATTATGTTTTCAGGACAGTTGAAAGATTACAAGCCCATATTTGGGTTTTAGATCATCTAAAAAGTGCATTGTCACTAATCTTTAAGACTAGGCTGTTTATCGCTTTGCTCCGGACGGCAACATAAGTTGACTTTCGATGAGCCGTCACCAGCATTTGTTTGATACAATAAAAGAAAAATGAATGCACAGCAATTAGATGTTTGTTCTGTCACATTGTTGCACAACTGCGCCTCTGCTGCTTGTGCTCTCAGCTAGGATTATCGCCCCTAAGAGGGGGGAAGCGTTACAAAATGACAGCCTCTCATGTCGAACAAGTCAAGCTGATTCAGTGAATATTGAAGTGGTTCCCACCACATGTTCTCCTGCATGTTAAGGGAGCAGCGTTAACCTTGTTTTGATTTGCATCTCCTTTGCAATTAAGATAATATGTCGTAATTAGAATTTTAATGTACCGCTGTGAGATTTTTGATAATTATACAGAATTCTCCGCGGTGATTTTCTCTTGCCTGCTTGTCTTCACAGATGAATTCGTGGCTGATTAGATCACTGCTCTAATCAGATTTGAGTTACATTGTAAGATATCTTCCCACATGTCTCCGTCAAGCTGAGTTCCTCAGTGTAACTGTGAAACAGTCAATGTGACGACTCATATGTTCGGTCGGGCCTTCACAAATCCTACTTTCACAGGGAGCAGACAGAGAGCTGAGGTGGAATTTCCGTCTGCCAGACCCGTACAATTAAGAGTGAGGGCTGGTTAGTCGAATACAGGGTTGTAGTTATGTCTTCTGCTGTGTCTGAAATCACTCCCGCCTTCACTCATGCGCTGCTCTTTACAGAATAAAACACTCTCTGCTGTTATTGTGAGTAGTAAATATGGAATATCAATGACGGGTGCTGTGTCACATCACTTCTAGCATGGCTGTCTGCTGAATAATGGGATTTTTGGGCTAAAAATAGTGTAAACATTCCATTTGAGGGCACTGCAGAACATATTGCTATAAGTTTTCTACTTTTGGGCTCTCAAACGGAAAGGCAGAAAGAAAATGTGGTAGCAAATAGTAATTGATTTGGGATGCACCACTGATCTTTGATTGAATTTCCTTTTTCATGTTTCATATCCATCTTGATCTTAGCCGTTAATGGATGATAAATGAACCTTTTAGCCAAAGTAACGTTGTCGATGTAGCGATTATAATTGCAGTGAGAACTTTTGCGTGTTAAAATGCTAATGTTACCATCTTAGCTAGCCTTAACTTTTAATGTGTATAATGTACTGTACACTGCATGCTGCACATGCTAGTGCTAACGTTTCAGTCGTTTAGTAGGTAAAGATGCCAAGCATTAGCAAGGAGTTGTTTCATTTTCATATCATTATAACTTGAGTATTCCAAGCTTCCCGCTGTTTTTGAGAAACTGTTTACGTTGTCCTGAAACATTTTAAACACCTGTAAACCAATAATAAAGGAATATTACTGATGCCTTGAATCAATACATGGCATTGATAGGACAAGTATGATCTCCCATAACAGATCAACATTCCTGTAAAGTGGTGAATAAGTGTTTGTTTTTTTTCATCTCTCCGACATGAATATAATGAATTCATTTAATTCAGTTGGTGGTGTTTTAGTAGGTCAAACTGGTCTTTAAAATCCATGTGAAGCAGCTCAGACTCATCTATACACCCCACAATGCAACATTTGTATAAATCCACATAATGCATATTTCATCAGTACGCCTAACCTCGATACATTAACTATGGCTGTTTTATTGTGTGTCTGCCTGTGTTGTCACAGTGCTGCTTCCTAGCTGCTTGTTTTCATTCACCACGAGACAGCAGCCAATATTCCCTCTTGGCCTTTTTTCACTACAACTGTACAAACCAGTCAATATTGGCAGGAGGATATTTTCCTGCCCCAAGTTGCCACAGTATCAATACTCGAGGACGATAACTGGGGGCCAGGGTAAATGAACAGGGATCTGCAAAGGAAAACTAAACCTGAGACTCTCTTTGTGGTGCGAAATTGGCCACCACAAAGGGAATTAATGACGGATCCTTCCAGCATAATTGTCTAATTATGCCGGGCAGATGGGGCACTGCTTTAACTAGGACACATTGTGCTACCTCTCCAGACTCTCCACAACAAAAGGCAAACCAGTGTGACAGCCTCTTCAGCAGTGAGTGGGAGGGAGAGTGAAAGAAAGAAAACGGAGAGAGTAGAGGAGAGAAGGGGGGGGGGGGGAAAAAAAAAACTGGGTCTGTCACCAAGCCATTCCTCCACTCGATATGTTACCACAGAAACAAATGTATGGTGTAAACACCGCGTGGATCACAGCTCCTGGGAGGTGAATCACTGCAGTGTAATGAGGTTGGTTTACATGCTGCTTCTCCGCTCCCAACCCAGGCTAAACTCAATACTTAAACCCTCTAATTAAAGAGAATCGGCCACCAGATAATTGATCACATCGGTTGCCTCTGCATACGCCATCACTGTACGGCTTCATGCCACTGTTTATTAGAGCTGTCTGCCTGCTTTGTCTCCTGGGAAGGAAGAGAGGAGGTAAGTGCTAGAGGGGAGGGGCAGGTAAGGGATGAAACGAAGGTAAACATGTAAAGAAATTAAATCTCCGTTCTCGAAAGCTGCTGTTAAAGTAGCAGTGGGACTAGTAGGATATCCCAATTTTGTCTCAAGGGTCTTTCAGGCAATGCTGCTGCACATACTACCAGTCATTGGAAGCACTACTTCCTGCATCAAAAAGTTATTAAAGGGGCATTAAGTAATCTATGACCTGTATCGACCTGTATCTGTAACCAACTACACAGAGACTCTGTATCGCAATTCCAAAGCAAATATGTGCTTGATTTTCACTCACAAACATTATGGTCCTATGAATCAATGCACAAAGGAATCAGAGGAGCTTCTCGTGGCTGAAAAAAAAAAAAAAAAAAAAAATTAATCGAATTCCAGATGGTGGTGAGGCAGTTACAGGAAAATCTCAGACAACAAAAACAAGCATTGAATTAAATTAAAACGTTTAATTGGCAGTGGTATTCCAAAAGCTGCAGTTTGATTAATGCCTGCTGATTCAAGTCTTGTATCGTTTCCTGTTGGTAGGAAACAGAGAAGTTCATTGATTTCCTAATATACTAACCGTTCCAACAGCAGACAATGACAAATTGCATATTGTACAAACTGTGTCACATTAGTATGTAGTATGAAATTACGACATTATTTGCATGTTTCAAACAGATTTAAAGGAATTTAATAGTAGTATAGTTTTATTTTTACTAGTCTCTTGGTGGGCTTAAAGCTGTGAATAATATGTGTAAGGTGCTATTATAACGTGTCACAAAAAACGATACCTTTTTATATATAAGAATATTCATATATAATCATTGATATATTGCATGTGTGCATACATTAGAACATTGAGTATAACAGTGCATGTGTACGAATAGTTTTCTTGTCTTTCTATGTTTATTTTCTCCCACCTTGCTCCTCTTTTGCACTTGTCTCCTCAGATGGTCATTATTGACGCGTGTTATCTTTACCACTGAGGTCCATCACTGTGTTTTGAAGCAGTCGAACAGGAAGTGACAGGGCTGACTATTGAGCATCTCCAGGACCTCTGACTTATAGATTTCCTCTGACTCCCTGTGGTGTTGGGTAATTGCTGAGTTTCAAAAATTGATTTATGGAAAGCAAATGTATCATCAAGGCTAGGACGGGGACCGGGAGAGGAGTGGATTGACGGTGAGCAGACAGACGAAGAAACGGGGCTGCCAGAGGAACACAACACACAGTAGCATGTATTTGTGGTAAATGGGTCTGGAGTAAATACCCAGAGTACACCTGCAGAGCAGACAGCAGGTTATTATAGCCGGGCCTGAGCAGGTGTGGTGGAGACGAGGAAGATGCACGACTACAGTCGGTCTGTTGAGCTCATTTCTTCTGAAAGGCTTTTTGCTGCTTTTGCTCGCTTGACTTAACTTCTTCAAAACACCACAGTCCCCATCGACACAGCAGCGCAGCATCACACTGCCTACTGTATCAAAACCATTAAGTTAGCCTTTTAAAATATTATACAATTACTCCCATTAAGAATCTTCACCATAGATTTGTTCCATGGTTTTGTACAGCCATTATTACATGGTCAAAAGGACTAATAGGTATTGAAGTGTGTGTGGAGAAATATAAAGTCAAATAGCTATGATTAAGGCTTATTCATCAAAAGGACTTTTTGAGTGCAGTCACCAGGATCAGATTTGTTATATAAGTTACATCTCATTTGTATTTATGAGCTTTACAGCAACCTGACCCCGACCTCAGACAAATAATTATAGTCTTTCTTGGCCTCCATGTTTTTGTACAGAATGATCTGATCAGTCTGTCATGTCTACATTGGCAGCAGCCCATCTGGCAACTCACCAAAGAGAAACATATTATTACAAAGTGGGTGTGACTTCCTTATGCCAATCACAAAGTGCTGGTTTGGCATTTCTGAATTCCTGTGGCTGGCAGCTGTTAGCGATTTCTCTGACAACCTTTTAAAGAAGCCTGCTGGGGCTTTCCCATCATTAACAATTATAGAAATAGATCTGTGCCTTGCATGCACACTCTTATACAATGAGTTTACACTGGCTGATGAGAAAAATAGAAGCTGCTGTACAATGCGATACAAGATAAGAAGCAGCCAAAATGTTAAAAAAAAAAGTCTTAAAGTCCAAGAAAAACGGCACAAACTACACCATATTGTTGAATTAACACTATTTAATGTTTACATATGATTGATGATATTATGAATTGTACATGTTTATAAATGAGGAATTTTATCTGCAACTGAATAGGCCTCAATATAGATTATGAGAAAATAGCCACAATGTTCTGTCTGAAATTATTAAACGGTAAATCTGGTGATGCTCTAAATCTTTCTTATTGCTCACAAATATAATGAAAAGATCAACACCAGCAATTACTAATTAGTATTGCCTGTCAGTCCAGAGTATGGTATGTGCCTCCATTGTAGTCATAAAACCCATTAACAAGCCACATTGATGCACTGTAGTCCATTTTGAGTCAATCCCACAAACACCGTCCTGCTGTAGAAGAAATACTTACTAGATCACCGAATGTGTATTAAGTCGCTGTAGAAAATAGTCCCCAAGAAATGCCTCTTTTTTGCTTAAAACTACAGTTTCTAGCTGTTAGGAAGCTAATGGCACTTAAAATGAAATTGGGAAAAAAAGAAACTATATATTTTTGATATATACATTTTTAATGTTTTAAGTTTTTATAAGGATCAAGTGGGCTTGGGAGATGGACTAACGCATTGTTGGTTTTATTCTTTTCAATTCTTTTTTTGATAATACAAAAAACTTGGAATAACGTCAGCCTTATCCTTTAATAGGTTCATTGATATGTTCCTGGATATGCACCAAACACTGATTACTTGTTCCCATGGCTCATCGCCCAACTTTTCACCAAATTTAATTGAAATCTGTTAACAAGATTTTGAGATATCTTGCTGTCTCGCACAGTAATAAAAAAAATCTACCCCAAATATACAGAGATGATTACAAGTTGAACTAAAGCACCATGTATTTATTGAACATCTGACTGTTTGTTTTATCTTGCAGCATGTTATTGAATTGAATTACAATGAACAGTGCAGCGCTTTCTTTTGGTTATGAAGCATAAAACTTAAGGACAACTTCTATCCTTTTTAAATCTGTTTTCCTGCTCTTCAAAAGCAGCTGTGTGACGATACATTTCCCCTGAAAGAGGCTAGCATGTCTGGCATCAGCTCATGACATTATTACAATAACACTTTATTCATGATGTTTAGATTGGAAGCCACAACCGTTAGTCCTGAGACATAATTGATGTTGCAATGATGGAGATTTTCTTATACACACAGTTGGTTTATATTTAAGTGTATAATACCATAAGAACAAGCACAGCTTGTTAGCCTCCTGCTTATGTAGTCTTCCTGCAGAGGTTACAAAGTGAAGTTAAGTTTATTGAACTTGGTATCCTTCCGCACTCATTGGTTTTCATTTCAAGGGTGTGAGAGAGACACAGCACTTCCCCCTGGCTCTGAGCGGATACTCTGCGCTGTGTTACTGTAGCGGTGACCTTGGTTCTTCTCTAAAAGCCTTCTGTCGGTGCAGATTCTTACAGGCATGCAGCAATGTAGTGTTGGCTGAAAACTCATTGAATCTGCTTCGCCAAAGCCAACAGGGCAGAAGGGTGCAGGTGCTGCACTGAAATTGTTTTTCTTTTTTGCTTAAAAATGTAAAGTGTGCTTCACCCAGAATGGCTCTCTCTACCACTCTCTGAAGCCAGAATCCGCTCCACTTTGGGGTTATGGTTTCACTGGAAGTCTGTTTTAAAATGTGCGGGGGAAAGAAAATATACAGTATGGATTGGATTCTGATACTAGACTGTATATATTTGGGTAATTATGATTGCTCAGATGGTGATATGTGGCCATTCCAGTAAATATTCAGTGTGGGACTGGAGTTAGGTAAATCAGTGTTGGCCCACAATCAGTTTTTAAAGATTATTATGAGACCGGGATTTCAAGGAGAAAAATAGAATGAATTAGATCGACTTTGTTTTTTTTGGCAGAGGGAGAGGCTTGTTGGCACACAGAACAATATCTAAATAGAAATCAAATTTTTCACTCAAGTTAGATTTAACTGGAGAGCATTGTCCTCTTTTCTGGCTCCCAGACGTCGGTGTCTAGAAATGTGAAAGTTGCAGCCGCAGAGTTTCAGTATATTAACATTATTGGCACGCAGGGTGTTATATCTGGCAAGGAGAGTCCATTTTGAGAGAGTCTGGAAATGTAAAGAGCATCTGCCACAGACCTTAGTTTCTTCTCTTAACCTGCAAAGTGTCAAACAGGTCAGAGACATTTCCCTTCTTTTTTCGGTGGGGGTTTGTAAAACGCACAGGATACAGGACCCAAATCATTAGCACGGTAGGAATCCAGAGCATTAATGGTAACCAGGCAGAGTCGAATGACATTGTTATTGCAGCCGTTCTCGGGGAAAGTGAGGCGAGCTGAAAATTTTATATTTGATTTATAGCAGGGTTTGAATTTATGTTCCAACTCTCAATAGGAAAGTAAGTGATCTTCGCCTGGCTTCTCACAAGAGGGGGCCCCACGGCATCTGGTGCTGGAAACATCTCTGTATCAAACAGAAAACCTTCTAGTTTCTCTTTGCACTGCTTAACCACCAAGAATTTACACCTGTAGGGGATATAGTATTACTGTGGTTATTGGACTGGATTCAAGTCTGAGCCTTGAGAAATTATCAAATGAGTGAAATAAGCTGCTCTTTGTGGGGAAGAAATGTTGAGCAACAGGTCTCTAGACATACTTTATTTTTGTTGTGTGCTAACTGATTACCTGCTATTCGCTTCTACACTAGTCATGATTGCAAAGATGGAGCCAAGTCATTCTTTTCTTGGGTTTTATATGTACTAAATGCTATTTGATAGCTTGAGTGTCTGCTCAGCATTGCAAGCAGTACGGCAGTGATATAAAGATCTTTGATTTACTCGGCTCAAGTGCTGTTATTTATTGGGAGTTCTTATTTCCTCAACAGCCCGTATAGACGAGAGCAGAAATATACAGCTCACTGTCACCACGAGTGTGCTTTAGAATCCTTGAAACATTGTATCTTCACATTATTATCTGCTTGAAGTGATGATACGAATAGCATTCTTTATGGTTTTGTAATAACTGCCCTGTTTTTCATAGGGACGCCGGGGTATTATTTATCACTGGCAGTGTTCATGGGGATTAATGATGCATAACTCTGTCAGAGTTGTCTGCCGTACAGCACCAGCCGAAGGAATCTGGAAGGTTATCAGAGCAATAAATCCCAAGTTTTTTTCGCCCGTTGTTTGTCACGATGCACTGCAGCAGCCAGTAGTTATGACGGTTTCAGCTTGTCGTCGTCGTCCCCCCCTCTGTCTGTAAGCCGTCAGAAAAATAACAGAACTTGTTTAAGCTGCCAGTTGATAAGGTGGAATTTGATGGCACAACCTCAAAGTTCAAAGCGGGCAACTGTTCTTAAATCTCCTCCTTATTACGTCGCCTGTGTCTGCTTCCAGCTGGATGATGGGTGTAGATAAGGAGCGCGCCGCACACTCTCTCTCTCTCTCTCCACCTGTGATGTTCGTTCTTGGCAACGAGAACACGAGCACAGTCTGTTCAGTCTTGCATTTTAACGGTTTTGTCAATTGCCGTCATCCAATTCTGTTATGTCCATAAACTGAAGATTAAATTAGGTGTGCAGACTGTTACAACAGTTCAATCTATACCCGCCCAGTAGCAGCATTTCTTTCATCATGGCTTATTTTCTCTGTTTAATTCATCCAATAAATTGCCCCTTTAACTTGCCAAGCAGGA
Organism: Anoplopoma fimbria; assembly: GCF_027596085.1. Taxonomy (NCBI): domain Eukaryota; kingdom Metazoa; phylum Chordata; class Actinopteri; order Perciformes; family Anoplopomatidae; genus Anoplopoma; species Anoplopoma fimbria. The sequence goes on from NC_072453.1 coordinate 13,949,313, forward strand.
GGGAAGCCATCCATGTATTGTCCATGATCCGGGCAGTGAGGAAGATTCAGTCTATTAGAGCAATGATAGGGCCTTTACTGCGGCAAGCTCACTGATTGAATGGCATCCTTCTCAAGGTCGGGCCGGAGCTCAGAGCTATTTTCTGCTTACCTGTGCAGCCAGCCGGCCACAGAATCTGCACACAAACTGCCTTTACACCAGCGAGCTTAGTAAGCGGAGAAGCTCATCACTGATATTTTTCCAGCTGGTAACATGAAGAGAAACCTCTTTGCCTGCAGAAAAAAAAAAAAAGGACACACAAAGGCATGTGTAATATGATAAGTGGGATCTCGATACAGTGCGTAAAGACATCAGGAATGTTGTTTTTTCGATCTGCGCCAAGGGCCGAATCATGTCCTCCCATTGTGTCCCCTGTCAAAGTAAACCATTGTGTTAAAAGTGAATCCGTTTGCGGGGAACGTGCGGATGGGGTCAGAGGTCACGGTGGGAGCACAGCTGTTTTGTCTGCTTATTTCTGATGGATGTGAAGTGCATGCCGATGCAAGCCCGCTTTCCTCGCAAGCATCTAAGCTGAAATAATGCAACACTATCACCATTAACAGAATTTCTGGCAGTCATGCTTTAAGCTGCTTATCTTCAGGGACCTACTTTATATATGTCTAAATTACTGAACACATAGGTGTGCCAGTGATCCGACAATGGATATACTTGGAGATTAGCGTTTATAATGTCTTGGATGGATATGTTATGTTGGAATGGTCTTGATCATTCATTTAGCTGATGGTAAATTATGTCACAATATGCAGTCATAACAAGTCATTAAAGCGCACTTCCTCCCAGCAGCTAATGTTTTTGAAGTGAATTTTCCGCACCGCCACATTGAATTTAGCCGGCCTTGACCTGTGCTAAGCCCTCAACCGGGGCTGTCATTTGGCGTATGTTAAGAATAAAAAAAATCTCTTCTGTAACACGGATCACCCGCACTGTCACCGTATCCAAAGGAGGGGGGGGGGGCCTGCCACCTCCGTGAGATCAAAGCAACGCATAAAGCCGCCATACTGCATACAGGGGAGTTGTCGGGGGGGGGCAGAACTGATTCACCTGTGCAGGGGCCGAGCACAGCTGCACTCCCACCAGCTGGAGCCCATGGACCGCAGACAGGATTAGAGGCTCTATGGCTGCAAAGGTCCCTCATCATCTCTCCACCTGAACCCTGTATGGCCACAACACACACCACACCCCCCCCACACAAACACATACGCCACTTTATGATCACTTTATAACACCCCCAAATCCTCACTCCGTGCACACCCTCCGCCAAACAGCTCATGTGCTTTTATAGCCGCCATTGTCTCAGATAAATAGGACGACCCGGCTGTCTGGGACTCCCAGCCCATGAATCTGGTGTGGAGGCATTTTCTCTCCCCCCCCTCCCCCCACAAAGGTATCACTGTACGACCTGCCATTGTGAGGCTCCCCGGCTTCTGTATCCGAGCTCAGCCCCTCATGCCTGCCAGGTAAACCCGTCTGCCTCTTTGCTGCTGCGATAGGGGAGTTTGGCTTCTGACTGACTGAAACAACATCAACTTGTTTATCCTGTAAATAATTCACCCCTCCCGGGCAACAGAAACAAAATCAGGGTTGTGTGTTTAACAAGGGAGGCAGGGAATGAAAAGGAGCCAAAAAAGAGAAAAAAATCAGGTGTTTCCTTTCTAGATAAACTTGCCGCCTGGGGACGGCGACACATCCCTGATTCCTATACAGTGTGAAGATGCTGCAGTGAGATGTGTTAGGAAGTGTGTGTGTGTGGTGGGGAGGTTTATTTTGTGTGCTCACTGAACTTGCCCTTTGATAGCTCTCTGAAGAGGGTGCACAGACACATTCTTGTCGTGTTTAACATCAGAACCTATGGAGTGTGTCAGCGCGTCATCGAGTCTGATGCTTATCATCGGGGGCTGTTCCTCGGAGCTGTAACCTCCCCGTCCGTGACACACATGTCAGCGGACATGCAAGCATTCTGTGTTTTTGTCTCTGTGTTTTGTGTTGTCTAATGCCACTCCCCTGGGGTGGTGTACCAGTGTCTAGGATAGCCAGACTATTTGTTTCCTCCTCACTTGTAGCATCCTCTCTGTTGTATTTGTTGTTTTTTAAACATGGCCGATTCCCTGGACAGTCTAGTCCAAGTGCATTTAGGCAGCGACACATTTTTTTATTGTGTCGACTCTGTACACAATCACATTGTACCTGTTAAAGCGCACATTTTCAAATTGATGATAGAAAGAAATTCAGAAAGTCACATTAGATTTAACGCAAATGTTTTGCATATTGTAGATATTTTTTCCCAAAAAGATTTGAGGGATGCCCTGGTGTTTAAGAGATGTAAGGCGCTGACCGTAAACATACGTCCCCAGTGTCTGGCTGGAAATCTCGCATTTCCCAGCTTTTTCTCCCTCATTTCCTGTCATCATGTAAGGTATCTAATAAAAGAATAAAACTCCTTCAAATAAAAAATATTATTTGTGTTCCCTGCTTCTGCTCCTTCTTTTGTAGGCAAACCACATGCATCTGGTTGTCACTTCCCCTTACAGTACATGCCTCCACGAGGTGCTCTGAACCTGAACGCGTTACACGTCGCCTCCCCTCTTTATCCCCGGTGGCTGATTAAAAATGCGACACACAATACATGGATCACATGCATAATACAAATGCCATCTTAAGTGGAAATCAGCAATGAAAAGCCATCATCAAAGTTGCTGCTCCTTGATGAATTATGTAATCTTGTTGTGGTCTATTTGCATAACAGTAGTTGATGGAGACCCAAATTGATTTGCATTTGCACAATATTTTCATTCAAAATCATCACTGACTAATAAGGAAATATATCCCCATCTTCATCTGTGCACTCTCACTATTGTTCACTGACATGAATGTAAACCATTAACACCTTTTTATAGGTTCTGTGAAATTGTTTCATTACTTCCTAAATATGATTTAATTCCCTAAGAAACAGGTTGTCAAGATCAGGATGATTCAACAGGCTCGTCCTATTAGTCACCTACCAGTGCAACACAAGTTCTTCATTGACATTTAACTGATTTCTAGGATGAAACAGATTTCCAAAAGTCCCCATTTTATTGGGATCTTTATACCTGAGAATCAGCCATTTAACCACTGTTGTTAAATTTCAAGTCTTATGTTGAAGTGGAGCCAAAACAGTAGGAAATGACTCACTGTCCAAATACTTGGAGATTACACAGTACATTTATACATCATTGGAGCATCAGTCATCTTTTATATTGTCGAGCAGCCAGTGCCCAAAGCTGCATGAAAACTGTGAAACAACCCTGACAAAAAGGGTACTTGAGTAGTGATTCACGCGCCTCGCCACCATGCTGATGTGTCAGCAAAGGACGAGCCAGGCGCTGATCAGAAGACGACGGAGGATCTGGATGTTTGAAGCTGATATTGGGGCCGGTTTCCCAATCAGGCTACATGCTATGCCTCCTGCCTCCCCTTTTTGAGTGTTGATCGCAGAGAGGACAATGTGGTTGACTGATCTGAAAGGAAATTACTGGAGAGAGAGCTTATCCATGCCTTTGACTGATAATCAGCTCATTATCGTGTTGATCATTTACAGCTCTCCCTCTCATGCTCCCTATTCTTTTAGCTGTGTCACTGAAGCAGAGCACAGAGACTTTTAATGGCTTGGCAGGGAGCCCACTGTGGCGAGGGAGGGTTAAAACAAGCATGGTAGCCCTGGCTAGTCTCCACTTTTACACAGTCTCCACCCCACTTATCAACCTTCCCAGGGAAGAGGGAAAAAAATTAAGCTAAAACAACAACAGCGACAACAACATATGCAACCCTGACGCGAGCAGTGCCCTAGCACCCCAACATGGCTAACTGTGCATGAAATTGAACTGATTGGAGTTATTGACCAGAAGGCTCCAGCCCCTGAGAGGACAGGGGAGTATCGTGGGGGAGTGGAAGGAGGGGGTCGGCTTGTGTGTTACCTGATTGAGTGAAAAATCCTCGGCCGGTTGCTTTGATGCCCTGCACTTTACAGGAAAGAGTGATTTAATGGAAGCTGCCAGACCTCATCAATGTCAGCGCTCGTAGTCAGGGCCCTCCGCTTCGCCGTGCTTTATATAAAAGCGCTCGCTATGACAGGTCCTGATGGACAGATGTTTGCTAGTTGTTTTAACTGCACAGTAATAAAAAAAAAAACACAGATATGAGCCTCCACCTCTGGCTCTAAAAGACGGGCTGTGCAGCGAGAGGAGGCTGTTACAGGCCATCCCGGCGTTCTGCACGCCTCGCCCTCAGCTGATTCTAGGCCTCTATAAATAGCCCTATTGAATTTTTACTGGCTTGATAAGCCTATAATTAATGTGACCATTATTAGGCACGGACATGTTCTTCTCAAGAGGACCCCACTGGTGAGGTGAAGTTGGAGAGTGCAGACTACTGTCCTTGTTTTAAGGATGAACTGAGCAGTCGAGAGGGGTGGAAAGTGGAGCGACAGCCAACCAGCTTCCCGGTGATGTGCAGAAGGCGCCGCTTTGTTGTGGAACTGCGGGATAACACACAGTGTCATCTATCAACTCTCCACAAAAGCCCACTGTGCGGCGCCTTCAGTAGATCTGAATTGCATTGGAATTGCATCATTAATAGAGCAAAAAATGATTCCCAGCAACTCCGGGAGAATACATTGACCCCTGGGGGAGACTAGAAACAAGACAATGTTTTTACAGGAGGAATATCTAACTAGAGGTCCCATTACCACTTCATCAATATACAGCAGCGAGTGAGCGGGGGAGACGGAAGAAGGCAGGGGAGCAAAAAAAAGAAGAGGAGGCAATGTAATAGCTTATAGTGCTAATGGCGGTCTGAGCGCTCAAGTCCCAAACATTCAGCCGCCTCATCTCATCTGGGCTGTGTAATTGCCCTCCTGGAAGCTGCCACGCGAAGCGGCTGCCTCCGTAGTGAAGAGTGGCAGCTGCTGGATGTTGAGGAGCAGGCCTAGGTCAACTCCCCAAGTGGGGCTCCTTGCAACCATGAGATGTCATAATTAATAGCTATCTGGGGGCCCCCGGGGTGAGTGTTGGGCGGGCGGGTGGTTGCATGGGTGGGAGGGTGAGATTATTTGGTGTAAATGGAAGCCAAACAGAAAGAGACACCAGACTTATTCCCCCACTTAACATAATATATACTTATCACTTTGCCTGTAGCGAAGACGCCTTTGCATGCTTTTCAGGGATATTTTTCTCACTTGTTTGTATTAGGTTTCGTATCTAAACGCACCTAGAGATATGTCGCTGTGGTGTATCATGGGAATTTATTAATCTCTGGGGACCGCCGTTCTCCCTAGTTAAGTAAATATACATGAGCTGCTGTGCAAGATACAAGCTCCCAGCACCTTCCGAAGAATCTGTTACTTCAGCTTCCCTCTCACTTCCCATCCTCCCCCCCCTCTCTCTCTAACATGCCGCCTGGGGGCAAATCTCACTCTGTCTCATCTGCTGCTTAATTTCACTGGAGCGGCCCTCAGTAATGAAGCGCCTTGATGTACATTTGCCAATTTCTGCCTCTGCCACTGCGGTATAATTGGGATGTGACTAAGCATGAATACCCAGCGCAGGGTTGGTTGACCTCTCGGCGACCCCGCGAATAGTGCTTTTGTCATAATGGAGGTATTATCTCACGTAATCTGGGAATGGAGAGGGATTGTCTGCAGGGTGCCAGGGATGGAAATGAAATGATATAACTCCCCGCTCCTGTGCACCGCAGAGGATGTGGGGGGGGGAGCGAGATACATTTTTGTACATGTTCATAATGAAGACATTTTCTTCTTATCTATTGCTGCTTTGTGTTTATTGGAGTAGGAGAGCAGCTTCTGGCAAAAGCAGGGGGTGTTTTTTTTTATGGAAGGGAGGGAGTTTTGATGCTGTGGCACACTCTGTATGTATGTGTATATGTGTACGTGTGTTTATGTCAGCCTTTTCCCTGCGTGGGTGCACTGTGTACCCATGCACATGTTAGTGTGTATGTGTGTCTGTTAATGACCCTGTAAAATGACAAGCTGAGCTGGCAGTGAGAGTACAGCCGACGGTCAGGAAGAGAGAGAGGGAGAGGAGGTAGGAGGGTTCAGATGGAGGTGGAGGAGGATGGGGGGTGTAGTATGGTTGCGGTTGCGGGGTCGATCGTTCCACTGTGATTCACCATGCTGTCATCAGAGGAACGGGGGCCCCTGAGTGGCCCTCTCTGTTCCCACCTGAGAGGGCTTGCAAATGGAGGGGCCGCGCTGTCATTATTTACAGCCCGCAGCTCCTAACCTTGGATTCGGAGCTCATCACGGCGAAGAGAAAATCAGATAGGACTTGACGTGTACCCGAGCCAGTGACCTTGATAAGTGTGAGGTGCCTGCAGCAAGAGGTTAGGGAAGAAGAGCTCGCTTCTGTCGGCTTTCACTGAGGATTTGCGTGTGCGTGTTTGTACTTGTTTGTGTATCACAGCCAGGTGGGGAGGAAGGAGGTTGTGGGGGGGCTAAATGACCGAGCCTAGACTCATGGGTCAAAATTCAGCGTTCATATGTGGCATTATTACTATTTATTTAGTTGGCACTAGTGATGAAAAGAAAAGTATTATTTTGATTATCCCTCAGGCGGCAACCCCAAATTCTGCCAGTGAAGCCAATGCGGAAACTTGCATTCTCTCTACAGGCCAGCAGGGGGCGACTCCTCCGGTTTCTCACTTGATTGATTACCTGATTAAACATTGTAAACATGAGTTTATGGTCTCAAGGACTAGTTTCAAGTATTCGTCAATTCAGCATGATGGTCATTTAGTAAATGATGGTCTATAATTGACCATAAAGCCAGTTGCAAAAAGTCAAAATGGCGAAAAAGATGGCGACAGCAAAATCACATAAACTCAAAGATTCACAATGGCACAAACCAATGGGTGACATCATGATGACTATGTCCATTTCTTATCTACAATTTATGTTATCACTTTAAAGTTTGCCAATTATCTGTGAACAACATCAAACATTTGCTGATTGCAGCTACTGGTAAACTCTTCTGTGTTTGGTATCACTCAAAATTGAATACTTTGCTAAACACGCAATTTGAAGGTATCGTCTAAGGCCAAGGGAAATGAGGGTGAATTTTTTCCCTTTTTAAAAATCAAAGGGATTAATGGATAATGCAGCCTGATTTTGTTATCTGGTAAAAGCCACAAGGACAGCTATGTTTGATTATTTATATGTTTTGTTTCTCCATTTGATTATGTTTTTTTTTTCCATTTGAAGTAGTTAGAAACGAGAGGGGAGAAAGCGCCATAACAGGGGAGAGCATCTCTGGATGGGTGATGAAAATGCATTTTTCTTCCCCCAACCGAGATGCTATTTGGTCGTGTGAAATGATTAATTTCACACGTATACAGGTCATCCCCAAAAGCAGCAACATCTCATTCACAAGGGGCCCCCGTCAGCAACAAAACAGAGGCTGCAATAAAATGAGCAAACAGCAGCACGTACTGTACGTCAATAAATCTTTGGAGGTTAAACCTGAGCGCTGTAGAATTTGAGCAGCAACCCCCCAACCCCCCCTCTCATCAGGTAAATGTCACTGAGTACATCAGGACTGTCAAGACCAAAAAAATGGCCGACAAGCAGTTCAGGGAGTGTCCTGTGGTAGCAGGTACACACACACACACTCTCTCTCACACACACACACACACACACACACACTAACAGTCTGTGTTTGCATAAGTAGGATGGAGGCTTGAATTATGGGGTTTGTGTAAATAAGGAGATGAGACTGTTTTTAGCACACATGGAAGAGGGAGTGCTTGGATGAGAATAGTGCGTCTATGTGGAGTGGAATTGGTCTTGGGTTGTTTACGACAGCTCGCAGCCCTCATATATCACAAGCAGTATGTTTGCTGTGAAGCTACAGTTTGTATGCCATCTGCCTTAGCTGAACTTGACCCTTCAAACAGACTTATATTTTGTAAACTGAGCTCACTGTAACTGCTGTTTTTTCTTTATTTTCTCTTTCCTAGTGGATGATCCAGAATCCCCAAAAGGTGGCTACTTTCTTCGGGTGCATCGGCACCGACAACTTCGGGGAGATCCTGAAGAAGAAAGCCGCGGAGGCCCACGTCGACGCACATTACTACGAACAAAACGAGGAGCCGACCGGTACCTGTGCAGCCTGTATCACCGGGGACAATAGGTTAGCCACCTTTCAGTCAGCCCCTGACCAAGAAATGACCCTTTAGCAAAGATTTGAAATAGTCTGTCTGATTCATTTTTACGTCCTGAGGCAGGCAGTTCACTCCTCTGGGCTGGAAGTCATAACAGGGAATCATAGCTCAGCTCTCACATCAAAAGGAAAAAGAACAGCTTGAGTGTGTTTTTCCAGGCCCCCACTCAGTCTCTGCCGCCCCAGTGGGTTGTCATCCATCTATAGGCTGACAGTAGCAATGTGTTAGAGATGGCTGGGCTATCCCAGCTCTCACCTGTCAGCCTTCCTCGGCTGTAAAAAGGGGGCATTAGCATCTCTGGCGACTCTCGCGCTAGCATCATCATCAGCACGTCTGAGACGGCAGAGGTCAAACCCTGCGCACACACACACACACACACACACACACACACACACACACACACACACACACACACACACACACACACACACACATACACACATACACACACGCACATATCACTAACAGTGAGAGCTCCAGTTCATGATAGACCAGGTGTGGATCAATAACCGCCTTCTCTAAACACTCCGCTCCTTTGCAGCCCTTCATCCGCTGCTACTGGAGTTGTCAGTCAGTCAGCGGCTGGACCTCGACCGCCCCGGGAGCCGGCCCCGCTGAATGGTCTTAGTGGGCTTGTTTGATGTGGCTCTGACACCTGAAAAGGTCAGGTGCCGTGCTCGGGGAGACGAGCGCTGTAATATTTCTTACAGGTGTTTAACAGGCAGCTCAAGAGGCTAGAGGAAAGGTCTCCGACAGGGCCAGGTTGGAAGGTTGATGGCTTTGAAGGATTGGGAACCAGTATGTCACGGCCCCTAGGCTTTGATTAGTGCAAGTCTTCAAAGAAAATAAATCCACCTCCCCTGCTCAATCTGACAATATGAGTTCAGATCTGTGAAGTGGTTCATGTATCTATGATTAATTGCACTTTATTCAGTTCTTACATTTATAATCAAAGGTTCACTGAGTAAAACTTGTTTTACCCTAACATGAGTCTGTAAGGTAACCTTAGTGCTTCCTACAATATCAAATCAAGTGGTAAGTTCCATGTGTAAAACTAGAAATTAGTTTTGGTATTTTTAATTATATTGTCAAGTGGAAATTTTGTTGGAGAATACAACGCCTGAGAGTACAAGTTGTAGGGGAACAAAGGTTTTGTCACCATAGTTACACTGAAGTCTCCTTACAGAGATTGGTGCTTGATTTTTATTTCACTTTTAAAAGTGGTTCTGAATTGCATTATGTTTATGTAGAAAACTGGTTATTGGTAAAGTTTAACCAGTTTTCTTAAATAAAAGATCTCACAGAATCAGCAAAATTGCAAATTCCTGGAGGGACCGATCAGCGTTTTATTTTAGTGTTTCGGTATTACCTTTTTAAAGATGCGGTATCATCAGATCTAGCTAGCTCCTTGACAGCGCTGAGCCTTGCTCGTGTCTGTTGGACTTTCTTAGTAATGACACCCATTTGGTCTGTCATGCTTGTTCTAACCTTTGAGTCCATTACTGCCGCTCGGGTCAAGTGCAGTCCTAATCCTGCTGTCATATCGTAGCCGTCTTCTGATCAACTTAGCACACTGTAGCTCCACCGTTAGCAGCTTTTTCCTCGCCGTGTGACAGCGGACCTTTTCCTGTAGCAGCACCCACCTATCGTATGATCGCCTAACAGCTTCCCTCTAAGTAGCGATGATGGTTGCACTCATTTTGATGGCCGCTCATAAAGCGACAGCACACAAGGACTGACTAATGAGCTATATTGAGATAATGCCACATGCCTCACTTCCAGCTCCCACCACTCACTACTCAACTCAAGTGTTCATTTAGTAATGCATTTCTGTTGTTTCTCACCTTCGCTAACAATGGACCACTTTTTTCAGGTGATTTGAGGATATGAATAATTTGTGTCTCATTGTTGGCCTTGAAAATCCCTTTTTTTTTTTTTTTTATCTGTGAGATGAAAGTAAGACATCCAAATGCCTTTTATTTCAACCTGGTTCAGACATTTTAAGAAACCATTATCATCCTTTTTATATTTTGAAAGAACAAAAGGAAAGTCCGGGGCCAGAGTGTTTTTTAGGGATGTTTTTGAGACAAAATTAAGATGGATGATAAGCGAGGTGGAAGATTTATGGGGTCTGTCTCTGCAGGTCCCTTGTTGCTAACCTGGCAGCGGCAAACTGCTACAAAAAGGAAAAACACCTGGACTTGGACAGCAACTGGGAGCTGGTGAAGAAAGCCAAGGTTTATTATATTGCGGTAAGTGAGACCCTCTACATTCAAAATAACTGTTCCCCGACTCCATTGCCAGAGGAGGACAAAATGTTAAGAGGCTTTATTCAGGAAATGCCTGAGCGCGCCTTCTGCATTGTCAGTATAGCCATTCATCCTTTGTCGAGTGAAATGAGCTATGTTACCTATTGAGACAATGCAGCTCCATTCTCCATGTTCACCCCCTTCGTCTTTGTGCATGAAGCTGCAGCACACTGTGAAATTGTTCTACATGTAATGCATTCATTCATTTCTTTTTTTTTCTTTTTTTTACGTGAAGACAAGCCAACAGGTGCTGTGAAAGTGTGAAAATTGATTATTCAAGTTCATTCGGCTTTACGCCCTCCTACACAATCAAAACACACACATACGCAGATTGAGGAGGACAGATGTGCCCTTAGACATTCACACACACTCAAGCTGCACCACTGAGGTAATGTCTTCACTTACAGCTTCTGGGGGTAGGATGGCCTGCCATGCTCACGTTTCACTGTTTGGGATTACATTTAATTCTGGCAGATCAACATTTTCTCTGATCTCCAGTCAAGATGATAGCCCTGAAATTGCACCGCATTCCACGTCTCTAAGCAGTTCATTATCGGCATAAATCAGCATTATAGCCCAGCCATCAACATACTCCTTGGCATATTGTCCCAAGTGAAAATTCACAATGGTCCCACTGTTGCCCACAAGCCCTCTAAACACGAGTGTACTGGAGTCCAATAATGATGGAGGTTTCATAATTAGCCGCCCAGTCGCAGAACCCCCCCTCCTCCTCCTCCTCCCGCCCCTAAAAAAAACACATCAATACTTGTGCCAGAAAGCAGATCAGTCAGTCCATCCTCCAGAGTTTGTGTGGTCTCATTTTTTTTTTAGCCTCTGCTTCGCATTAGCAAACACGGCACATCCTCTGCAAATTGGCAGTTGGGTTTTGCCCACATCCGACAGTCTTGCGCGCAGGGGAAAAGCTTCCGTGGGATTCGAGGAGGGATAGAAGGGCCACAAATGGGTGTTTGTCAGTGCTTGGAATCTCAAACGTCGTTTTATTTTTTTTTCAGCGTCCCTCCCGGGCCTCTTTGTCAAAACAGGGGGATCATTCGCTTTATTAGGGTCCCATTCGCACTTCTAAAGTACTTAGCCAGATACACTGCCACAGCTATTCCCACTTAATACTGTGTGGCGTGTCTAGACCGGTGTTCACTAAGGCCTCCTCTCTCCATTAACCTTGTCGAGAGCACTCAGATGTATTTACCCAATTTACAGCCAGATTGTACATTTTCTCTCGCCCGCTCCCTCTCTCTCTCTCTCTCTCTCACTGTACCAACCTCTGCTGTGTATTAATGTGCTTTGTTGATTTTCATTAAACGACCGCTGGGCGGTTAAAAAGCAGTCTTGTAAACTCTAATCTGTAAATAAATGTAATTACCGAATAGCGCACACGTGTGTATGTTAGCATGCGATTCTGCTTGCAGGTGCGTCCGTGTTTGCTGGAGCATGTGTGTTAAAGAGGTGATTGATGATTCCTGGCAGAGGCTCTCAAGGTGCCTGCTTCTATGTGGTGTGATTGGATGAAAACAGAATTATTAGAGGGCTCTTGCAGCCAGTCTGGCTCATCCGGCAGCAGCAGCGGTGGCAGCAGCAGCAGCAGGGCTGGTGGCAGACGCAGAGCAGGGAGGCAGCACTGCCATTTCTCACAAAGAGAGAGAGAGAGAAAGGGAGAGAGAGAATGTTGAACTCCTGCCAAATGTTTGGTGGCAGGCTGTTGCTAGGAAATCTGGGTCCTTAGGCAAATCGTTGCACAAAGACCAATAACAAAGGCGTGAGGAGGAAGAAGGAATGGCTAAACGCATTTCAGACTGAGGATATCTCTCTCTTTCTTTTTTGTGCGAATGCCATTGCTGCTGCAATGATGTTTACAGTTATTTTATCCCCCGACGATTGTGAACATCAGAAATGGAGGGTGATGCATTGTGTGAAGGGGGAGATGATGAGTGACTGTAATTGGTGGGGGTGATGTGTGCGTGCTGGCCCAGTTAGCCTCTCCCCCCTGCTTCCCTTCACTCCCTCTTTCCGTCCATCCCCCTTGGCCCTCTATGGACACCCCCTCCTCCTCCTCCTCCTCCTCCTCTTCTCCTTTTGCTGTCTCCTTTGCCCCCCCCCCCCCCTCCCAGTCTCTCAGACACACACATACACTTGCTGCTAAACACACACAGCATGCACGCACACATTCTGCAGCATACCACTGGCTTGTTTTTCTTACCACTGAGCGCTTTGCCCTGTAATTTGATCTCCACTGCTTGATGCATCCTCCATGATGCCACTTTGAATTAACCTATGGCGCCACAGCTCTCCTTAGCCCCGGCTAATAAAATGGCCTCTCCTAACTTATGCCATTTGCATTCAGGGGGAAAAAAAAAAGAAAAGAAGCACTTGGTCCATCTCATGGTTGTGCACGGAGCAAGTAACAGAAATGAAGACAAGGGGAGACAGACAAGACAATTGACTGTGAAAAGGCCTGTTAATGACTGGGCACAGATGGTCAGAAATAACCCCAAGGATAGACGGAGGAGACACTCGCCTCCGCCAACTGGCTTGATACACAAAACTCACCCAATGAGACACAAGCTGCAGTGCTGTTAGGTCACAAACCTGATCACAGCTGCGGACGCTGTTCGTCTACGCCCTTAGCTAATGGCGCCATCCCCGTTAGCCTGCGAGAGGTTAGCCACGCCCGAGGAAAACAGCTAGCCCACCTCTTTTTATAAAAAAAAAAATTCAAATGGAGCTGCAACTTGGAGTTGAATGCTTCATGCTGTTAACACTGGCACACTTCATATAGCATTAATTGGCAGTTGTATTCTTGCCCTCGCTGCAGGGGAAAGCTGAGTTCAGCTTCAGTCACCGTAGCATAATATGCAAGAAAAAGAGGCGAAGGGGAGGGCAGAAGCAGGGGGAAAAAAGCGCAATACTGGCACCACAAGCAGCACGTCAGCCTGCTTACACTCCAGAGTGGCACACACATACACACACACACACACACACACACACACACACATTGTTACTCCGCCCCACCAGCCCCAGCAATTTGCAGCCAAAAAAGCGAAAGGGAGAGGTTTTTCCACACACACACACACACACACACACACACACACACACACACACACACACACACACACACACACACACACACACACACACACACACACACACACACACACACACAACTAACTGACAACTCATCAGCCAGCCGAAGGGCTGATTAGCACAGAGGTGACTGCGGCTGTGTCTCTGTCCAACTCAGAGGACCACACTGTCCTCACGCTGACCTTGAGCTCCCTTTCACTCACTTCCTCTATCCTTTTTCTATACCACTCTCTCCCTCCTCTCCCTCTCACCAATGCTCTTTATCTCCAATATTCCATCCCTTCCTCTGTCTCCATCTCCTCCCTCCTTTCTCCCCTCTCCTTCTCTGTCTTTTCTCCCTTTCCTCTCCACTCTGTACTGCACCACTCTGCACTGCCCCTGTCCTTCCACATAGCCAGGGAGGGATCACGAGGCAAAATGCAGGCAGTGGAGGGAAAGAGGGAGGGAGGGGAGGGAAGAGAAGTGGAAGGGGGAGAAAAAAACTGGCAGGCTCCCCCTTTGTCTGCAGGCGATCAGTTACAGTCTTGGTTGCCGATGAAATTTAATCCCCACCGCATTTACATGCCAAGTTTGACTTCTGGCAAGCCTTATTAAATAGATTTGTAAATCATTTCATCTTGATTAGAATCTGTTCTCAAGGGATCAACATTTTTTTTTTTTTTTTTTTTTTTCGCCTTGCTTGTGTTTTGTTATGTGCACAATCTGTGCCCGCTGGTGTTCAAAATTTGAAAGTCAACCCTTTGGTGGTGGTGTTATTTTTCTGTGCGAGTTGAGTGTGAGCAGTAGGTTTAGGGGGACAAAGAGCGATGGGTGCCAAGTCCCGTCCGTCAGCGGCCAAGCCACTGTGTCAGCATGTCTCCCATCTCTGGAGGTCATGTTGGTGGGCGAGCAACCGCTATGATGTGTACTCTCTTTATTAGGCTGACACCACCATGTCTTTAGCACGGAACAATGTCATTTCAAATTGTGTCTAATCAAATGGCATTTTGTAATTGCCAGCAAGCATCTTATGAATATGAATTCATAATTGTTCAATTACAAGCCGACTGCATCATATTTATTGGCTTTTTTTTATTTATTTCTTCTTCTCCCGCTGGCCTGGGCCAATTATAGGATTTAAATCTTGAGGCAATCAAGTGATAAGGGTGAGGCGTTTAGTGTTTGCTGTCACTATATAATTCTCTTGAATGTTAAACATGCATCTGGGAGGGCTGTATTTGTCAGAAGGCTGTGCGTGGAGGTGCACCTGCCTAATTGAGTGGTAATGAGCTGTCAGGAGTGCGGGCTTGGTGATTGGCTCTTGGCGGGGCGTCCCGTGCCAGTGGGACGCACTGGGGCTGGCCCGGCCCTGCTGGAGGATCAGCCAGCTCCTCAGCCCTGCAGGCCTGAGTGGGTGGAGCATGGTAAATTAGGGTGGAGAGGCCAAATGATGCTGGCTGTGGAGACGTCCTGTGGCTTTCGCTCGTCTGTGGGATTTATTTAGGTTGTTTACAATTATCCTCACTCCTGATTTGGTTTTATATATTTTTGTCAATGGGGGAGGGAGATGTTTTGCTCAAGTCAATGTCGCAATACTGCACTCTAAGCATTCAGAATTAAAACTCTTGAATTATATTTTGACTTAAGGACACTATGTGTATATGTGATTATTTTGAATGTGTTCATAGAAAACCGTGACAGTCCTGTGCTGCATCACTTTGTTTTTACTGCAAAGTTAACTATTGTCTGCCATTTTATTAGTGTCTGAAAAGTGTGAGATTTATGTAATGCATCAAATTATATTGATTTTAAAATGAAAGGATGTATGACTCGACACCTCAGTAATGAGTCAGTTAAGTTGCGACATGATGATGATAATGCCATAAATGTATTTCACACTTTAAATAAAACGATTGAGTGTCCATAATATAGTGAGAAGTGAATAAGGCATTGAGGGAAAAATTGGTGCATTTTTTTCCAGTTCATTAATTCTAAATTTTCCGAAACAAATACAAAAGTACTCATTATGCAGATTGTTATTATTATTATTATTATAATTATAAAGGCATTTTATTACTGGATTATTATTACTGATGGTTTTTGTCACAAATAGTTGAGATTTAGCCAACTTTAAAGGCAGAATGAGTAGGATTTGTCTGTTTCAGTTTGTAAACAGAAATACAGATGTTGGCTCCTTTTCCCCGGCTCCTCAACACTACAAACTCACACAGCCTGACTGCTTCTGGGGTTAAGGTGATTTTCAGCAGTGGAATCACTGTAGTTTCAGAACAAGCTTTGTCCCCTTGGTTTTTGACTTGCTATTTGCGTTTTTGTCAGTTTCTTGTCCGCCATTTTTATAGCTTCCTCTTGAATGGGTTCTTTCAATCGTGCACCTAATTGCTACTTATTTTTAGAGGATAACACCCAGGAAAAGTACCAAACACAGCAATATAAGAAAATCAGGTAGGATCAGAAACGGCAGATAGAGACCCGGCCTCACAATTCTGATCATAAGTGATGATTGAGAGGGATTATTTTTGTCTCTACATTGTTTTGTTAGGAGCATCCTTCCCATTTTGCATTTGACTTCATGAAAAACTGTTAGTACTCTGCAAAAAGACATCATATTTTATCAAATGATCTTATGCTTCATGTAAATTCTACAAAATAACTAGAAAGAGAGGTTCGATAAATATAGTGGAGTATATATAGAATATTTCCCTTAGAAACACAGTGGAGTAGAATTAGGAAGCATAGAATTGAAATACTCTGTACCCACTTTTTTTATTTAACTGCATACATCACACTGAATGGCGTCTATTGCACTTTGTTTGGACTCTTGCAAGCTTACAGGCTTTAGTCCATATTACTCTACCAGCATGCAGTGACTCTCTCCTTGTACACCTACGTTACCTTGTAAAAACAGTTTTTCTTCTTCAGCGGGGAAAACACCATGTCCTTTCACCCCGGATTACTGTGTGCATCTGCTCCACAGGCAGCACGTCTGTTTTCCTCTGCCTTGCTGCAAAAGGGATGAAATAGTTCAGACTTAATGATATTTCTACTTTCCTTCACCTTGTCCCTTTACTCCCTCTGCATCAAAGCAGTGTGTGTGTGTGTGTGTGTGTGTGTGTGTGTGTGTGTGTGTGTGTGTGTGTGTGTGTGTGTGTGTGTGTGTGTGTGTGTGTGTGTGTGTGTGTGTGTGTGTGTGTGTGTGTGTGTGTGTGTGTGTGTGTGTGCGCCTTTTTATTCATGAGACCAAGTTGTGAAACGTAGAACACTGTTTCAGTCCCATACTTGGATGTTGTGACCATTTGTGCGAGTTCCACCGCTTAATTGAATAGACTGAGTAATTATTTGTCAAGTAATGCTGAGCAGAAAATAAATAGCCACTTTGCGGCCGTGAATTGTGCCTGATGGCCATGTGTTGATACTCTCACCAGGGAGAGTAAAAACCTGCTCTACTGGCTAAGTATCTGATTAAGATTCACATGATGAAACGCTTTAGGATAGTGTGTCTCCTGGGCAAAGATAGTGAGTAGAGTTAAGTGTCAGACGCTGTTATATTGTCACGCTGGAGCATAAAGCCTCCACTGAATAAATGTTGCTGGAATATTCTCACTACAAAACCAAAATCCAGCAGCACTCGGGTCAACATGACAGTTTTTTTTTTCGAAGTGGCCTTCAAAGAATCGCCACAGATGTGCATCGCTGTGTAGCAGATGCTGGACACTGTTGTTTTGAGAATTGTTGCCCTCTGCAAGGTTTCAGTTTTCCCTTTTATGTCGCTGTGATTTGTTTATGGGCTGTAATAAGCCCGTGTATCGCTTCCTTCTGCCTCTTTTTGGCCTTGATCCATGTCAACTGCCAGTAAATGTTTTTTTTTACTCTCCCTCTAAGACTAATACCTTCTGAGGATAATATGTTTTGTAATGATATGATAAATCATTCATTTAAATTGTAAGATATTCTTCATATTACAGCTACATTTTCATACTATTAATAACCCACGTATAAATACCCATACACAAGTTTCTTCCGTTATAAATAAAAACCGAAGTGTGAAGTAGGTTTTTTTTATATATGGTGTTGTATGCGGAAATATTTTTTCGCTTTGAGCAATAACTTCTTTGATTCTCTGCTGGTTGCCTGGCAACCATTTAATGATGAGAAGAGTCCCAAGAAGTCACGTGCACTTCCTCAAAAAAGAGCCTCCATACAACCACAACTTGTTGTTTGAACACTGTGTACTCATAAGACATAAACAAACTATATATTATGTGTTTATTAGGGGCCTTTAGACGTGCTGGTCAGGCATGCTAGCTGTTTCCTACTGGTCCCAGCCTTTATGCTAAGCTAAGCTAACCATCTCCTGGCCACAGCTTTGTACTCGACGGACAGATATGACAGTGGTATCGATCTTCAAATACATGTATAAACCAAAATATCAATGATTATTTCTTTAGAGAGACTTTTGACATATTTTTCTCTAAAATGTATCAATAAACAAATGCTGCAACTAATGATTATTTTTGGTATTAATAGTTCTTTAATAGGTCTACAGCGAAAAATGCCCATCACTACTTCCCAGAGCCCATGGTGATTTAAAATACTGGTTGTGTCCGACCAACAATTATAAAATACTCAGTTTTCAATTATTACAACAGAAATAGAACCAGGAAATGTGCCAGGGATACTTGCTTGACAAATGCTGATTGATTGACAGATGGTTTGCCTACAGCAGCAAGCTGCATGTGTTTCAGTGAGCATGTCTGGGGTCAGCACATGCAGGGGTGGGACAGTGTTTATTTTTCATACATGGTCCCACTCAGACACAGGCTACTACTCTGACCTTATCTATTGTTTCTCAAGTGTATATTGTAAGCAGCTTTGGAGGCTTTATAGAGACTTAGCCGGCAGGGCTGCCGTTGCTCTGGTGGAACATTTGGACCTCTGGCAAGTGTCAGATTTTCAGCGGCACATTAAATCTCTTAACCCAGTTCTCTTTTTCCTCTCCCATTCCTCTATCTGTCTCTCTCTCTCTTTCTCTCCCCCCCCCCATGCTAACAAGCTGGCTGTGATTTCTTTTTCATGTGTGGCGTTGTTAGCCCTCCGCCATTTGAAAAAAAATATTTTCCCCAGCATCTAAACTCTTGTGCCAGTGGCCCCTGAGGGGAGGGGGAGCAGAGTGGAAATGCAGCCAGAGCAGCTGCACATGCACACCGACCGGGTAAGGTCCTCCAGTCGCACTGTGATGGAGACGCCAGAGCCACTTTGATTAGCATGTCCGTCCTCATTGGCCAGCTTGAATGTCATGTACCGTGAGCCCAGTCGTCTAATGCCTCAGCTGGCCGCTCCCTGCAATGACTGATAGGGTTGCTTGTTCCAGTGTGGAGTGGAGAGCGCCAAAAGTGCCAAATGATTGTCCTTGGGTAAATAAAAAGCAGACATCTTTCCTTTTTGATGTTCTTCATGTGCGTGCCTTATTTTCCGACGCTGTGGCGCAATCACATTTGAAAGTATTTTGTGCTCGCAACATAACAAGGGGGAACCAATCAAAACAATAACTGTGGTTCCTTTTGACAAAGCCCTCGGCTCACAATTGTCAGAAGATGTAAGCTGACTCATCCACACAAGAAGGGCATGTATCCCTGGGAGCGAGGGGCAAAAAAGCTATGATGAATCTTCCCCTCTGTGCTCTGCTCTCTCCACTGAGCCAGCATGGATTAATTACATGACTAGTAGCTAGTTTAGTCCCATTATTTATTTTTTCTAATGAATAATTTTACTCTCACTCTCCGCCTGGATTTTATTCTGCTCAGGACTTTTTCGGCTTCGCCCCGTGGAAATAAGAATGCATTGATTATTTTCCATCTCGCAAATATCCCACCGACTGAGGAATAACATGCCTTTCCCCTAATTGGTTTGTTTATCTTGAGCAACAGACTCCGGGTTTGTTTGGACGCTGGCTGGCATCCACACACTGCACCGCTCCTCAGCATGATTACTCACCTTGGGAGGAGGCTGCTGGAGCAAGGTTGATGTTCCCCGCATAGACATCAGGCTGTCATTCTCCCCGCTTATGTGACATCATTTGCCAAGACAGATTTGTTACAGGAAAAATAAATTCAGGCCTAAAAAGGGATTGATTTAAGGACAGGCTGTGAGTGGAAAAAAAGGCGACAGGAGGGATGGGGGCTCCCAGACACATTTCACCAGTGAGAGGGCTCGGGCCGGATCCAAACAAGCTGCCAACAGAAGATGGATTCTGGCTTCATGTATAATTGATAAACTGTATGTTCTAGGTGTCAGCTTTAAAGAGAGAGCTAGGACTATATCAGGAAGCTATTTTTCCTCTCTGAGGCGAGCATCATTTTTATTTTGTCCTCCCCCGTTCTCTGGCTTATCTTCCCAGTTCAGAAAGCCCCGTTGAAAATTATCGTTTTCTTTGAAGACGACGTTCGGGAAGTGCGGCTTTAAAAGCACATCCTGTTCCTCCGCCTATTAAGAGTGCGAGTCCAGGGCAGATAGCCATCTGCAAAGTTGACTGTACATCCTGAGTTATCAGGATTAGCCATCTCGCTCTTGACACCTAGCACATTAATATTAGCTATGGGGGACTCTATCCTGCTGAAAGCAGCATAAAAGGATTAATGCAGCGCTTATCCTTTTGGAAATAATGCCCTTTATTGAGCGGATTTGACACTGTAAAGGCTAATGATGACATTCAGTGGAGCCAGAATAAGTAATGGGGCATCATCCCGTGTCAGGCAGCCAGAATAGTCGCTATTTGCATTCCGACGGCTCAAACTGTATTGATTTTGCTGAAGGCGTTCGGTTGTTTTTCCTCTGCGGCAGTAAGAAAGTGTTACTCAATCATCAGCGTCCTGTAGCTAATGACAGTCATCTCCCTGTAGGCCCAATGACATGCTTCGCTCATTGTCATATTGTACGCTCCAATCTCACCTCTGAGCACTTTGAGCTGCAGCAATTACTGTACATGAAACACAATATGCCAGTATGTCACCCTGCCTGTCAGTCACGCACAGACTATGGGGTTAATGTGGCTTTGCCCACTGACTTTAATAGTAGTACATTTCTGTCCTGCCAGTCAGATCTATGAGTGGCATCGTACAGTTTGTACCACAAAGGCTGAACTATTTGAGGGGCCCAGAG
The DNA here is from genome assembly GCF_027596085.1 of Anoplopoma fimbria. NCBI lineage: Eukaryota > Metazoa > Chordata > Actinopteri > Perciformes > Anoplopomatidae > Anoplopoma > Anoplopoma fimbria. Next base: position 13,970,147 of record NC_072453.1, read on the forward strand.
GAAGGTTGAATAACAACTGTGTGCCCTATAATTTCACTTCGACACAATATAATAGCTGTTAAAAGCAGATTTCTATTGTGTTTTTATACCGGACTTGAAGTGCAAAAAGGAGCCTGATTCGTATTATTTTTCTTTCTATATCACGTGCACTTGACTCTGAACATGGCTGGATGTGTAAACAGGAAACATGGCTGCATGGGGTAGCCGGATCCCGTCACAGTGAGAATTTAAATCAAGCTCAAGCGATTGCAATTCAGCGGAAGAGAGTCTCCTTGAACCCCCTAACATGATTTGGTTATAAAGAGGTTAAACAACTGTAATAATAAATCTGTTGATGTGCCATTTCGTATCGGGCGTTATAACACTGAGGGGCAGACAAGTGGCCATCAGGGCCACCTGAGAACATTCGCTCTGTTCTTTCTGCTAAATTGCCGCTTCCCCGAGGTGTTTTTCTTTAGCTGACAATATAGTAACCTTATCAATCACAGCTGCTTCCCTCTCTCTCCCAAGGACTTGTGTTGATACGTTCTAAGTGCACTCTCTTTTAGCGGTTTTAATGGGAATATTGCACGCTCATTTCGGCGATGCCTCCCTGTTTCTTAATGAGCTGATAAAGCCCCAATTACGGAGGCAAATCCTGATTTCTGATTTGCATTACCGACTCTTGTTTCACCGCACACGGCGGAAATGCACATGATTGAGGTGCCGAGCTGCTGGCCTGCCTTCCCAGAGACTTGCATGCTGCGCGTTGATGTGCATGTGCAGGGACACAGGAGATGGACAGATTAGATTAGATACAGTAGATGCCGCACGGCCCCGGCCGTTTGTGCGTGGAATGTGATTTAGTTGGGAGGTTTGAGACGGGCTGTGAGGCTGCTATGGGCTCTGTGATGGGTGAGGGGACAGACTGACAGTGACAGTGGGGTGGTAATGGCTCCGAATGAGGAGGAATGGCCCCTGTAAGGCCTCCTCTCCCAGTGGCAGAGCAGAGCAGAGCAGCCCTGTCCAAATACACTGCAAAATGAATTCTTCTCTACACCTGCGTGGGGTTTTTTTCTTTTTTATTTTGAGGCTATTTATAGCTTCACCAATCTTAGGAGAAATTGTGAGAGAAATGGAAAACGCTTCCCTTAAAGAAATCCAGCCTTCACTTTTATTAAGTATCAGCAGCTGCAGTGACGCCACAGCCCATCAGATGTTGAGACATCAGTGGACTTAAAAATAAATAAGAGAATGTTGTATTACATATGCAGTTTTTTTATTTTTAACAGGATCCTGAACAGATGGCCAAAAGGGAGACACAAAGTCTGATCAAAGTAGACCTCTGGATGCGTGATCAAAGATGTGGACAGATCAGTTTGAGTTCACTTGCATGTGATTTCCCAGGTTTGTTTTTCAGACAGCCACATATTTGCCTCTCTTGCCCCCTGTGCCCATTTTTCTCGTCTCTGAAACTGAAACATCATGTCTAGAACTTTGGCTGGGGAGCTCTGCGGTTCATGAAAAATGCATCCACTCGCTCTTTTTCTAACTCTTCGCCTCTGATACCCTTGTCATATCATATCCATGTCATGTCAGTGCATGTGTGTGTGTGTGTTAATTATGTAGCAGGCGATATATTGATGCATCTCAACTAGACGTTCTATGTATATAACTCACCCGTCAGTGGGAAATATACACAAGACTTAATTAAGGATGAGAAGACGCTTTAATGTTTAGCCTTGTGAGTAAATAATTCTAAGCCTGTGTTTACAGGAAGCGTTTTTTTCTTTCTTCCTGTTTCTCTCTTGGGCTCAATTTTTTTTATTCGCAGCCTCCCTCTGTTCAGCCCTTGTGGTCACTTTTTCCGGTTCAACTGAGGCGTTTGACCCGCCCGGGTTTAGCCATCTTTTAGTCCGCCGAGCTCACAATCGCTCAAAGTATTATCGACAAACAGCACCCAGTTGCACCTTTTTTGAGGTGTCCCAAATCGCAAAGGTAATTTATTTCTTTGCAAGCAAAATTATGCATGAGTAAGAGGTCATATTGGAATATAAAAATTGCTCAGCATTTGCACACATCCTGCCAGATCTTGTGTGGGATATTTGTTTTTCAGTTTATGACTCCTCTCTCTGCTGTAATCTTATGGAACTGTGATAGTGACTTGAATATATTCCCTCACCAAATGAATATCAGGAGGGAACACAGTTCTGGATGGTTCCTCTTGAAATACAGCTGTTTCCCTCCGGACCTCTTCCTCCTTCTGTAACTAATGGTCTCTCAGGATTAAAACCACTACAAACACTTCAGAGATGTTAACCTTCTTCCAGGACCTCATTCAAAAGTTGCATTTAAAAGGGAAAAAAGACTTTCACACCTGTTATGTATAATCCCAAATCTGATACCCGTGTAACTCTCAGATATAGATTAAGTACATGCTATGAAAGCATTTTTTTCAGTTGGTAACCACCATTGAGCCAGTGCATTTCATAATGCTACAATGATTGTTTTACAGCGTTGTGATTGCAGCGCTTTGGCAGGGATAATTGTAACTTCAAAGCGCTGATCCGTGAGTGTAGCCCGGGGATAGGTTTCTGGAGAAGCTGACACTTCAGACGTATTATGAAGCCATCACGTCTAATTTGCACAGGCCTCTTTTGTAATTTACCCCCAATTCAGAGGAACAGTCTCCTGCTCTGCAGCACAATGCGCACTCTGCTTGCATTGTTCATGCTCATTGGAAGAGACACTGAGTGAATGAGTCTTGGAGCTCAAATAATGCGCAGCACTGTTCGTGTCATATTTGTTGCTGTGTAATGGCTCCTGATTTATAGTTTCCTGCGGCGTCTTTTTTTCCGGTTTGGTGCAGAGCAGACATCGCTGCCCGGTGTACAGCGACTGCTTTCTGTGCATCCAGTCCAAGCAGCTTGTTTACAACTCGCTGTTGAAGCAACTGCTTGACAGATAAAGGATCTCAAAACGCGGTATAGTCTCTGAGAGGGGGGGAGGGAAACCTCTTCAGAGGAAGGACTGGGGTTTTCCACATGCCGCCCAGACATTCTCACACATATTGAGTTTGTCTGTGTGCATCTTTGAAGATGCAAATGTGTCAACCACATGTAACCAGCCACCCAGCGAGAAGCCGAGATGCTCAACTGCCTTTCTCACGGCTCTTAAATGGCTGCCAGTGATCTTCGGCAGCTCTGCGTGTCTGTGAAGCCTGCAGTTCTTTTTCAACGGACAGATTAGTTTTTGTGGTCTATTGAATCATTTGTGCACATTTGTCACAGAGAAAAAAAATAAAATGTCAGTTTAACCACATTAGGAGACGGAAGAGAGTTTGGCTGTAAAGTTTTATGGCTTCTTGTAGCAAAGTGTTACAGTAGATAGTAAGTGTAAGCTTTTGTAATGATACAGAAGCCATTAATTGGTCGTTAATGTAAACCAGATGTTACTAGAGTCAGTAAATGGATTTATTAGCCAAACTTTTTTTATGATCTATTTTACAAGGCAATGCTGAAAGAATACTTTTCATTTTAAACATGCAGTTGCTCCTTAATCAAGAGAATATTTATACCTCAAACTTGCCAGCCAGCTCTGACATGAGGTGTAATAAAAAAAAAAAAAAAAGGATATGCACATCATAGCCTGGCATATCCTGACAGAACAGACATTCGTAAATTATTGATGTTTTCCCTTGCTCTGTCACCTATCATTGCGCTATCCTTCCACTCCTGCGTTTTTTGAAATGCAAGAGAAGTAGTCCTGCAGTGTGGCAAGTCATGTTACCGGCTCTCATTTCAATATCAGAAGCGAAAGGTCGGGATGATATATTCCGTCCTGCCGCGGTGACAGTGACTTACACGCCACCAGTTCAAGACGGTACCACTTTTTACGAGGCCCACCCAGCCTGTCGAGCAAACTGATAATGAATCAATCTGTGTGAAACATTTATGGGTGCCCTCCCACCCCCCTCCGTGCGTGAGGCCAATTAGAGCATCCTCGGTGGCCCCTGCTGTCTGAGTCAGGGAAGCCCCTTGCATTGTCATATCAATATTCCTCTGTTTATCTCCAGCTGAGGCGAGTCCGGCTGCTCTCTACCACACATGCTAATTTGCATTCGCCAGCATGTGTGGGAGATGGCATGCTGGTTGCCTCTCCTCCTTGTTCCCCAACCTACTGTTGCCTCCCTCTCTCTCTCTCTCTCTCTCTCTCTCTCTCTCTCTCTCTCTCTCTGTCTTTTTTTCTACTTTTATTTTTCTTTTTTTCGAGAGGGAAAGGTTTCTTGATTCCTGGCATGCCAGAGAAGGGTCCTCTGAGGATTACATTGGCTAAGCCCTTATCACTCCAGGAAATTCACTGCCTGCTTAAAAAAGTGGTAGGAGTAGAAAATCAAGGGGAAGTGTTATTCTTTTTAAGTTTCTCCCTATTCCCATGGAAAGTTATTACGGGTTTGAAGAAAAGTCCTTTTTTTGGCACTCAAGTTTTCTCGTAACTACATTTCGTATTTCACCCCTCTTCTTTTTTTTTCTTTTTTTTCCAAGCGGCTGGTGGAATTTTAGAAGTGGAAAATGTGAAGGCAGGTGCTTGAGAGGGAGAGGGGGGAGGTTTAGGGAGGGCTGTGCTCACTGGGAAGCGATGTTAAACATCCAGGGGAAATGTTTGTTATTCTAATGGGATACCACCATGGTAACAGCTTTTAGAGACTCCCAAGGCTTTGTGTGGAGTATATGCACGCTTTCATCAATCTCGCCTAATTTCTTTTGGGGATTAGCAAATATAATCAGTCCTTTCTCCAAGTCGTCACCTGCTTATCGACATGAATATTACGGTGAAATTTAGCAGAACACAGCCCTGTTGGATGTGGAGAAAGCAATACACGGGCCATTAATATAAATCACAAATTGAAGTAAATGGATTCAAAAGTCATTAGTATTCCTTTTGTGCAGAATGACAGAATAGTTACATTTTGCTCATACCTACTTGCTTCTTTTTTTGTAAATCCTTAGAAGGGAGACCAAAGCACTTTTGCTCGTATTACATCTTCACGTTAAACATGTTTCAGACAGACGTAATGAATTATGTTATTTTCAGATTTAATACCTTTACAAGGGTTTTAAAGGCAATGGAGTGAACTCATTTACACGACATGGGGGAAAAAAGGAAAACCCCGGCCTGATGAGGAGCCTACATGTTTAAAAGGCTCCAATAACTTGTAAGCCCCTCTCAGTTTTATACCTTTTTCTCTCCCTCTGCAGATTTCCTTAAGTGGCTTATGTGAATTGCAATTGCCACATTGAATCCAGGGAGTATACAGAATAAATTTCTTCCCGGCCGTGACCAGCTAACAGCACGTTGAACTTGTGCGCGTGGTGATGGAGGGGTTTCACACACACAGCACCCCGGCGCCGTGGGAGTATAGCCTGACCTAAAGCTAAGCCCCCAGCCGGAACAGCCTTCCATCAAACTCACAACACTGCCCTCTTATCTACAGGCATTTCTGTGTGATACAAACAGCCAAGACGTGATATAGTTGGCTACATGTCATATCTGGCATTGTAGTAAGCTCTATCTGCCCCCCCCCCCCTCTGTGAAATATAATGCTTTTAACTCACCAGCTTTTTGCCTTGGCTATTTTTTCCATCTGTGGCAGAGACAGAGACCAGTGTGTTTGCTCGTCTTGGCCAAAGGCCAAAGGCTCTTTCTGATATAATCCCCACCATCGATCAGACTTTGTTTACTCTAACATGGTTTCTCTCCCCTCCAGCAATTAGAAGGCAACCTTCCACCTCCTGCTCCACAGACCAGCTTTATACGTTTATTTTTCCCTTAAGTGGTCATTTTTCATGTAGCGGCTAAGCTCTAAGAAGTGTGGGTGTATATTAACTAATGGATACTCTTCAACCAGACTGACAACGTTGGATTCCCAAATTTTTGTTAATGTTTCTCTGTCTTTGAAGAGGTGAATTCTCCAGTTACCAATCCCTTGCACTTATTGCACTGTACTATTAGTACAGTGTATTATTTAGGGATGATTCACACATTTCCTATATAGCACTCCACAGTCAGTGTTTTTTTTTTTTTTTTTTTTTTTTTTATTTATGCTGCCCCACTTAGAAATCTCAAGCACTTTGAAATTTTAGAAAAACGGATGTGGCTTTAGAAGCTGGGGATGACTCTCCTGTTAGTCTGAGAGGCTCTCGTCATAATGAATCAGGCGGGAGACTGACTGGTCGTCTCTATGGTCCTGGCTGAAGAGGTTCATATTGCATGCAGAGAGGAGCGCATTTTGCTTTATTGGTAAGATTGTGATCACAAATCCAGTTATGATAAATTTAAGCTCTTGATTTAGGGCTGAGATATTTGCATGGAGTTGAATTAGATATTGATTTGGGTCTGGTTTCATTAAGAAAAAGTCAGATAGATGCTTAAGTTTCCTTTGATGCTCAAAAGGTGAGGGCTCTTTTGTTGTTAGTTTTTCAATAAGACTCTCTTCTCTTTAGAGTACTATATTTACTTCAAATTACTTTACTTTAAAATGGTTGCTGTTTACAGAGGCATAAAATGGAACAAAAAAAGTAGTGACTACAGCATCAACACTTAAAATGACACAATGCAATGCTTTGCAATTTGTAAATTACTAATACATAATACTACGCTTGTCAGTGAAGGTGCAAGTGTCTGAAATCTTAATTTTACTGCCTACTCTAAAGTAGTAAGTGTTTATTATGCAGAGAATAGTGAATAAGTGAAAGAGGAACCGATATGGTGTTATCATCCACCTGTTTTTATGAGCATTTTCTACTTGTACATTAAAAGCACTTTATTTAGACGCAGAAAGCTTGAAAATATCAAAGTTGAAAAATCGCAGGAAAGTTTTTATGTTTGAATGAGGTGGAAAGATTATTATTTGGTCAATTGGTTTTAAGTCATCAAGTGTCACTGATTGTTACCATATAAAAACATTGTGTATTGCGCTGCAATCACAACGCTGTAAAACAATCATTGTAGCATTATGAAATGCACTGGCTCAATGGTGGTTACCAACTGAAAAAAATGCTTTCATAGCATGTACTTAATCTATATCTGAGAGTTACACAGGTATCAGATTTGGGATTATACATAACAGGTGTGAAAGTCTTTTTTTCCCTTTTAAATGCAACTTTTGAATGAGGTCCTGGAAGAAGGTTAACATCTCTGAAGTGTTTGTAGTGGTTTTAATCCTGAGAGACCATTAGTTACAGAAGGAGGAAGAGGTCCGGAGGGAAACAGCTGTATTTCAAGAGGAACCATCCAGAACTGTGTTCCCTCCTGATATTCATTTGGTGAGGGAATATATTCAAGTCACTATCACAGTTCCATAAGATTACAGCAGAGAGAGGAGTCATAAACTGAAACTTATAGTCAGTCAAAATTTTGTTAGACTGTCTACTGAACCTTTTTTATTAGATTAGTCCAAGAGTAAAATAAGACTGCAGATAAAATAACAAATCTTCATAAAACAAGTGATGTGTATAAGTCATTTTGTCCAACAGAGAGGCAATAGTAACCACGTTGTTGCTAATTGTCTTGCAGAATTATCAAAGGCAAGTCACATGCTAATGCCTCGGAACAATTTTAATTTAACATGTAACACATTGCTTCACCCTGTTACTTGTGCTTTTGGCAGACAACCCTGACGCCTACCAGCAGCATCTGAATTTATGATTTTTTTTTTAGGGTTTTGTTTGATACTTAAGAAAGACTCATTTTTTTCTGGCTGTGATTATTTATCTCAGCCTGAGTTTCTATTCTCAAGTGGGAAATGCCCTTGGTACACTGCACTGATAATGCTAAGCATGCTTTTAGGGAGGAAAATGTCTGAGCAATAGCTTTCGCAATAACTCGGTGGCCAACTTTTAATGGTATTATCATGCATTCACTTCAGAAGGTTGAAAGTTCCTTCTGTGTCTTCAAGTCTTTGCTGTTTTTTTTTCTTTTGATAAGTAAGATTTTTGAAGTCCTGCTGAGGTATTTCCATCAGCTGTGATTAGCTGTGCACAGGTAGGGAAGGCACTCTTCACTCAGCAGTGACTTTCCAAGGCAATTTAAAATTTTGCCAGAAACGGACCCCTTCTCTTGACAAACGCCAAATACCACAGCAACAAGAGAGTCTTTTATAGAACATATTCATGCGCTAAAGAGAAGGGTAAACTTTCTGTAGAGTGCACTGTTTCTGCTCTTCCTCCTATATGTTTACATCATCTGTGTGCACTCAATATTTCTCCCTCCTGGCCTGAATAAAAAAAAAGTCAATCAGAGCTGACTTGTAGCACCACCACCACACCAGGAAGATAAAAACATGTGGTGTGAATAAACAAGCTCTTAAGTTTCCTTAGCCTTGGCCGTATTTCTTACCAGTTGTCATTTTATATAGCTGTCGTTTTTTTTTTTTTTTAGCATAATTCCACGGTGCATTGGCCTGGCTTGATTTGATTTAGGACCTCCACTTTCAAGGAAATTGAGCTTAGGGTATGTAAGTTCACACTTCTTGCCTCCTTGCAATTGATTTCTCTGAGCTTGATTTTTAGTGCTTTGGCGAGACCGGCATCGAGTATCAGTAGTACCATGTTGTGTCACTGAAGACCTAAGACAGTAAAAACCTTACTGTGACCTCAGTGTGAATTTATAACTTTTTAGCAGGTAGGAAATATGTTAATAGACGGTCGTTCTTAAACAAGTAATGCAGTTGACCGAAAATCTGTCATTTGTCAAGGTGAAATGCCAAAAGTTTTCTATTTTCAGCTTTTCCATGCAGCATGTCTTCTCATATCATTGCCCGGCACCGTAGTTTTTTTTTTTTTTTTTTTTGCTGACCTCCACTGTTAAAACCAGTTAACCAGTATGTTGGCATGGCCACGCATCAGTGTCAACTCAGAATGGTGTTCGATTCAGGTGGATAGATATCTGTTGGTGTTTTCTCCCAGGGGCCATCATATAACTGTTTCAATTAGGTGTTTTTTTTAAATCAGGCATGAATAATTAAAAGTTCCTTTTCTGCCATGGGTTCTCATGGTTTGCTGGTGCTGAGCGCACACATAGTCAGTGGTTATTATTAGACTGAATTGAAGCGGCCCCGTGTCCTCGGCTCTGAGCAGTGGGCACCGAGCTCCTGCATTGAGTTTGACAGCCTTCACACAATATTGTGCAAGGGCGCTCCCTTAGCTTCTCATGCTGGTTAAATGTAATATGGCAGATGGATAGTATTTGCAGGGAGAGCGGGGGTCTCACCCTCCCTCTCACTCTTTTTTTTTTTTTTTTCTTTTTCTTGCCGTCTCTTGCCAGTACCTCAGACATTTTTAAGGGGGAGAAATATGTATCAAATTAACTCTTAGCAACAGGGCCTCTGAGCTCCCTGCCCTTGTCTCTTCAGCAATCAGAGCTTTGTTATTTTAGTCTTTCAACCAAAACCGAACTGGATTCAACGGCTTCAGCAATTACCTGCAATTTTCCAACCTGGTGCGCTAGCTTTCACCGGTCGCGTCTCTGAACAGTGAAAGATTGTCTCCTCGGTTCCTCGTTTTAGTGTTTAAGTTAAGTGCACTAATTCATTTACATCAACATAGTGGCACATTTGGAAATGTTCACTTTCACAGCAACAGGAGTGTCTGCAGAGATTTGGTTTCTGTGTGCGCACAAACCTCCGAGTCACTGAAACTAGAAACTCCTATGCGGTGTCGACACTCCAACACTGAACCTCTGCTTTATACATCTGACCCATATATTAATACGTCCTTTCAAGGCAGTTCAGAAGAGACAACTCTGAAGACCGACATCTGTTTTCACATTGCAGACTTTTATCCCGTTTTTCCATCGACCCCCACAAACTCCCCTTTTCCATTCCCCATCCTGTTCTGAGAATGTGTAAGAAGCTACAGGAGCTCAACTTGACTCCATAAGTGTATGTGAGTATGTGTTTTGTGTGAGTCGGAGTGATGTTTCCCCTTCAGAGGTACTGAAGGAGAGAGAGAACTGCCTCGCACTAAAATGCTAATTAAGTGCAGTGTGGCAGACAAGGACACTTGAGAGTGTGTGCATTAGCAAACTTTAACTCCCTGCAAACCAAACAGTTTGTTCTCGACTAATCTCCCAATGATGTTGGCAAGAACAACAGTAGGAACCAGAGAGAGTAGAACATATAGACTGGCTTTAGAAACTTGAAGCGGGAGCTAGAGAGAAGCATGGTTTTCTTTTTCATTACCAAGATAACACCATTTTAGGAGAAGAAAGCATCTCTTCTGGCATCGTGTTTTTCCCCTTTCATCTGCTCACTGAGGTAACATATGGTATCTGTAAGGGAGAGTCGGTTTGTACTATGTGGTGAATTATTTTTTGGATTAGTATTGGCATTTAAATGCTCTTGGCTTTAAATCTTGTCTGTTTTAGATCTTAAGTACATTCCTTGGCATCCCGCTCTCCCGCTCAGGCTGGCCTCTTCCCCCGGCCAACACTTTTTTTTTTTTTTTTTTTTTTTTTTTTTTTTTTTTTTTTTTTAAACCGTAGAGCTTAACAGGAGAGCAAAAGGCAGCCATTTGAAAAGACCCCGGAGCTGATCTCAAATTACTTTTAGTGAGATACCACTCAAATCAAACCAATTCTTCCAATGTTGTGATGCCAACAAAACCTTATCCTCAAGTTGGGGTGAAAAACCTTTTTTTCTTCTTTTTTTTTCTTTCTTTCATGCAAGGAGTTTCACCCGTTGCTTTACAGAGTGGAGGCGTCTGAGGTTAATGTAATTACAGTCCCTGATGGTTGTACAAATTGCAGGCTGGTAGTGTGACACACGCTCCCCTCAAGTGCTTTGTGGTTGGCTCTAATGTCTTGTTTTATCCATGCTCATTAAGACGACCTTGGCCAGGTATGTTTGGTTATCGCCACAACCCCTTTTAGCTGCATCTTTATATTTCACGTACACCCCAAGAAACCTTCACGACTTTGGGGGGGGGATATCCGCTAGCTTGAGAATCAGGTAATATTTAAACTAGAGAAAATGTTTTAGAAATAACTACTGCAGCGGTTAGCAAGTGATGTCTCTGCCCAGTTGTTAAATCCAGCATTTGTGGCACATTTATGTTGCCCTAGAGATCCCGTCTGACATGATAGCCCCCTTTTCCTCATCTCAAAGCGGCCTTTTAAAAGCACGGCCCTCCCTTTCCAGTACAGTTGGCCTCCCTCCAGCTCCCTCACAAGAAGTGGAGGAATTCCTAGATGTCTGATAAGCTTCTCCAGAACATGATTCTTAATGGAAGAGAGAAGAAGACGAGGCAGATGCTATCAGTGCGGTTGGATTGCCTTGCAGTCGGATCAAAACATCCTGAAAGTGCAGGGGATGCTGAATCATGTTGCAACGTACTAACACATTTATTTCCTCTAGTTGGTTTAATTGAACTTGTTTCTTAATGAGACCAACTAGCCGTTTCAATGCAAACAAAACATCATTAGCATTGTGAAAAAAAATCTCAGTTGCTTTTTTTTGTGAAAAGCCACAAATGAACTCTTTTCATCCTTGTAATTGTTTTCCCTTCACTCGAGGCACTTTGTGACACCATTTATCACTTACCTCTGTTTGTTTGGCCTCTTTCTTTCTCCTGTTTATCGAGCCAGAGACTGACACAGATTCCCCTAACCCCCCCCATCATGTGTGAAGGTCTTGTTTGTCCGTGTGTGTGTGTGTGTGTTCGTGTGTGTAAAACAGCAGGACCTTCAGGATTGGGGAGTAAAATATATCTTGCAACACTGGCGTGCCGGAGGTGTCTTGATGGAGATGGAGTCATACTGAGCTAATGAAGCTCCAAACCTCAGCTATCGATCCACCTCGCAATGGTGCTTTACAGAGATAACTGAGGAGGATAGCAGTGTGTGGCCTCATGTGCGCTCTGATCTGTGTGACATCTAATTCTGTGTAATGAACCCTGTGCACCAGAGAGCATGATGGGGGGGCTGTGTATGGTAATGACAGGGATAGCATGGCCTGGGCTGGCTTTTGAAAAGCTTTGAAACACTGCCGGTTAGCTCACAGGGCTTTTCTGACAACAAGGAATATATCACTAAAACAAGCGCCTGTATTTCCTTTTCTCTGCTTTGTTACTTTTCACAAGCACCACATATTTCATGCCTTATCCATCCTAGAAGAGGGATCCCACTTCTGTTGCTCTTCCCGAGACGTCTCCCATTTTTTATCCAGATAGAGGTTTTTCTACCTGAATTGACCCTTTGCTAAGTCCCACCCTCTGAACGCAGACTGGCCAATCATAGCTAGATATCAGCTAGCTCCGTACAGGGTTTAACAACTAACCGGCTCTGCTCCATAGACTCTAATGCAATAATTTCAGAATTTGTGGAATTTCAATAAAGTCATGATTAGATGTTGTGTAATAGTGTTGCTTGTTACACAGGACGTTGCGTTTCTACGTTAAAAACCTGTTGAGCTAACTTTAACAGAGCATGTTAGCACATTATTAACTAGCATTAGCACTTCTATGCTATGCTAGCCACTGAAGGTGTACTGAATGCCTACACATGCTGCTTTTGCTTTTTAATGATTGTAACAGTGAATAAAGACCGACCCAGCATTACAGGAATGTTGCTGTTCCTTCATTTTATTGTCTTCATGATTGTCAGGTAGTCGTTCACTTCTTCACTGTGATCTGTACGCTTTAACTTATTTATCTTTTAACCTGTTCTCAACGCTAAATCAGTTTGACATCCTGGATATATCCTACTGGATATACACATATTGTAGACCCTTCTGTCTGCTTCTCGCTGAAATTGCTTTTTTGTCTTAAAAAAAACGAGACGATATTAGTGCAGTGAGTGCCGTTAGTGACGGTGTGAGCTCCATGGTAGAATAATCCCTTTCCTTTTTAGTTTTGGTTTGGTCTCCTCAAACACTAATCAAGTCCTGAGGGAAATATCCGGCTCTTTAGTTGCTAAACGCTCCTTTTCATCCACCAGCTAGTCACCAACTTTGTCTGTCTGCCGTTTGGTGCTGAGCAGGTAGTGTACAGTGGGATTAGCAGAGCTTACTGAAAACAGCTGCCTCCTCCATCTGGAAAGAACTCTGATGAGAGACTGAACCAAAACAGTTAAGTTTTGGTTACAAAACCAAAAACAATGACATGAAAGACGCCAAAAAGCTACATAGAGCTGAGGGGTACTGAACAGCCAAGTGATCATTTTAAGTGGGTTCATCACTACGAGCGATCTTTTTGGCTTCATAGATAGTAACTTTATCCCTTATAATATAAAATATTGATAAGAGCAGCTTAAAATGTGCTCAATAGGAATTCAGAGCATACAACGAACAGCACTGACAAAGCTAACAGTGTTTATCCGAGTGCGTTACCTACTGCCGTATAGGTCCAGACACACCAAATCGGCACTAAAGAACTAGCAGTGAAGAAGGCCAACTGTTGCGTCGCTTCTCGCCGCCTGTGTCTTGTCCAAAAACTTCCTCTTGAACACGGACCTGCGTTAGAGGAAATAACTCTCTATACCAGCTGGTAGTAGGGGGTCAACCAATTAATTGGTTTGGCCAATTATCTCCTCCACAGATTGAACATGCTGAATTCTCTAGTCAGGTAGCCAGCACTCCTCTATATCTTAACATTTCAAATAGTTGTTTGCTGCTATATTAATGCTCTGATTTTAGAATTTAGCACCTCTAATGATAGTCTGAAGATTGTCAAACCCGCTGTGAGGAACTTGTGACTTCTGGTTGTATAAAGAAACTTGCCTAATATATGGGGATTTGATTTCATTTAGTATGATTGCAGAATTACTCTTTTCACTACAGTGGTGATTGTTTTAAATTCATTCCATCATTTCTGGGTAATAGGAAATGTCAAACAAAACCTCCATGACACAGTACTTTGAACCCTCCCTCTTATCCCTGCAGAATTAAAATAGACCTGAGAGAAAAAAAAAAACCTTTCCTGTTCCATGACCACCTCTGCTGCTGCTGCTGCTGGTGCAAATGAAAATGCCCTTCCCAAAATAGATAATTTTTAACCTTCAGATGTCCACTTTTATTTTAAGCCCGGTGACACCATGCCATCCATCACACCCAGCTTCTCAGATGTGAGCAGCCCCGGGGAAAACACTGATACAATGAAGGGGAAAGTGCGATAGCGTGCTGCTGCTGTATAGTTAGGACCTCTATGGTGAGATTACCTCTAATTTCATCTCAGAGTAGCATTTAGATGTTTTCTTTGTGTGAGCAAAGTGGAAGTCATTCCCCTTTTTAGGGTAAACATTGTAAATGGATGCCCTGCCTTTCCAACTCTACCCTCAAATTACCACTTGACATGGCCAAACATCGCTCTGCATTATTGTCTGCCAGGAAAATGCAGTTATGAATGTTTTTGTCTGGTTGGAAATTGTACGAAGTGTACCCAGAGCTTTGATCATCTTGACCTGGAAATGTGATAGTAACCCCACTTCACAGGGCTCTCTGACACCTGGGAAACTGGAGCTGGCATTCTTGATACACGATCTGCACCGCAGTACTAAAGACTTAACTTCTCCCGTTTCGTAGTCGGCACAGACTACTGATGGGAACTGGAATTTCACATGGCTCAGACTGAGGCTTTTTTTTACTCCCACAAGCCACTGGAGTCACAACATTTGGAGCCTGGTGGAAAAAATGGGGCCTGTATGATTTTTATGAACAAGATTCCTGCAGCATTACTTTAAAATCTGCCGCAGGCATTCACAAAAAGGTTTTTCTATATAGGTGGATTTTAAATGTTTGTGCATCAAAAGTGATTATTGACAGAACTTGTGAAACTACATATAAATCAGTTTTCTGATAGATATAGATGTCAGATTCTTTCTGTCATTAATTAGATGTTTGACAGCGTTGTTATTTTGCCTTTTTGTAATGGATATTCATTTGTAGGTTACTTGTCAGGGTGTCCCACCGTGTTTTGTATCAGAGGAGGGCGCAACATCATAGATTAACACACTTTATCTAAATATAACATAAAGCCCAAGGAAAACTGCATAAGCACTATTTAACACAGCACAAATCTGTTATATGTAATGGTTGAGACAGTTTGCTGTAATTCTCTAACTAGACTGATCATAAGATGATATGAGCCGAAGGATTGGCTTCAAGTTCCTGAGATATTAACTGATGTTGATCTTTAAAGATTAGTGTGTTATTTAATGATGCTTGTTTTTGTTTCTTGATGTATTTTAGCATTCAAATGTGTATGCATTGCTTCATATAAAAATGGACTAGAGTGCTCAAATCAGAATTTAAGTGTTGGAGACAATTTTTTTTGAATAACATGGATATCATTTGTTCAGTAATCAGTTTATGTATTACCGTTCTGAGCTATTTTCTGTGATGGCAGTGGCAGTGAGGCTAGCAGTAAATTACACAGAGCCAGTGTGTGATTAGAGAAGCTGTGGCATGGCTTTTAAAGTTCACCACCCCTCAGGATATTTGATCGAGCCGCCGGCCTTTGATCAGTGTTAACATTACGGTAACCATGACAGTTTATTTTCAACTACCAAAAAAAGATCGTTTGTGTCAGAAAACAATCTCCGCTTCCTCTGACACGTTGGCACGGCACAAAAGAAAAATGTCAGGGTCAGTGATGGGCCATTAGCCCAGAGTGAGTTCCTTTTGTGCTCCCAGATCCATTGAAAACACCTTTTTTAGTCTTCAACAGATGGTTCCATGACACAGCAACTGCCAGCTGACCTGGGATTTAAAGTGAAGACATTTCTAGTAAAAAAAAAAAAACAGAGGACATGGGACTAGACTGTCTTCGCAGAGATAGAATGACATCATGAAAGTCTAATAAAGAATTCACCTGCTTAGCACGGCTGTATTGTAATGCCTTGTACATTTGATTGACTGCACAGTCACCCTCTATTCATCGGTATTATACCCTTTCCTTTTTCCTGGAGGTCGCTCCTCCGTTGCTGCAAATGTCATCGTGCTTTAATGAGAACTGCACTGTAGCCCACAATGGAAGCTTTTCAGCCAGATTAAATGTATCACTGTGCTGAAACTTTCCTTTCCTCTCTAGCCCCCTATTGTGACACAGTGGTTTTACAGAGCAGCTTGTTGCTGAAAAACAAGGTTAAGAAGATCAGTATCAAAGGAGAAGTGTTTTTGTGTGGCTTGCAGGAGAGTCTCGCTTCAGGTTTCCACCTGAAACACAAAGGTGTTTTCTTACCTGATTTGTATTCATTCACACAATGAGTGGACCTGCCTCTCTTGTTTCCAAGTAAGGAGAGTCCAGACGAGACTTTTGTTCGCCCTATCATCGGATACGTGCATGTTGCTTCCTCCAGTACGAGCCTTGGAGCCCAGCCACAGGCTTTGTCCTGGATGGATTTTTTCCTGCCCTTTTTCCTCTTCTTTGTTGCTCTAAGAAACCATTCAGATAAATGTTTGAGTACTACCCCTGTTTATTTTTTCTTCTTCTTTTGGCTCCTGTGTTATTTCAATAATACCAAGCCTTGTCATCCTAAAATTGCCTTGTCAGGACTCAAAACCACAAATTAGCAGTTCAGAGTGTTTCAGTCCATATGAGCTTGTAGTTTAGTGAAATCTGGCCCATGTTGTGTTGTCTAAACACATATAATGCTGCCTTAACAGTGGCACTGTACACATGAATTGATGTAAAACTGCTGCAAGTCAATATTCTTCTTGTTTTCAGGGTTTTTTCCTCACTGTGTCCCCGGAGTCTATCATGAAGGTGGCAAAGCACGCTTCAGAAAACAACAAAATCTTCTGCATGAACCTCTCTGCACCTTTCATCAGCCAGTTCTTCAAAGAGCCCTTGATGAATGTAATGCCTTACGTCGACATCTTGTTTGGCAACGAGACGGTAAGTGAAACAAGACTGTGTGCTCAGTCCTCACTAGGACAGATAATCATGTTTGCCAACACATTGTTTTGTTTAAGATGTACAGTACATGTTTCTCTGTGCATGCTTATATTTCTCTCCAAAAAGGAGGTTGTACTTTTTGGTCGTGATCGTCTGTTTTGGTTTTTGGTTATTAAGAACGATTTTATCAAAAACCTGTGTTGTTAAATGTTTGGCCATTGTGACTGAAATGTCAAAAGATATTAGCATGCTAACACGCTATACATAGAAGGTGGACACTGTAAACCTTATACCTGTAAAAGGGTTATTTTAAACATATAAACATGCTGACATTAGCATTAAGCTAAAAGCCCTGCTGCTGATAATAGTCAACTCTGTGTCCTTTATCACTACTTCTTAATACATCTTGACCAAATTTAAAACACATTTCAATGACGTTTGTTTTATGGCCAAATAGTTGTAAACTATTTGATGTAAACCGAGGTCAATAGTCTAAAGTGTTTTTTTTTGTTTTTTTTACTTAAAGTGGCTCTATTATGCTTTTCCACTTTTTCCCTCTTCTTTAGTTTGTTATATATATATTGTTTTATGTAAAAGTGTAAAACCTGAAGTCCACGCCTAAAAGGAGTTACCCTCCCCCTCATAAGCTCCTGAGCTGCCTGAAACGGCTCCATTTAATTCTCTTCTTCACTTCCGTAACTCTATGAGGTCATAAAGTTACGGAAGTGACGTAAAACTTCTTCCGGCTAGTTTGGCCCTCAAACAACAAAAGAGAGAGACGGAGCTGAAGCTCCGGAGGAAGAGTTTTTTGAAATGTGAAACGTTGACCAATCACAACAGAGCGGGCTAGCTGACCAATCGGAGCAGACTTTGCTTTCTGGAAGGAGGAGCAAGCGCTACAACAGAGCTTTTCAGAGAGGGGGTGAGAAGAGGTGCTGCAGGACAGCCAGGATGAGAAAAACAAGGCGGATTATGAGCATTAACGCATGTAAACATTGTAACTGTGACTTGAGATAAAAAATATGCACCTGGAAAATAGCATAATAGGGCCTGTTTAAGCACAATTCATCCTTGTGCAAGCCCTCTGTCCCAGTCAAGGTTTTCTCCTAAAAACAATCAATCATGCCTGATGCAGGCTAAATACTTCTGAATATCTTCCATTATTAATACAACACATTCAAAGGATTGGTGGACGTATGTGCTCCTTGAGTGCTTTATACTTTGTATATTCTCTCACCTTGTTTGAAGCAAATTCAAAATGTCATGTCCACCGTTTCACTCCACTCAGTGCTCTCATTCCTCCTCAGCATCCATTTAACTTCTCACTTATCACTGCCCCATAAAGGGATGAATAAGAATTAGCCCAGCGATCATTCATCTCAATTGCGTCACCATTTCATGCCGGTTGATCTATTGATTTCTCTCGCCGCTGTGGAAGTGAGTGGCTGGTTTGGAGGTCAAGCTGCAGTAACAGACCGTGCTGCTACTGGGAAGTGTCCTCTAACAGGCCAGCTGAGCTTAACTCGGAGGCACCGCTGGACAAACTGAACCTTCGGGGTGGGGGGAGGGGGGATGATCGCTGGACTGAATTGGCCTCCCCACTGCTAAAGCTACTAAACAGAGCCCTGTCTCCGGGTTAAAGATGAGGTCCACAGACCAGGACAGAACTGGAAGAAACTGCTCAGCATTTGAGGATTTATTGCTGTTGCTGACTTCAGCTTTTTTTTCCTCTTTTCTTTCCTTTCCCAACACAAGACCTCCCTTTTACATATGCACATCTCTCTCTCTCTCTCTCTCTCTCTCTCTCTCTCTCTCTCTCTCTCTCTCTCCTAATTGCTGTGAGGGACGATTCTGTCTCCTAAACCACGGTGTATATTTTGCAAGCGTTATGTATTTTCGGGTGGGTGGTACTGTAACTGTTTGCCTAAGAAGTTTGCTCACACCTCCAGTCATTACTGTTTTAATGACTCCGGATAATTGCAATGTATGTTTGTTGAGAGAGATTATCTTTTTGGAGTCCGTGTCAGGGCTTGCTCTCTGGAATTGAACCCGGCTAAGACCCGCCAAAATAAGAGACTCAGTGGGAAACAGAGCAGATATTCACTGCTCAGATGCCTCAAGCAGTGAGGTCTTCCAGGGTCCATATAGGACTAATGCCTGTCCAGAGTGTTTTGACTCCTTTTGGCCTTTCCTCTGTGTTGGCTGCTGGGAGGAGGGCGCGGGGAATGACTGCTCATACAGTCGAGCCCCAGACCTCCCATTGTGCACAAGCCAGACAAGGTTGGCGGTCATGCAGTGGTGCATGGTGAGTGACAGGCAACAGGGCTGCCTCGCCCACGCCACCCCCCCACCGGCCGTCCTCTCACCCCAACTTCCACCCCCCAAAGTGATGGATCAGCCTCAGCCCGCGATGCTTTCATAACAAGTCAGTGACAGTCAGGATCATGCTGACTGACTCCTATTGCCTTGCAGAGTGTGCCATAAGGGAAGGCTAATGTGTCTGCCTGTCTCTGCCTTCCCCTCCCACTCGTACTGAGTCACGATACAGGGAGGCGCACACTTGGGGAAATATGTTAAAAGCAGCTGTAAGATCTCATGTTTTTGAGAGTGACTAATAATAATTTTAGGCAAGATTGAAGTTTTTGAGAATTGAGTGCTGCATTATTTGTCAAGACTTGGATCTTATTTTCAGTCGGATCAGAATTCCCTTTTGATCATTTGAAATTTCCAAAACAGTCGTGCAACAGACTCCAAAAAAATGTCAATAGCCAATGTTTCTTCCCTTGTTTTAGCCTGCTTCTGATGTTGAAATGTTTCTCTGTTCCTGACTGAGTCTACCCTTGGTAATTCTGCTGTAACTCGATCCTGCTGGTACTTGTTTGAAACCTGGCATCAGCAGGCCCTGCCTGGCCTATCGGCAGCCTCGTACTTATATAACAGTCTCCCATCCATCCTGTAATTACTGCCTTTTTGGGGCATAGTGTAGTGTCTGTTCCTTCACTGGTGGGTGGGGGTGGGGGGTGGAGAGGCTAGCGACGCCGTTTCTGCGCCGCTACGGCCTGAGATGGTGCCGACAGAGGCACATAGACATCAGACGCTACTCCATTTAATTGGCAAACATGTCGTGTGATAACCTGGGAACAGCGCAGGCCTAATTGAGTCCTTCTGTGCTGTCCTCCTCTGACTACCTGACATGGAACCCAGGGCATTACATTTCCCTCCATTTAATGGCTGCAGTTAATTAGGCCCGAATGAGGGAATCATTACCGCTGGAAAAACCACATGCCAGTGGATTCGCCGATAAAATTAGCCACAATTTGCTTTTGCTATTTGAGCATAAGAGATAAACCACACAATGGGGGGGAGGATTGGACCATTACTGGCGGATTTGTATAGTGGAATTTTAGACATATCATAGACAAATGGAACGATTAATCAAGACTGAATTAATCACCCTGACTGATGTTTTTTAAAGCCAGGATTCATGGTTTTCTCAATTTTGATCATTACATGTGCTTTGGCTCTTTTCTTTTTTTTTTTTTTGGTATCTGCGCAAATGGTTTAAAAATATGCTTCCTTAATAAAATGCTACCGCAGATGAGCAGCTTAGTTTTTTTGCCCCACAGCCAATACCCAACAACCTCCTCACTCCTCTGCCATTAACATTATATATACCACCCCCATACAGGAGCTTTTTTATGCCTTCCATTGCTGTCCAATGCGTTCTGCAGCTCCACACTCAGAGGGAGCTTATTTTTATGGGTCCCAGCCCCGTCTTCCAAGCGAGAGACAGCCATTGTAATTGAATACTCAATAGGTGAGCCATTTAAGAAAAGTGGAAATGGCATTCGGCTATGTATTAATGTGCTTTGCTGAGGCAAAAGGAGCCATCATCATTTCAATGTTCAAGCTGTTTTAAAAGAGCATTTAGCCTGCCATCTCTCCAGGCCATGAGAGCACAAATGACACGGATTTCTTCCTTCTCTGTACTTTGTGTGAATGTTCCTCGCCTAATATTTTGTACGGTTATCTCGCTTATTTTCCCATCCATCCCTCAGCACCTCTCCCTGATCTAGGTGGAGGGATACAAGCAGCTCTACAGAAGGTTATTGTCATGAAAAAGCCCCTCAGGCATGTTGGCTCTCAGCCCTATTTTTCTCCATCTGCATGCAGTGTGTGTGGGGTGGTGGGGGCTCTAATGATTTTTCCAGGACAGGCTGAAGTGGGTGTACAAGTATATACTATATGTGTGTCAGTGTGGATGGAAAAATAGGCCGGCAGAGGAGATACACGGGCAACATAGCGTCATTTCTTTACATCCTTCCAGATTCGTCATTTGGCTTTGTTTGTTTGATAGACTGCTTGGAAGCCTTATCTCTGTGGCGAGCCCCGTGGCTGTTTATCGCCTCTGTGACGTGAGAGGGACCGTGGAAGTACGTGCTCGCTGCTGTCAGTATGTGTGGGTGATCGCAAGTTCACTAAAGGCCCCTTAGGGTATGAGGGGTGTTCTTGCAAAAAACATTTTTTTTTTTTAAAAAGCGGAAAGAAAATAATAGGAGAAAGAATTTCCCCTTGACAGCTCACCCACAGCGGACTCGACGTGTACTTTTCAACGGTAGCTCGAGGAAAATATCCCGTCTCCCCGCCTAAAACAAAGAGATGTGAGAGCCAGATTAGCGAATTACCGAAACAGCTTTCCTTTAAGGCTCTTCTCGCTCTCCTCCTGTCAGAGCTGTCGGCAGAGAACGGGGTAGAACATGAGACATTAACCTCCATGTGTTTATTCACAAGGCCCCACAGGCCAACTGTTGAGGATGAACGCAGACCCATCTCCAACACTGGCGAAGCGCAACAATCACGATGTGTCATTGGAGGCAAAGACATGAAGTATTAGCTGCCGCTCTCCTTTGTGTCTTTCACAACTTCATTTTTAATTGAATGCCCTATTTCTGTGATGAGTCACATACCTTCCGCGCAGCGCCAGAGTACATCGACCTTCACTATGACGTACAGTCATGGTGAGTCATAGCGCACATTAGCTGTGATGATTTGCCAAATTCAAAAGCTGCCTTGTTTTATTTATTTAAAAAAAAAAAATTGCTGGATGCTAGATCAATGGATCCCGACCCCGGGACCAGGATCTTGCATCATGATGCAAGATGCTGAAAAAAACCCATAATATTATTTTCTTTTATCTCTTATTAGTTAAACGGCTCTTAACTCATCGACAGGTATCAACTGGTGACAAGGAGATGCAAATACAGCAAGACTATTTCAATTTAGCTGAATTGAAACAGGCTGCACAGTGGTGTGGAGTTGTGCATGTTCTCCCTGTGTCAGCGTGGGTTCCCTCTGGGTTCTCCGGCTTCCTCCCACAGTCCAAAGACATGCAGCTTAGGTTAATTGATGACTCTTAATTGCCCGTATGTGTGAATGTGAGCGGGAATGGTTGTCTGTCTTTTTTACTCTGCCCTATTCTTTGGTCGTTTCAGCGGAGCAGAGGCATTGAAGCTGCATGCTTCATGTACATCATCATTTCCTCTATAAATCTGTTTCCAGTTCTCTTTTCACATTTTGCTTTTATTGATTCACAAATTTCTTCCTCAGCCAAGCGTAAAAACTTGTTTTGCGATATTTCAAGATTGTTTTCGACGTTTTCACAATTCCACTAAGATTTATGTATAAGCAAATTGAAAAGGCGCACAAAGAACAAGTGGTGAAAATAAGAAGTCATGTAGCAAGAGAGTGCAATAAGGGCTTAAAGACAACTTTGAAAACACACTATAAGCATTGCACAAGCAGTTACAACTAATTCAGCTTACTCAGGCTATAAAAAACTGTTCTTTATATTTTTCCCAGCATATCATGCAAACAGGCCTGATGATAAGAACAGGGCAATACAAAGCTTTGTTTCGAGGAAGTTGACCCGCATACCCGTGACCCACTCAGAGTGGACTAGCTGGGAACCACTGAATTACATCATCATTAGGCAATCTGACTGAGAGCAAGTAGAGGGAACCCCCAGGAAGAGCATTTAGCTGTGCAGCAATTCTGGCAGAGTGGCCACAATCAGAGGTGCACAATCATTCTAAAAGAAGTGACAGTCAAATTAAAACAGTTTCCTGGCCGTAACAAACACTCCAAATTGGCTATTTGTATCCACGATGACAATTTTTGCCATTTGGTCCAATAAAAATGTTTAAGTGCCGTTATACTAGTGAGTTATTTTTCTACAATACATTTATGAGGGAGCCAGCAGTTCAGCCTCTAACTCTTTTGCATCAGAGGCAGCCTGCAAAACTTTTTCGATGTTTGTGCCCACTTGAGCAGTTTTAATTGGAGCGAATAGGTCGCCAATTTGGAACACTATATCCTGACATCCATGCCACCAGCAGGAAACAGCTGCTGAGATGTTTGCTTGTTTTATTGTTGTGATAAAACAACTGAAATGTTCAACATGCTAAAATATAGTTTAACAGTAGTACAAAGAGTCAGCAAACTGACTCACTCAAATGAGTTCTGCAGCAATATATACCTAACGTTTTCTATAACATTGCTATCTTTATTGGCTAAAAGCTCTTTCCAAGTGAGGCTGAAGTAGCAAAAGGGCATACAATGAAGCAAGTGAGCCTTTTATTGCTTATGAATTCAGCCTTTCATTTGCAAGAGGAAAATTGTGTTATTTCTTCTTTCAAAAGTCTGACTTTAAAGGGTCACACGGCAAAAAGGTTGTAAACCACCACTCGATCAAATGAAGTGTCACAAATTACTGCTTCAATGAGAGTTTCTGCCTTTTCTTGTGTGTGTGTGTGTGTATAGAGTCAAAGAGAGTGTTGAGTATGGAAGAAGAATGATCTCTCCAACATTCCTCTGTTTTTCCTGGCCTGTCTGCTTGCGAGTCATGGTACTTTGGGAGCCAGCACGGCTCCACCAGAGGAGTCCGACTAACCACAGTAATTGTGCCGTGCCGAAGCCGCCTTCCCCAGCCCCGGGATTGAACCATGAAATATTCGAAAATGCCTGGGTTAAGAGAGGGGGGTCTTTGGCAGTGCGACGTGAAATGTGAGACCATAGAGCATCTTTAACAAGGAGGCGGATAGAAAGCCAGCCAGCCTGCCAGCCGGGCAGCCAGGGCACACGGTGGAGTCCTCTGAAGGAGAATAATTATGGATGTAAGAGGAGATATTGCGCTGGGAGCAGATCAATAGTGCCCACGTTCTGCTGGCGCTGAGGCCAGTGTATTTCTGTCACAGCAGGAGAGAGTGCAGGATATCAGCTTGTTGCTTGACAGATTCACAAAAGTTTGAACACCGACGGACTTCCCAGATAGCCTTACAACCCTCATCCCTGTCCTCTTCCCCCCCAAAATCACTGCTGCTTGGAGTCTGGCTGGTTGCTCCCACCCCATCTCCAAATCCTCTTATCCACACAGAGTTGGCAGGAGGACTGGCCTTTGTCTACTCATGATTGTATTCCCACACTCCCGGCTATTCAGTCATGTTTTCCAGTGTCGTTTTGGAGAACTCTCCCAATCTCCCTCATGGTTAGAAAACTCTTTATAAGAAAGTGACAAATACATAAAGACCAAGCATAATATACCCACCCGCAGTACCAAATTAATTTGCTTCATTCCATGGATAATAAAACCTACGGGCTTTTATTTCAGAAATGTCGCTCCCACTTGAACTGAATGAAATGCAAGTTTTTTTATTTTATTTATTGTGGCTTTTTGGATTGCATCATGCCAGTATTACCTTACCATGGCGTTGTTTCGCTCTCCCTGCAACATCCATCACATGTGAGCTGTGTGCATAAATGTGAAATGATTAAGCCTCCTTGTTGAGTGGCCCCTGCCCTCCATGCAGCTTTTCATTTGGCAAATGGCCATCTTATGCCACATCAACACGTTGGACATCATCTCAATTTTTCTATGGCCAATTTATTCAGACAAAGCTCTCATGTCCCTTGTGCACACAAATGGTTCAAATTATACTGAGAGCTTCTTTTTTTTTTTCCTCTCTGGGTTTTTCATTGTCTGAAGCATGCAAGTCCCTCCAGAGCAGATCTTTGTTTCTCATTAGGGGGTAAATAGAGCAGGCCAAATGCCCATATGTTTATTATACACAGGAGGACATGGTCACCGTTCTGTTCACTGAGGGGAAAGAAAACAGTTTGCTTTCTTGACCTTTTTGTTTGCAGTGCCTGGAACCAGACATCTTTTGTATTTTACTGGATAATAAGCTGCGGAAAATTTAACCTCATCAAAAGTTTTTACAGCAGTCTTTTCAATAAACTCTTTTTACCCAGAGTGAAAAATAAATGTACAATCATAACCGTTTGCAGGTCATTATTTGAAGCGGAGTTACACGCAATGAAACATCTGCAAAGGTAACAAATGTGTTTATGTTCATAGAAAACCGAGAGAAAACAAGAGAATAATCGTATTTAATGACACTTGCATGACAGCCGAAATGCACAATGATATAAGCAATTAACAGCAACTGAAAACTAGGTTAAACATTTTGTATTTCTCTAGAATACTTAACATTTGTGACAAAATAAACCATCATACTTTAAATTAGAAAAGACATCCGTTAGCTTCAAATTGATGGTAGTTAACACTTAAACCTAATCTGGTTCATCAGGACTGTGTGGATGTGTTTTGATCAGATTTGACTCACTTGCAACATGAGCAAGCTACTCAAAGTGTTGGGGATTCTTATCTACTTACTTCCTGATTGGTGCATTTTTCTTATAGCAAGAAAGATGAGTACTGGCAAAACTAAAATACCAACTTTTGGTAAATCTAAAAAAAAAAAGCATTGTGGTAACTTTAGCAGATGAAAGTGTGTGTATGAAACTAGAGGGCATTAAGAGAACTTAAACTCCACAAGTGTTTAACATTTCTCTAGCTTACTGCACCCAAACACGTTGTTTCGATCAATTGATGTATTGACCTTGAAGCTTTGCCCCAAAGAGCTGGAATCAAGTTTGCAATTCAGTTGCTTTCATATGCGTGGCTAAGAAAAAAGTAATCTTCGAACTGTGAAGACCTGGATCCTGAAAAATTCAATAAGGTGGACCTTGACCAAACAAATTGCAAGACAATCAATACAACTTGAAACTGAGGCAAAAGTAAGCTCTGCCTCTAGAGCAGTCTGGTTCATTCACCATCCTTCCCTTTATCCACTGCCGTTGCTTGAGAGATGGCCAGTCTCTGGTAGTCTGACGTTGTGCACTGACCCCTTGTTAGAGCCCAAAGGTGAGATGTGTGATAGAGGCCCTCAGTGCTGATAAGGCCATCAGGCTGATAACTAACTCCCCTTAGAAAAAAGCTGCTACTGCCGCTGCCACAGCTTCCATTAGCACCACCAGACCGGCTGAATGTCTGCCTGCTCCCTCCTGCTCTATCTGAGGTCACATCCTCTGTTCTGAGCCCCTTATGCAAACCCTGCTTTCCCCATGCCGGGATTGCTATCGGCAGAGATATTTATGTACTGCACATGTTTCCGATTGTTTAACCTTTGGACCTGTGCTGTAGGTTCTGCTGTCGTCCCCGTGGGCTTTCTAAGAGTCCTCTCTCCTGCCCTTGTAGGCAGACGGAGATAGTTTGGGAGCAGAGGCTGTTGCTTAAAGTGTGTAATGGACTGGCAAGAAAGGGCACTGTTGAAATTGGTCACAGGAAAGCTTGAGTCAACCCAGCACCTGCTTTCAAGTTTGGATAAATCTCATCAAAATGGATTTAAAGGGAAATGTTCGAGCATATTATTTTTGGGTATTTCCTTGATTCTGGTTCAGCTAGTGCACTGACGGTTGAAAGATGCCTGTCTAGAAAGCCTGTGGTGTTGCTGCTTGCAGCTTTCTCGATAACCGCTCATACAAACGGCTTCACGCTCGACGCTGCGCTTCCTTGGGTCCTCAGCAATACGCCTGCAATGACATACAGTAGTTGCATCAGACACCTAAGTCGCAGCTACTCGAGGTCAGAAACGGCGATGAAATATACTCTGGTTTTAGTGAGAAAAACAGGGAAAGACTTTAACCATAAGGCATGGTAGGCAAACGGCTATAGATTTATTATGTTGTTTACATAAGGAAAGAAATTGAATCATGTTACTAATATAAGTCAATGTTCCCTGAGATAACTAACAAAGGGCCCCCAAAGCACTTAAACAAATCAAATGTATACTACTTACTGTGTATTTCTACTAAAGAGGAAAACAGTGATGTGCTAAATTTACACCACAGAGAGACTCGCAAAATGTTTAATATTAAAAATGAGTAAAACACGAGTTATCACTCTGTTAACTATCCAGCATTGAAAAATTGAAAGCTCCATCTTGAATAGGCGTTCAGTACATTTTAGTACATTGTGCTGATAATGCCTCTTTTTTCACTCTGCACTTGAGCTGCTAAGTTAGTATGATACAAACATACACAATTTGAATTGCAATAGCATATTGGTGCGTTCCTGTTAAGGCTCGTGCTTGTTGGCTAGAGGAAAATAAAGAAAAGTTTGGTTGTAAAGTTATCCAGCGTTTGTGTAGCGCTAAATTATGCAGACTATGTATTCATAATACAGAGCTACTCAGCCATCAAACATATTTAGTTTTAATGTGCGTTAACCGTAAGTGTGCAATGTGCAGCCGTAGTATGTTAGAAACAATAAACAAAACATATACATGTAATTTGAATGAATGATTCAACAGTTACTCAATTATAATGGATTTTGAATTTTTTAGCCCCCAAAGTGACATTACAACAGTGCATTATATAATGAACATATCCTGAGGCGAGCACAGGGGTTTGACAGCAGTTGAAAATGAATACTCTCTTATGCACCGCAGAAGGTAATGCTAATGTAAATGCTCTTTCTCACAACAATACACCATCTGGTGAGCAGCGGAAGAAGTTATAGTAGAGGTAGAAATAATGGGATTATTTAGAAATTAAAAAATTCTCAATTGCCAGCAGGTGTTTCTTGCTGCTTAGCTGTCTTTGCCTGAAGACATTAGAGAAACGCTGATAAGAAGACAGATTTAACGTAAAACATTTGGGAGTTGTAGGAAGCCCTCATTTGGAATTAAGCTAAACTTCCTGTGCGTGGCAGATGTAAGTCACAAAAAACCCTGTACGATCACACACAAACCCCCCCATGGATGGAAATAACTAGGTAGAGATGAAACATGCCACTTAATGGCCTGGGAAACCTAAAGTCAAATGCCATCAGTTGTTGTTGAGTAAATTCCCAGAGGCAGTAAAAGCGACTCCTGCCTCTCTGGAGTGTGTTGCTCCGTGTGTGTGTTTACCCTCATGTTTGTGGCATGTCATGCTTGAGCAGGATTGCTGCATTCTCCTGGGAGCTACAGGAGTGCTCAGTACAGGTGATTTATTCCTCCTAATCTGTCCGCGCGCTGTAGCAGGCGGCCGCCTTGCCTCCACCCAGCATGAGTGAGGCGCTATCATCTCGCATGATCATATTAATAGTCACCTGCGGTCGTTATCGGCCCACATATCTTTGACGTGGCAGCTTCCCGTTTCAGCGGCACCTGGACTCATGCCGCTGGGGGCTGACGTCCTGACACCCAGGAGGCGTCATCTCTGTGACCCCAAGTCCAATTCAAGGGCATTTACAATCCCAACAACCATCGCCTCGATTAGTTATTCCCTCTCCACCCCCCACCCATCGACCTGTAATGTATGCTGTGGTAATCTGACTGGAAACGCTTGAGTTGGATGCCAGATGTTGTTTTCACTGGGCATTTATGGAAGCTGTTGGACTCGCCTCAGTGATGTCTTCTTACACTTACATGCAGGGAATGAGGACGCTGTCATCTGTCACTGTTATGCATAGATAATATAATGTATTTAAGTGTTGATAATTGGCTGAAATATTAGAGATGTCATGACCCAGTCATGTTCAGTTTAGCTTGACAGGTTTGAGGTCAACTCATCTGTCCAGACCAGATTATCTATTCTCCTTTTGGTTTGCACAGTTTGCAGACGAAGCCAGCTATTGCATTATTAAGTCAACCCTACAACTGAGAGTCAGTTCTCCATTAAATGGTTGTAAGCATGAAAACGATGTGTAACATATATTGAAATGCCAAGAAATGAAGAAGAAAACAGGGGTGTTGTTGTAAATGACTTGTCAGGGCTGCCCCCCCCCCCCCCACACACACACACACACACACACACACACACGCACAATGTCAAATACAATTCAATTTCTGCCTCGGCATCAGCTCGGGGTAACACGGTCAAGCAAATGCCTATTTTCTGAATGGCCTTGGGAGTTATGCTTTTCAGCTTATCAGCTTTTATTAACCTTAGCACTGAGGTTTGCTCTTTGATTTAGATTCTTTGGGAAACACCGAAATTGGATTTCTATTTCTTTATTTTTTTTTTCCCCAAGTCTCACTCCTGCTGTGACATATGCTCAACAGCTTGTTTTCGCAGGGGAGGAAAAACTAAATGCTTGCTTTGGTTTGTAGCTGGCAATATTTTATGATGAGAGCAAATAACAACTTCTCTAGTTTAATTAATTTCTTATCGTTCAAGTGACCTCGTACACCATGGCGCTTTAAGAGCACGTATGCATTCAATGTTATGGCCAGTAGGATATGTCTGTCATGGGATGCTTAGTAGCAAGTTGGACAGGGCTATGGATCTTGGAAGTTTTTTCCTCCCTTTTTTATTTGGGAGATGAATGACCAGTGTTACTCAACAGAGCGCAATGGGAAAATGTAGTAGGGTTGGATTATCGTTATGTTATCCAGAGCCCTGAAGGCCAACTTTACTCTTCTGTTTAGATAAGGTATTATATAAAGTCTGGATGCATATTAAAGCAGTTAAGCTTCATTAAAAGGAAGATAATTAAGTCTATGCAGCATGGGTAACCTACCTACACACTATGGCCGCACAGACCAGACCTGCTAGACTCCTGTCACATACGGTGTCAAGGAAAAACAAAATGTGAAGCTTTTGAGAGCTGCCCTTTTGCATGAAGTGTGTATTTCCTCTTTCATTTTGCTTGGCAAGAAATTGTAGACTCCCGCCCCCCTGACTGGGCTCTGGATTATTAGCTTAAGCTCTCTAAAAATATCCCTTTGACTGTTTAAGCCTCTGACAGCAGCAACATCTCACACATTCTGATAGCTTTATACTAACGATGGCTGCAGAGGGCTCATGCTCTCAGCCCGCCTTGTTATCTTTTACCTTGTTTGCCCGAGGAGGAGAGGGAGGAGAATTTACGGGCCCCCACGAAATCTGCAACAGTCCTCTCTCTCCTTTCGGAATCAGACTCTGAGCGGATCATCAAAAGGCGAGCATGCAATCACAGCAATCTCCGAACAAACGAGATGCTTTTTTTGGGCACAAGAGGATTTTGCCCAGATGTCACTCGAAGCACTTGTCATTGTTGCGACAGCTGTAGAAGCACATGGACCGTCATCTGAAAACCGTCTACAACTACATACCGAAACAGCACACGTCTAATGTGAAACATACACAGCCTGAAAAAATAAGATTTTTGAATATTAATCATGTAAACCCCTTAAGAAATTGTTACTTTTATTGCCTATCATTTCAGTTTTATTGACTTGCCTGTGTAGTCGCGGTAATTGCATATTTACCACCATATAGTATTTATCATACCAATACGTTAATATATTAGCTTTAGCTGAGTTTACAGTACCAAATATTTGTGATGGTGGAATTCATAACAGCTCATAGAAATTAATAAATTCCTAAAAGGGATTACGCTGTACACATGTGTCTCATAGACATGGCTTCAATTATCTTTTCTTCTAACACCCACACTCTCTCCAAAGGCTTTTCTCACAAATATTATAGCTGCTAACTAGAGAGGGAGAGACGGAGGGTGAGATAGAGGCATGTGCCGCTCAACAGCACCATCGTTATTCCAGCCCTTCATTCTCTCTGTGTGTCTCTTTTTAAAATGCTTCCAGAAGGAAATATTGCTGTTTTGACAAGACATTTTCCAAACTGCTGCCGTCCCTGTGAGATGCCTCGTGCTCACTGGTGATGGAACGTTCCTGAGGAGAAAAGTCAATATGTGGTTGTAAATAAATGAAAACAAATGTGAGACCTAAGCCTTTCAACAGATTGAAAAAGGCAAAGGGAGGAGAAAGACTGCTCACCTTTACTCATTATAAAACTGCTTCTTGACTACAGCGGCTAATTGACTAGCCTCCGTGCCCCTGTGTGTGTGTTGAAGGAGTAGAGGGGAGGGGGGCGGGGGGGTGATGAATTGACATATTGCTGGCGCTCTGATGTTGATCCAAGCGAGGAGCCATGAGGCTTCCCCCTCCAGGGACCAGTAACCTTATTGTTCCATGTCATCTCCTCCCCTTCTGTTTGAGGACCAGGTTGTCAACCTCTCCCCAAGGTCACGCAAATACTAGCCCCCCTTCTGCAGATAATTGGATTGTTTAGAATCATAGCATCAACTTATTGCCCCGTCTGGGGTCAAAAGTGAATTTAGTGCACGAGGTTGTCTGTCATGATTTGTGGCATCGTTCTGAAGCGACAAGCAACAGCTTCTGTCACCAGATAAAGTACCTTACCAGTGGTTTATTTTGGCCTACAAATCACATATTGAACATCACAGCTAACCGTATTGCAGACCATGCTGGTGTGTTATAGGATTTTTGGAGAGCATACATTGGTTTCATTAATTTCTTTACAATATGATAAATCAATTAGCAGAGCCTTAAACGTCCCAAAAACACTGGTATGATTGTTTACTTTATTACATGTTTGCTGAACATAGTCAAATGCAAGATGCACCGTAACGTGTAGACTTGTTTTGGTATATATATTTCCCTACCATTCCAGGCATCTGTTGATTAACATTAGTCCCAAATTGATATAAAAAAAAGCTATAAGAAGACTTGAAGACTTTTTGACCCAGCAATTCATGCATAACTCTTCAAATGTAGGAAGTACGATTAGGTTTCACTTTATTTTTATCCAATTGAAAAATGAAATTGAAGACTCTTGAAACTTGAAACTCTTGAGTTTTGTAACCTGATAATAATGGCTAATTAAACCGTCATGCAATGCAACAATGTTCCTCCTTAACATTGTATGGAAACCGATGGCTGCCTGAAACAGTCGGAAAAATACATCCAAATATCTAAAACTATATTGCAGGAATTTGGATTTGACAACTCAACCAAGTTTTCAAGAGTTTGCCATGCAATTCTCATGAAATACTTAATTCAATGGAAACCAATGGCCGCCTGAAGTGGTAAAAAAATATCTCGAATGCTAAAACTACACCATATATGTGATCAACTGAAAGCTATCTCGAAGATCAAACCTTTGTTCTGTTTGGCGGCACCTGTGGCGATAATCGGTAATAGCTGGTTTGTTTTTGGATCTCACTTCCAAGAGATCCAAACAGTGTCGCCTTTCACGGGAATGGTGTCAGTTCATGATACTTCAAGTAGTTTCTTCAGTTGGCCATTCGCTCAATTATGATTTTGTTATCTCATTGGGGCCATTTATTGTGACCTTACAGACATTTACTTGAATAAAAATCCTGAGATTATTACTTTAAGCATCGATGTCAGGTTTACATGATATGTAGCAAAGGAGAAAAAGATGAAACACTGGTATGGGCCTTTAAAGTGCACCTGTTATGAGACTAAAGAAAGATGGTGGGTGTTGAATGTCTGCAGTGCTGGGAATTCCCACGGACCGGCACATATTCACAGTTTCAGTTGCGGTTTCATGGCTGAAGGCTGACGTGCTGTTACCTCATGCTGCCGTGGTAAGATGAGATGAAGTGGGGCAATAGATTAAATGGGTGGGCTGCATGCCTATTAAATCAGGGGCTGGCAGAGCAACACTAACTCGGGTTACTTATTCTCAAGTGACATGGCCGCACATGTGAGGAGAGGAGGCAAGCGAGATGTCTTTACTTCACGTCTGGAGTGTGACATCGTGCTCTGTTTTGAGACTCTGTAATTAACTGCTCATTTGTGTGTTTTTTTTTCTTCTTTTCTAGGAGGCGGCCACATTCGCCGAAAAGCTCGGCTTTGAGGTGAGTTGACCAGCAATTGTACACTAAACAGATCCTAAAGGTTTATTTTTGCTGATAATGAAGTTCTTTTTGGACAGTGATTGATGTGCTATTATACTCTCCAGGCCTTGCAGCAGTTGCTATGGAAACCTGGCAGTCGTCATGGTTTCTTTGTTCAGCCAGCTCTCTGTTATGACGCACTCTGCTAGGTCTGCACCCAACATCGCCTACAGATGTTATTTATTGAATTTTGAAAAGCCTCTTGGGAAGCTGAGAAGTTGGGCATGGTTTCAAGCCTTTCTCTGCAGGCTCGGGGCTCATCAGGTTGCCTGGTTAAAAAGCCTCCTCATTATCTTCATTGCACTCAGGGATGATACTGTGTCTCTTCCCCTCACTGCTGTGGCATTACACCACACTGAAACACGCTGTAGTCTTTTAGTAAGCAAATTACAGCCACCTGTGGTTTTAGATTATGGAAATGAAAATTACAGTGCTTGTTTCCCCATAGAATGTGCTTTAAAGTGGGGCTGCCTCTTACGTGTGAAATGAATGTTCCCTTGGTCTATTTTCTGCTTGTCTTTTGCATATTCCTCTCGCTGCCTTTTAAATGTGAAATCAAAAACACAAATAGCCGCTGTGTATGTGTGTGTGTTTTTAAATGGGCTCAGGTATTTTAAGTGCCTTCTCTCTTTCAAAGGTAGAGCTGCCTTCAGTATAGCTCTGCACTGTGTGAATAATTGTCATCCCGAATCACTAACGGTGTGATCAACGTGACTGGAATAGAAATGCAATCCTGATGGCAGTGACAGGTTTAAGAGAGGAGAAGGGATGAAGGCAGGAAAAGAAGGGGGGGGGGGGGTGATGGAGGGGGCCTCATATGAAAAAGAAAAAAAACCCACAAAGGGCAAAGACTCTCCTACTAGTCACAATCCTTTGACATTTTCCATGTCAATTTGATTTGCCAGAACACTCTGAAAAATTGCATTGGATGAATGTGATTTCTCAGATAACATCAGTGGTGTGTACACTGTACTTACTGCATTTCTAGATGGTTGTAGTTCAAAGAGGTTCTTCACAATAGCCTTTTTTTTTCTTCTCATCACTTTCTGATGGCATTTTTACCCCCATTCTGTAGATGTTCAATGACAAGTCTTCAGAACATCAATATATAGCATATACAGTAGTTTCTAGAACTTTGTTATGAAAAGGAAAGGACAACTACATTGTTAAACCAGAACTAGTTGTGTACTTTTAATGAGTACAAGTGCTGAAAGGCTGTTTAATTTGTATATAACAGGGATCATTTTCCAACCCTAATATAAAATATGTCAAATGTGTTGAAATCTTAAATCATGGATATATTAGTTTGACATAAGATTCTTAGCGCAAATTCCACTTACTGGAAATATTCCGGAGCTTTCAGTCTTTATACTAACGATGGCTGCTCCGGAGCTTTCAGCTTTCTCATCTCATGGCTTTCATAAGCAAAAGGGGTTTGCTCAGTTGTCATGGAGATTGTTAAAAGGATGGTCCGTTGCGTCACATCCGACCACCTGTTATCATGTGACAAAAATTCAAACTGTCTCCATGACAACTGAGCAAACTCCTTCCTGCGAGGAGTCAAGAGACACATTCAAATTTCCAGGAAGTGGATTGATCTTGTGGTAAGAATTTTTTATCAGATCAAATTCGTGTTATGATTTCTCTTATTATCCATCACACAAAATTCTACAATACGAATCGGAGTAGTTTTTCTCACATCATTGTTCAAAATCAACTATTAATCAAACATTTGAACACTATTTAATATCCTCAATTATATGATACTGCTATAAGACAATAAAAAACTGAGAATCATCATTCCGTTGTACCAAAAAACTATTTATTTTATTACAGTTAAAGACCAAGTGTACAGAAGTGTGACATATTTAAAGCCATTGGGTTTAATTTAAATTAATTTAGAGTCCAGTTAATCGGTCAGTGTGTCACATTTGAGTGATACTATAATTGGATATTGTATTAGTAGCTGCCCAGTTGTCAATAGCAGACATTGTAATCATTACATTATGGAGGACTTGCAAAAATGACACATCTTCTGTATAAATGCTTTTTTTATTTCCAAAACAGCAATTAGCAGATCTGAGCACAGTGTCCTGATTGTGATCTGTTTCCTTTAAATGCTAAAAGAACTATCTACATGGCAGCTCTGATTGAATCTTTCCCTGGCAGTGTTTGTCAAACAGCCTGCAGTGGAGATGATCACTTTCTGGCTGGCTTCAACAGAGAAACACAATTTAACACCCTTGTGAAGCTTTTATATTTCACGCCTTGTTGATTTATGTCTGATCAATTGCCGCACAATCGTAAATATTGCCATTTGTCAGCAGTAAACTAAATTGACCGTATAATTTGTCAATTCATTTGTTTTGCACTCGTGTTATTTTCCTGCTTCCTTTTCCCATAGGAACTTGTCAGGTGTGTGTTTCTGCTGGGCAAAATGTAGGAAACTGTGTATGTGTGTGTGTTTATGTGTGAGTAGCTTACCCCACCAACTCTGGCCCTGAGAACCTTTTAGCTCCTAAACTTGAGTAGAGCGCCTTTTTTTTATGTCGGTGAACATAAAACCGAAGGGTGACAATGTGCCGAAGCCTTGTGTGGTTTTTGCATTCAGTGTCTGGAGGAGTGCTTGTGGTTACATCCAGTCACAGTGACAAATTGCCTTTTTTTTTTTTTTTTTTTTTTTTTTTTTTTTCACCATCGCCTGCTAACAGCCACTGTATTAACCTCACCATTAGCACTTACTTAGAGTGTTACACCCATTTTTCCTCAGCTCCGGGTCTCACCGGACCTCTCAGGGCTGATTAAAGGACATTTGGGAGGCATTTAGAGGTGTAAAACCTCATTGGTTTGAGTGAACCAGTGTGGCTGGTATTGGGTTGGAGCCTATCTCTCTGATTACTCCCATAACCACAGTATTTGATCGCCCTGAAGGAGTTACAGTGTTAGCTTTGACACAGATGCTAGAGGCGTCTACGACCCTTAATGCTAGCTCCTCAGCGTGCTGTATTATGGAAGAGCGGAGTCCACCCCACTGCGAGGCGGCGATAAAGACATTCCACCTGCTCATTGTACATCATGATGAGTTAATAATAAAGTAGCACTGACAGGTGTGGTTTTTTTTATCCCTCTCATGATCAAAGGCAAGCACTCCGGAGAGTTCTGTCGTCTCCAGGCGAGAATATCCATTCTGTGCAGATGCTAAGAGAGAGATGGCCTGTTTCAGGAAGAGAATGATACAGTACACGCACCACCTATCCCTTCAGCTCAGAAGTACCTTTATCTGACAACAGCATATCTTCACATGCTTATTTTCATCTCACTTAGGGAATATGACATTCTAATATTTTTAAAGCTCTCCTGTAACTGCACGCAAACATCATCGAGCGCTGCTATTGATCTTTTTTGAAGCATTTTCTTTGCCCAGCTGGTTTTATTATCACTTGATCCGTCAGCAAGGATTGGAAAAAAAAATCTGACCCCTCTCAGTCACAGTTGTGATCTGTGATTAACTCCTCAGAATTTGCTCTTCACGATGTATCCATTCAGCTTCACATACTCACCCTAATGGTTGTGATGTTTCTTACAGACGGATGACATCGCAGAGATTGCAAAGAAGACCCAGAATCTGCACAAGGAGAATCCGAAAAGGCAGCGCGTGGTGGTTTTCACACAGGGCAGTGAGGACACTGTTGCAACTGTTGGTAGGCCATGTTTGTTTTCCGTTTTTGTCTTCTTATCTACACCTACTTCCACATAAGTACCACTCAAAGCCATCCCAACTTTGGCCCCTTTTAGAAATCTTTACACTTCAGTTAAACCTCAGATCTCAAAACTGCAAAACGCAGCCTCATATAGATGGTAGAACGCTGACTGAAGAGAGCCGAGTGCTATCAGTAATTTCTTTGAAGTTAACCTGAAATATTGACACCAGATGTTTAAAAAAAAAAAAAAAAAAAAGAAGAATGCTTGCACTACGTTCTGTCATTTCAGAGCATAAAAGAAGTGTGGGGGATGCAGAGAGCAGGCATTGATTTGTGAAGTACTTCTAACTTTGTCTTGGACAGACTCCAGGCCAGTCCTCAGCAATTTTTAATACTTTAACTCTTGCATCCTGCCCTTTTTTTTTTTTCTTCCTCCAAAATGCTGGCAGAGTGGCCTTGAGGAGAGGTTGACGACATCGGTCCTCAAATCAATCCAATCTTCTTTGATTCAGGGCGTATTTGTTAGCGGGACATTAAAAGGCAGTGTCATCATAACAGAGCAGGGGTTGCAGGTTGAAGTGGTGTAAGGAGAGGCGATAGTTTCCGATTACAGCTGGGAGCCGTTGCCTTTGTTTGGAGCCACAGGGTGTCTCTCCTTGATGCCCTTGCAGTTCAGAGTAGTTAGCACGGAGGAGAGATGGCCTCAGGTAAAGACTCCAAAATATCACTCATCACTGGCGACTGCAGAGCAGCACAGCTACAGCAGGACACTGTCTTCACATGTGTCCACTGTCCTCAATCTCATACTGCTGGCAAGAGTCTTCATGAGCTGAAGCTCGCACAGTATGTCACTGATGACATGATTAATCAATCGATGATTAATGCTGACTTTTCTGTATTTATATCTATGTTGTATTTGGCCAGGATTGTCAAGAGACTATCTTGGTTTTCAATAAAGGTAAGAGTGGCTGTAATCAATGTTTTACATGAACAATAGATTAAATAGTGTAATCTGAAAAGGGTGGGCTGCACGGTGGTGTAGTGGTTAGCACTGTCGCCTCACAGCAAGAGGGGCCCGGGTTCAATTCCCGGGCTGGACAACCTTCTGTGTGGAGTTTGCATGTTCTCCCCATGTCAGCGTGGGTTCTCTCCGGGTTCTCCGGCTTCCTCCCACAGTCCAAAGACATGCAGCTTAGGTGCATTGAAGACTCTAAATTGCCCGTAGGTGTGGATGTGAGCGTGAATGGTTGTTTGTCTCTATATGTCAGCCCTGCGACAGACTGGCGACCTGTCCAGGGTGAACCCTGCCTTCGCCCATTGACAGCTGAGATCGGCTCCAGCACCCCTGCGACCCTTAACTGGATAAGCAGGTTACGGAAAATGGATGGATGGAATCTGAAAAGGGAACCCACAGAATTAAAACATGACTCCCCTCAGCAGATTTTTAATTCTTGAACTCGTTGTTTTCGTTTTACAGCCCAAACTTTGCAGTGTTGGTTCATTGTCGTCAGTGTTGTTGACAGCTGCAGCAGGCCACATTAGAAACAAATTAGCAACTAGCTTGTGAACATAGCGGATTTAACAGCTAAAGAGACAGATATTTCCCTCAAGAGTTGGTGGAGAACAAAAACTGAGATAAGAGGAGAGTGAATATTGGACATAGATGCATCAGGTGGACATTTATCCTTACTTCCAAACCCTAATTAATAGCATTTATCTTAATCGAGTAACTCTAATTTTCCTTTTCAAAGTAGAATTTCTCAAAGTACATTTCCTTTCATGAGAATTTGAAAAGAAATCTTTAAGCAGCAGCCCGACAGTTAAAAAGAAAAAGAATCAATCCATTGTGCTGGAGGTGATGGATAATTCCTGCCTGCTTCTCTCATTCCTCCTGCATGAAGACAGAGCTGTGCGCCGCTGTGAACTTTATATAAAATACATGATGAATGCAGGCGGGATGAAAGACAATGTGTTTCAGATGTCATCTACAAAGGCAAACATGATAAATGTCATTGACTGCGCTATCATTGCAGAGGAGCAGTTACAGTAGTAGGTGCAGCAGAATCGGTATGTGCGTGCGTGTGAGAACATCGCTATTCATGCCAGCCAAATAAATGTCAATGTAAAAAGAGAATTAAAGATTTTCATTTCCCAGAGGCGGCGCTCTAATAAACTTGATCTCTCATTTTGTTTGCAATTTGTCCTCCTGTCAGGATTTGATCATTTGCCAGCCTCTGCATGTCATGTTAAACCATTTTCTAGTGATTAAGGACGGGAGAATGCCTCCCCCCGTGGTATAATTCTCCGAAAAGAGATGTCAATTTGTTATTGTTTTTTTTTTTTTTTTTCTGCCCTTCATTCAGAGCCTTTCATCACACCACCGCTTCAAACGTGCCTTTTAAGAGCTGGGAGCAGGGGGAAACGGCCCTTTATTTAGCTGCCACTGACACCGCTGAACTACACCAGGCTTTTGCTTATACACCCATTAAAGCAGTAATTAAGATCATTGTGCCCTGAACCTTAACGGTGAGGAGATCTAATAAGCGATCATTCAGCGGGGGTTGCCGCTCTAATCGCTGATAAGGACTTGATAAAGCCTGACTCTGCTCCTCGGCGAGTTTTAGGGCTCTCAAGGGGGCTAAGCAGGCAGATTTAAAAAAATAAAAATAAAAGACCTGATCTATACATGTTAATCACACGGGGTAGACCGAGGAGTGAAGACTGGCTACAAGGCAAAAGGCTGTTTTTTTAAAGGTTTATTCTCCCTAAAGTTACAGTAGATTAAACGCTGCCGAATGATCACAAGAACTACTGCAAGAAATCTTAGTAGTCTGTTTAAAAAGCTGGATGTTTATGTTCCATATTTCATGAAGGACAAAATCAATTAACATTCTGCACCATAAGAAAGATCTCCTCGCTTTTCCCTTGGCATCTCAAGCTGAAGTGTTTTCTTTCATGTCTCCCTGAAAGGATATTGGTTGGCGATGATCTTTTGCCTGTGGTTACAGTAATTACAGGCATATGTATTTTCTTCTCTAACTCAATCGTGAACAAAGATGCTGCTAACGATAGGGAAACAGATTGAATGTCAACTTGCTCATAACCTGTCGCGTTTGCCAAGAAAGCGGTAACGTTGTTTTCCTCTCTGAGGCTCAGAGTTTGGCTGAAATGCAACAGGAAACATTCCAGAAGAATGTATTCTCGGGGAAGTTTTCTCACATAAAGATGTACTTAAACTCTGAGTACTTTTGATCATGCCTTTTAGCTCAATAGTCATTTGCAATTCCCAGTCATTTAGCAGCTCAGGATTTAAAATCATGCATTCATTGATTTATTTGTGTAGATGATAAAGTGTGACATGATCAAAGTACATTTTAATGATGTGCAAGCTATTTGATCTACCTGCTTTCTGTCAAAGCACCAATAGTGAGCGCTGGAACACAACAAGTGGAGTATATAATAATTTAAGAGTCAGAACAACCTTCCATATGCTAATTTTCCAATAAAGCAGAGGTCGTCTCACTTGCATGTACAGTAGCTTTTTTTTTTTTTTTTTTTTTTTTAAACAGGAGACCATTATTCTCAGTCAGCGAATTGGCATTGTTGAAAAGAATAGCCAATAATAAAGCACTTAATTGATACTCATTTCAAAGAGACGCCTGTTGAAAGAATTTCTTAAGTTTAATCACCACTATTCAAGAGTTGTAATGAGGGAATTATGAAGAGCGAATTAACAAAAGCACAATTATAGCTTACTCGAAGGAAGTATTTTAATTCCTTCTAGGCTTTTCTCACAGTTTTGTTTTTTTTACTCTGTTGCAGGTTACCTGTCAAAGCACTGCCATACTACACTCCAACATATTCACCACCAATCTGCTGCTTAACTCATTTCATCAAACTAAACTTTAGGAACAAGAATATGTTGGAGTTAAAAAGTACAGCAGAGTTTTTATTGATTGAAAATAATGTTTCCCGAGTCATTACAGTGAAATGAGTTCAGCGAGTGATGTTTTCAGACGTTGCACAAGCCAGTAACAACAGACTCTGAGTATTTTGGCAGGATCTTTTTCTGTTATTGCCATTTCCATGACAGATTTTTACCAATGAGATCTTTGTTACCAGCAGCAGGGGAATTGTTGGACTGTAACCCGAGTTAACATGACAGTCAAATTAAATAATTTGCATCCATGAGGTTATGTGAACTTTAGCCGCAGAGTACAAACTTTGACTCCATCCGTGATGATTTGAAGTAGGAGAAATATTGGATGCGTCTTGTGCCATGCATTTCAGAAACAGTTCTGGCATAGTTTTGAAAATTAGATAAATGGCAGAAATGTTGTCTGGCAGAAATGTTGAAAAGTATGCCTCTTAGGTGCAAAAATTCGGATTCATATGTTCAATTCAATTCAGTTTATTTTGTATAGCCCAAAATCACAAATTACAAATTTGCCTCAGAGGGCTTTACAATCTGTACACATGCTACATCCTCTGTCCCGGAACCCTCACATCAGCACAGGAAAAACTCCCCTAAAAAAACAAAAACCCTTCAACAGGAAAAAAAGGAAGAAACCTATGGGAGAGCGACAGAGGAGGGATGGACAGAATGCAGTAGATG
Source organism: Anoplopoma fimbria (assembly GCF_027596085.1). Lineage (NCBI taxonomy): Eukaryota > Metazoa > Chordata > Actinopteri > Perciformes > Anoplopomatidae > Anoplopoma > Anoplopoma fimbria. The sequence goes on from NC_072453.1 coordinate 14,011,442, forward strand.
TCATGTGTACAGAATGAACAGCATAACAGAGATGCAACACATTCAATGTATATGACATAAATGATTCATATAATCACAGTAGTAAGCAGAGTAACGAAGGAAAAATTAAGAATACTTATAAAAGCAGCAATAACTATAGTAGAATTTAAATAATGATATAGGGAATAGTATTAGTAATGTAACTAATAATAATAATGGAAGTAGCAGTGAGTGTCAGCCGGGTCACAGCAGGAGGCACGACCACGGTCCAGGGACCACAACGACTCGTGGAAACCTGTGAGGCGAGAAAGCAAAACTTTAAAACTACTCCAGGGTAGAAGCAAAGACAATAAGTGTACTAGTACAGCGATTCATAATAGTAATGTGACTGATAATAATAGGGGTAGTAGCGGTGGGTGTCAGCAAGACCACAGCAGTTGGCACGATGACAGTCCAAATATAACCCCGATTCCTGGGAACCTGCGAGGCGAGAAAGCACGAGGACTCCGGGGAAGAAGCAAAATCAGTAATGTGCATAAATAGGAGATTAATACATAAAGATGGAGGGCGAGAGGAGCTCAGTGTATCCTAGATAGTCCCCCAGCTGTCTAGGCATATAGCAGCATATCTAGGGGCTGGACCAAGGCGAACCTGAACCAGCCCTAACTATAAGCGCTACCAAAAAGGAAGGTCTTAAGCCTACTCTTAAAAGTGTTGAGTGTGTCTGCCCCCCGGACTGAAACTGGAACCTGGTTCCACAGAAGAGGAGCCTGATAACTGAAGGCTCTGGCTCCCATCCTACTTTTATATACTCTAGGAACCACAAGTAACCCTGCATTGATGGAGCGCAGCTCTCTAGTTGGGTAATATGGAACTATAAGTTCCTTAAGATAAGACTGTTCCTGGCCAGTTAGAGCTTTGTAGGTGAGTTGAAGAATTTTTAATTCTATTCTTGATTTAACAGGGAGCCAGTGCAGAGAAGCTAATACTGGAGTAATATGATCTCTTTTCTTAGTTTTTGTTAGAACACGTGTCTAGAGTAACAAATGCATGAACTAGTTTTTCTGCATCGCTTTGAGACAGGATTTGCCTGATTTTCGAAATGTTACGTAAATGAAGAAAAGGCTGTCCTTGAGATCTGTTTTATATAAGAGTTAAAAGACACGTGCTACTAAATATATTAATAATTTACAAAAACAGCACAGTACTTTGAGGTATAGTAAATGCTCAAATGCATTTAAAGGATTTAAAAAATAATCCAAATCCAGAACTGTTGATTGCGATAACATAGCAGTAGGTCTAACAGGTTCAAATTTGTTTAATGAATTCTCACACCTCTGGGTGTAGTGTTATCACAAAGACAAGCTTCATGTGAAAGTTTACCTTGTTGCAAACTGTGTTTCTAATGAGACCTGACTCCTCCTGTACCACCCACACTGGAGAGGGTAACCATTTATTTTAACCGCTGTAAACATATTGACACAGTTATTTATATCTTATTTTCTCGGGTCTAATGAACAGCACAATCTTTGCTGAACAAGTGCAGCATCTTCAACCTTTAAAAGCATCTAGTTTTATAGCAGCAAAGTGCATCGCATAAGCAGGAACCACATCTAACTGTGGAATAAGTGACATAACTGTAATTTATTATTTCCCATTGCGGTTAATCGTTTCAAGAGGGAGGAGGATTCTCAAGCTTCATCTGTGGCATTAATTAAGCAAAGTCGTTATGCTACTAATTAGCTGATCCTAAAAGGATTCTTGTCTTATTGTAATTTATTATCAAAGAGACAATCTCCTGCTTTCCTTGTAAAAAGGAAAGTGTGTCATTATGGAAACACAATCTAACTCTTTATCAGACACGTCTTCGGTACCTCTCTGTAACGCAGTCACATTCTGCTCTCTGTCATTTCTTGATGCAGTTTCTCTCTCAGTGGGTGTTTTTACCATAATTTCCTTGACATCAGGTGTTGAGCATATGCTCAGCTACAGGTTGTGTATCTTTTGCCCTGTAGGACAAGCGCAGAAATGTATTCAAAAACCGATAAGGCGGGGGGTGTCTTATCTGCAGCACAGATATTCTGTGAGCCATTGTTAGATTAGCGGGGAGCCTCATTAAAGAACTTTTTGTAGTTTTATTTTTCTTCTCATGTTCTCCTTTAACTTCTAACCTTTTTTCTGCTCAATAAGAGATCTGTCAGCCTCCTCGTGTTCCTTTTATCCACATGTCAGTCTTTTGTCTACTGCACCTTTTTGAAGGTTCCACCAGAGCCTTCAGATTGTTTAAAGTGCGTGCGTGTGCGTGTGCGTGTGCGTGTGCGTGTGTGTGTGTGTGTGTGCGCTTTAGATCGTTCTGCCATAAGTTGCTGATTTAATGTCACTCTACACCTCGAGACTTTGTCATCTGGTAGATTTTTGTTCCCTTTTCCCGCCCTCTCCTTTAAACTGGAAGTCCCTTTGAAGTGCATATGCTACTGATAATTGAAGCAATACAGTCCACTGAAGATTATAAAGAGACCCTCATTTAATTTATTCCGTTTTGAACTGAAACTCACAGCAACTGTTCTTGCATTGTTTTTTAATTTTAACAGAGGACTCATCTTGAGATGTTGAGAATATTTGCATTTGATCATTTATTTATTCAAACCACAGCAGGTCATTGCATTATTCTATACTGAAGTGCTCCTTAGTTTAACGTTTAATTTACGCCATAGTTAAATAGTCCATTTGTCTGGAACAAAAAAGAAATATTTGTACAATTAGTCGGGTGTTTACTGTATGCCATTTTTCAAGCAAAATTCCAAATATTCACTGATGACAGCTTCTCAAATGCTAGGATTTGGTTTAAAAAGATGTTTCAAATCTTTGTAAACCAATTGTATTTAGGTTTTGGACTCTTGGTCTGAAAGAAAAATCAATAGATTAACTTATAGTTACTTAGACTAAGAGTCAACAGCCATGCTAACAGCTCTGTGAGGCTACTTTGAGATACATGCTAACACAAGCATGCTAGCCTTCTCTCGGTGGCTATGCTAACATGCCAATGTTTAGCAGGATTTATGTTCACCATCTTAGTCTTGTATGTTTTAGCATGATCACATATGCTAATTAGCACTGAAAGTCACTAAAGTATCGCCGAGGCTGTTATAAATGTATCAGGTATTTGGTCATAAACCAAAACAATTATGAAAGATTTTAAGCTGATGATAAAGTTAATTGGTCACCAAAGTGAGGACACTATGGTGCAAATATTTTAGGCCATAACGATTGTTACTGAAGTTTCATGTCCAATTAACGCTAAATCTTTAACTTTGACTTCCTTGATGACTATCTTTGAGTTACTTTGAGCTAACGTTATGTTGAAAATGTGTAAGTCTTCTATTTTACACATTATTACCTAGCCAAAAACAATGTTTTGCTAAAGTACTCAAATCTCAAATAATCGGGATATGCCTTTTTTCAATATGAAGTTATAAACAAACAAATAAAGTAATAAGCCAAAACTTGGGAGGAAAAACCCCACTGGTGTTCAACTTTAATTAACATCCCTCTTGTGTCCTGTCCACAGGTGAGAAGGTGACCAGGTTCCCTGTTTTGGACATCGACCAAAATGATATCGTGGACACTAACGGAGCCGGAGACGCCTTTGTCGGAGGTACGCCATGAAAATCATCCTCGACACAGCTTGATTTCTGTGTACAATCCCAATTAACCTTTGATACCGGCCAACTACGTAACGTAGTTATACCTCCAGATTATATGAGCGTGACATTTAGCCTGCTGTTTTCACTCTGTATGAGCTGATCATAGCCCAACATAAAACTGTCATCGTTTGGGTCCTGTTGAGGATGAAACAGCAATGTCCTTTAATCCAGAAACCATTAGTACCTGGCTCATATCAATGATAACTGCTCTCCAAACAATTTTGGAGGTGATGGAGGGATACAGGTTGACCTTTGCTCTTCTGTCTACCCAGGATTCCTCTCTGCGCTGGTCCAAGAGCAGGTGTTGGAGGAGAGCATCCGGGCCGGACACTACGCCGCCAACGTCATCATCAGACGGGTCGGATGCACCTTCCCCGAGAAGCCAGAATTTCACTGATGTGTCCGAGCGCTGCACAAATGTCTGCTCCACGAGATACTTGTATATGTATGATTCAGGATTTGATGTACATTTTTCTTTTCTATTTACAGTGACTCACTGCATGGGACTAAGTGCTACAGCTTGAATATTTTATCAAGCTCGGGGGAAAAAAAAACAACGCAGATTTTTGAATACAATTCAAATAGTGTGCTAGTGTCAAGTATTGGAATAAAATGGGTATGTTTAAAGGAGCATTTCGCTGAAAATCTATTGTTTGAGCATAAATCACTGAACGCCCGTTCAAAATGTCTTTTCACAACACTTTCCCACCATTGATCTATATGTTCTGCATGTTTCAATCTCTTAGGAAGTGAAAAGCTACAATATTTTGGACCTTACTAAGTAATAGATACATGGTGGAGAAGTGGATTATCCTGCAGGATATGTTTGAAAAGTTTCTAAATACATGTGCCTCTGAAAAGTTATTTTGTTTGCTCCTTTTGTTAACGACGGCAGCTGAAGTTAAAAGTTACAATCGATTATGATGGTGACCCAGAGTTATGCCTAAAAAAAGAGTCCATTGAAACTTCTCAAACCATTCCTGTTGCATAATCTGATGTTGATCCTCTTGTTGAATATTTTCCCCAAAAAGTTACAGATAAATTGCTTAATACACTATTACACTACAGGCAACATAGTGCCACAGAGGTGCTGTATTTAGCAGTGTAAATATCAGAGCCATCCTTCATGAAGCAGAAAACTACAAACCTTTTAGAGCCTTCTTTCAAGCCTCCATGAGGCGAGTGTTTCGATACTAGCATACTATTAAATATAGTCAATTATTTAGTTGAGTATTCCTTGAATATTCAGCTTTTATGCTGCAGATTCTTTTATCATACGAATAAAACAATATCAAACTCACCCTACCAAGATAGTCCTATACCAAAACCAAAAGTAAGTTTAAATATATGAAATTTGTTTTACCAGAAGTTGAAGTTTTTTTTAAATACACCCCAAAACCAAATGCAACCTTGGGTTTGTGTATTTCTCCATTATTTAATCAGCCAGAGGCACCCTCATGCTAATCACTCTTGGACAGCTCAACACCCTCCATTATTGACAGGACTAAGGGGGAGGGGGAGGGGGAGGGAGGGACCAGGACCAGCCTGGTGGCCTGGCTCCGCTCAGTAACACCCCTACTCATGCTTGTTGGGTCCTAACTGGACTCTCGGGGTCTGGAGCTCCACTGCAGGCCTACAGGAGATCATTTTTCTCAGTTAGGGGATTAGTGGTTGCTCTTCGTGGCGATCATTAGAGGGATCTGAAAATTAGGCTGATCCCTCATACCCAGCTGTGCTGTCGCTGGGGGTTGGAGACGAGGATCAGAGGATCAGAGGGAGGCCCCTCCCCTCAAACTGAGTGTGGACCAGCTGAAGTGTTGGGCAGTGTCTCAAGTGTTTTGTGGAGAACAATTCATCTGTTTTACAAAGACGTGTGATTGAGCATAACATTTCTTTGTTCCCCTAGAACAACCTGTTACATCATATTTCATTTATTTTCTCCGAACATGACAGGAGGAATCCAGTTTTTAACACTCCCTGCACCAGAACTCTCCTTCCCATAATGAGGCATAGTTGATGCATTTATGCTAATCGGGGGGCATCTAGGTGAAAACATTTCTCCAGCCAAAATGTTATTAACAACTTTGAGACACTTTTTTTTTTTTTTAAAGGTTTAACACAGATGCGCTTTGAAAAGGACCACATTTCTGATTGGGCAAGATCACACTCCATGGCAGCTGGTTCATTTGCTTCTCAAGATGACAGATGGCAAAACACAAACACAAAAAGAGGCAGCCATGATCAAGTAATGAGAATGCCTGCCACAATAAGGAAACCACTAAACACACTTTTCTCACTTTTCCTGGTAAACTTTCGCATTGCTCAATGAATACTAGAGGTTGAAAAACAAACATAAAATCTGTGCATTTAATTTACATTTTACAATGCTTTGCTATGTGTTTCGTAAGCCAGTGAGCCCAAGGCATTTTTGAAAATGTTTAATGCCAGTTTTATTGTGTAGCAGCAATTTACAAAATCTCATTTAATTTACTGTTTTGAGTTAAATCTGCTGTTAACGACTTTGAAGTAGGGAGAGGGGGAACTTGACTCTGTGATATTTGCTTACAAAAGTGGGTTCACGACCAGAATATTTTCTTTTATTTTCTGAATGCAGGCAAAGGAGTAACTGGGGCCCTGGCCAGTGTTTTGCCCCGCAGATGGGCAGCAGTGTTTGTGAACACCAGTGTGGCAGTTGGCAGGGATTGAGGAGGGGGGGATGGGCAGATTGCAATGGCACATGCTCCAATTCAAATTATCCCTGGACCCATGCAGCAGTGGAGGACCTGCTGGGGCCCAGGGTGGCATTCATTATAACCCAGACACAGGCAGGTTTGGTCAGTGCCTCCATCATGACACCAGCCGTAAACGCAAATCCAGAATCCGCTTTTACTCATATTTCACGCTATTCTACATTGCTTCAATTAACTAACATCTTATTTGTGCATGTTTATCTCAAATTATCAGTCAGTACATTGAAATAAATGTCAAGGACTAGACGGCAACCAAACTCTGAATGATATAAACACTGTGCGAAATGGGGAAAAGGCAGGTAAATAAAAAGAAACATCAAGGTAATAAGAGCATCCGATGAAGATGCAGTATATTGACAAAATGACAAGACTATAATCATGCAAATACAAATCAAATTACTCATAGAATGTATTTTATATAAGAGTTAAATGTTTTCTTTTGAGCTCTTTTTAAAGCTGCATGTGTGGTACATTATGTGTTTATAATCTGATGGGAAGTTACTAATTATCGCTCTAATTACATCTGAATTACTGCATGAAAAATGAGCTTTCTGGCATTTCTAATGCTCTTGAAGAGTTGGTGAATAAGTGAGCGGGAGTGCACAATCCAAAGACTGAAAAATGTAATGATCTACATTATTGCTAACAACTATTGCTAGTCCTCGGGCATGGTGAAGTTAATTAGCAGATTATAGTGTTAGTGTATGATATCCCATAACTGCCCTGGGACGTAATGGCCTGTGGAAGAAATAGTTCTGTTTAGAATTACATTACATTACATTACATTACATTACATTACATTACATTTAGCAGATGCTTTTATCCAAAGCGACTTACAGGAAGTGTATTCAACATAGGTATTCAAGAGAACTACTAGTCACCAGAAGTCATAAGTGCATCTCCTTTCTTAAACAAGCATCTTAAAGCATAAACCAGAGCAAAAGTATAGTGCAGAGGCAAATTACTACGAAAACAATAATTGCAACAGACTAATACGAATACAATAAGTGCTACAGACTAATACGAATACAATAAGTGCTACAAACTACTACGAATAGGATAATTAAAAAAATGTATGTTTATGTCAGAATAAGTCACATTTGATCTTATATCTACTGCACATCAATGGACGTTTTTAAAAAAATATATGTTTATGTCAGAATAAGTCACATTTGATCTTATATCTACTGCACATCAATGGAAGTTTTTTTAAAAATGCCCATAGGGAATAAATGTTATTATGATGTGACATAAGTATGTGTGCCTATGTTGCCTGCAGAGGGTAATCCACCAACAACAAAAAAGAAAAGTGTAAAAATGTTCCTCCTGGCTCATCACTGGACATGTTGATGGAGGAGGTGGTGGGGAGTGAAATTGACAATATCATTGTAGGAGCGCACTAAAGGGGCGACGGTCCGCTCCACTACGCTGAAGTAGGGATGTCTACAGTGGAGGAAGAAGAAGAAGGGGGAGGGTACCACTTTGTCACAGGCTGCTATGTAGATTAACCTTTCAATTAGTTGTTATCAGGTCCTCTCCATGTCTCCGGCTAGAGCTTCTCAGCCTTTACGTTTTTCAAGAGATCAAATCCCACAAAATCGCTTTGGATACGTCGCTGCACTTGTATCCTTTTCCATTTTTCAACGATAATGAAGAGGAGTATCCGAGGGGGGGAAAAACTTGAAGAGGTAAACTAACCAGCAAAAATACATGACGGTAGACTGTGCACTCGTTTTTTTTATTTTTTATTCTTCTTTCTCCATAAGATTACTAGTTATATATGCATCCTCGCATGAAACTTGGTGTTAATTTATTGTGTTAGATTTAGATTTTTTTTTTTTTTTTTTTTTTTTTTTGCGTAACAGCTTAAGAAAACGAGGAAGGAAAG